>NC_139354.1:59846427-60312011 GCF_055883805.1 Amblyomma maculatum
GTGTGTGTGTGTGTGTGTGTGTGTGTGTGTGTGTGTGTGTGTGTGTGTGTGTGTGTGTGTGTGTGTGTGTGTGTGTGTGTGTGTGTGTGTGTGTGTGTGTGTGTGTGTGTGTGTGTGTGTGTGTGTGTGTGTGTGTGTGTGTGTGTGTGTGTGTGTGTGTGTGTGTGTGTGTGTGTGTGTGTGTGTGTGTGTGTGTGTGTGTGTGTGTGTGTGTGTGTGTGTGTGTGTGTGTGTGTGTGTGTGTGTGTGTGTGTGTGTGTGTGTGTGTGTGTGTGTGTGTGTGTGTGTGTGTGTGTGTGTGTGTGTGTGTGTGTGTGTGTGTGTGTGTGTGTGTGTGTGTGTGTGTGTGTGTGTGTGTGTGTGTGTGTGTGTGTGTGTGTGTGTGTGTGTGTGTGTGTGTGTGTGTGTGTGTGTGTGTGTGTGTGTGTGTGTGTGTGTGTGTGTGTGTGTGTGTGTGTGTGTGTGTGTGTGTGTGTGTGTGTGTGTGTGTGTGTGTGTGTGTGTGTGTGTGTGTGTGTGTGTGTGTGTGTGTGTGTGTGTGTGTGTGTGGGTGGGTGTGTGCGTGTGTGTGGTTGCGTGTGTGTGTGTGTGTGTGTGTGCGTGTGTGTGTGTGTGCGTGCGTGTGCTTTAATAAGCACTTAACAATCATTTGCTACAGCTATACACTTCTTTTGTAGTGCAGAGGTGATGCTCGCGCACTGTCACTGGCACTCTAGACTGAATGCATGTAATAGAGAGGTTTGTCATAGGGAACGCATAGTAGCGCAGACGTAAATCAGATTACCAGACGCATCCTACACACGTGCAATGGCTACCCCTCTGCGAGCGCTTGTGCTCAGCGGGGGTCGGTAAACTGGTTTACGTGTACGTTTGTACGCCTCCAGTATGCTTTATTTTTTATACTTTGCTCAGCCTAAACTGGTTTACGTGCACGTTTGTACACCTCCAGTATGCGTTATTTTTTTTATACTTTACTCAGCCTTGCCGCGGTTGGTAAATGGTTAGGCGTTGCAATCCTTATAACGAAGACGCAGGTGCGATTCCGTCTGGGGCAGCCGCGTTGCAACAGCGGTGGAAAGGAGGGCACCCATACTCTAGTGGCAGAAGTTTTTGAACCCCTTGGCTATGGTTCTTCATCAAGAGATTTCGCACAGGTGTGAAGTTCACTGAACCTTCGGATGCGGTATTTGGCCTCCCGCACAGAGTGCTTGGCGCAAGGTAGAAATCAGTGCGCACCTGTACCCGATCATGGCGATTATCATGTTCGTAAAACAGCGGATGGCAGCCGCCGCTGCAGAGCGCTCGTTCCCTGCCCATCTTGCCTCCTACCAGCTGTCACTCCAGCGCGCAGCTTTGGGCAGTGTTCAGTGTTGAACGTAATTTCTGTGAACAGTGGACTTTTCGTTTTATGCATTCTCGTATCCCTACGTGCGCATCATTTCCTGTGCTCATGTGCATAAAGCCTATTGGGGGGAAGCAGGTGTAGGGTGGTGCACCAGTGCGGGATGAGGCGTCAATGAGTCGCTTGAGCTGCAGGTGCTCACAAGAAGCGCTGGGTTAAGCTGGAGTTGGTACTTGGAGTTTGACCCCTCAGCGACCGCTTTCTTCTTTATTTATTTTTTTTTTTTACAAAGAACTTCCAGCGATTGTTCTCGCGGCATACGTTGTTCCCCTATATGCACGTGTGCTGGAAAGGAAAACGTAGGGGAAAGCTGAGGTTCGGCGTGCAGTGACGTCAATGCTGTTCATATGTTTGCTTGAGACCTGGTGGTAGTGGTTTATTATTAAATTCCAGCGATTGTTCTCGCGGCATACGTTGTTCCCCTATATGCACGTGTGCTGGAAAAGAAAACGTAGGGGAAAGCTGAGGTTCAGCGTACAGTGACGTCAATGTTGTTCGTATGTTTGCTTGGGACCTGGTGGTAGTGAGAAGTGGAATGGGCCTTAGCCAGCCTTGCTAAGAACAAAGCTAGCGGAATTGATGGCATTCCAGCTGAGTTGCTTCAAAACCTCAACCATGATGCTGTTAACATTCTGCATACATTATGTCAGAAGATTTGGACAACCCTGCAGTGGCCACAGGATTGGAGAAGGTCAGTTTACATCCTCATTCCAAAGAAAGGCAGTGCCAAAGACTGTTCCAATTACCGCACGATCGCGCTTATTTCGCATGCTAGCAAGGTGATGTTGAAAATCCTCCAAGGAAGGCTGCAGCCCTATGTGGATCGGGAGCTTCCGGACGTGCAAGCTGGGTTTCGCAAGGGCAGAGGAACTAGAGACCGAATTTCCAACCTTCGCTGGATCATGGAAAAAGCAAGATAGTTTCAGAAACCCATCGACTTCTGCTTTATTGATTCCCAGTCGAAAAAAACTACAGAACTGTGTCAAAAATAGGACAAAATATTCTGTAGTTCCGCCGTAACCATCAGATTTTTCTGTAGTTCTGTAGTTTTTCTGTAGTATATTTCTGTCGTCTGTAGTTCTGTAGCACTTTTCTGTAGTAACTACAGAAATTTCTGATGTTACTACAGAATGTTCTGTTGTCACAACAGGTTTCCTGTCAAAAACCGCACAGAAATTCTGTCGTAACATCAGATAATTTTCTTTAGTTTTTTCCGACTGGGTTATGCGAAAGCGTTTGACTGCGTAGATCACAGCAGATTGTGGCAAGCTCTCCAATAGATGCGAGTTCCAATTCACCTCATCTGTCTCCTCGGGAACCTGTATAGAGGACAAGAGGCCACAGTCAGAACTGGGCATGGTCTTACTGATTGGTTTCCGATTGAGAAAGGAGTGAGGCAAGGCTGCATACTGTCGCCCTGCCTATTTAACCTATATGCAGAGTGCATCATGAGGAAGGCCGGTATGGACGAGTCTTCAGCTGGAGTGAAGATTGCTGGTAAACATATCAACAACCTTAGATATGCGGATGATACCACTTTAATGGCAGAAAGTGAAATGGAACTCAAGAGACTTCTGATGCGCGTACAAGAAGAGAGTGAGAAGTTTGGGCTCAAACAGAACATTAAAAAGACAAAGATCATGGCGTCTTGCCCTATCAAGTCCTGGAGCATAAATGAACAAAAAGTGGAAGCTGTGAGATATTTTCTCTTCTTGGGCTCCAAGATTACCTCGGAAGGAGACTGCAGCCATGAAATTAGGAGACGCCTGCTTCTGGGAAAGAGAGCAATGGTTAGCCTTGACTACCTAGTAAAGAGCAGAGACATTAGTCTGCCAACCAAGATCCGTATAAGTCGTGCTATGGTCTTTCCAGTTGTGATATGTATGGATGCGAGAGTTGGACTGTGAAAAAGGCTGAACGCCGAAGAATTGACGCGTTTGAATTGTGGTGCTGGCGAAGACTCTTGAGAGTTCCTTGGACTGCCAGAAGATCAAATCAGTCACTATTGTCGACCATAAACCCTGACTGCTCATTGGAGGGTCAAATTCTAAAGTTAAAGCTCATCTACTTTGGTCATCTGATGAGAAGAGAGGAGTCGCTAGAGAAAGATTTGATGTTGGGAAAGGTTGAGGGTCGCCGGAGAAGGGGTAGGCAGCGAACGCGATGGTTAGATGGCATCCTCGAGGCACTGCAGATGAAGTTATGTGATGTTAGGAAGATAGTGAGAGACCGGAAAGCGTGGCGTGACATGGTCCATAGGGTCACGAAGAGTCGGACACGACTGAACGACTGAACTGAACTGAACTGAATCAAAAAGAAGGAAAAGAGTGTTGCCGGCCGCGGCAAATGCTATCTAAAAAATCTGAAGCCCCTGAGCGGCGACCGGCAGGAAAGAACGGGAATAGGGAGAGGATAGCGAGGTACAGAGGTGAGCGATAGGAAAAATGGACAGGGGAAGCTTTGTACAATATTTACAAAATACGAAAGGTGAACGAGTTCGCGTCGCTCACGGGCAAGCGCTCAAGCACTGTCCACAAATGCCTGCGCGCGAGCGGCCACTGCAATTGTTTAGAATATAGTTGCATGGATGTATAGCCGCGCGCACGTAGCGTCCTCCTGCCACCTCGCACACAGCAATCGAGTGCCGTATACCCACTGCGCCACCACGGCGCGGAATTAACATGTGTCTTCAACTTCGTTTTAAGGCTGCACATTAAAATAATGTTACATCCGAAAACACTGCACAATGAAAGAAATGCCGATATACTTCATACAGTATTAGCTTGCTATTACTACGTGTACTTCTGTCCCTATAGCGGATATATGTTCGTCCGCATCTAAGACTTTCGATACAATGGCATCGGGGTGTGGAGGTGCTCAAGACTGCACGCGCTTTAATTTCAGCGCTGTGGGATGCCTGGAGTAACCACATTACTTCGCACAAAATTTACGGCCATCTTTCCCCCACAAAGGTACTAACACTTAGCACCTTTGCGAAGGTACGGTGGTAAGTTACAGGGGACTGGAAATACGCTCTAACTCCACCATTTATAATCGCTCTTTAGTTCCCGCAGTGCTGCTTAGATCCCCTTCATGCCAACACTGCGAGAGCAATCGTTCAATACACACATGCAGTAAAAGCGCAGCCATATATGGTTTCTAATACCATACGCCTTTCACCCTTTTTTTTTCATATTATAAATCCTGCCTCTTGGAGACCTTATTCGAGAATTACTCGGGAACGCTGCTCCTAAACCTACTTCTGCTACTCCTAATGAACTTTAATTTCATTTCATCTCATTTCATTTTATTACTCTCTGGGCCGGTTAAGTTTACAGAGAGGAGTGGGGAAATTAATAACTGTAGACATAAGGATAAAAAAAGAACACAAAACACCAAAGGAAAACAACTGGTTACAGTACGTATGTAGAAAAAGCATCTTGGAAATTGATATGGTTTATAATAGTGGCGACGGAGTGCGGCAGGTAGTTCTATTCCGAGTCAGCTTTGTGGACGAAAACTGGCCAGTCTGGCACTGTGGAATATGAACCTTTATGGGGTGATCTCTACGGGACGATAAATACATTGGAGGAGTGAACAGGGATTGCTTTAGGCTGTTAGTATATCAAATTTTATGAAAAGTGTACAGGCAAAACATTCGACGTCGTAAGAAGAGATAACGAAGAGTAAGTGTTCTTTTCATTTGTGAAACACTGGCGAGACGCGAGTAACTGGACATAATAAATCTTGCACAGCGATTTAGTATTGATTCAAATGAAACAATGAGAGAGTTAGTGTATGGATCCTAAACTGAGGCAGCGTACTCAATCTTCAAGCGCACAAGAGTTTTATATAGTTGTACTTTGAAGGGGAGAGAATCGATGGAAAGTTATGCAGGATGAAACCAAATATGCGGTTAGCACCATTAGTGACATATTCAATGCGCGCTTTCGAAGACAGATCAACTGTTATTTGAACACCAAGATACTTATGCTTGTGAACTTAGGTTAGCAATAAGGTTTGCACGTCCACCAACAAAAGATTGAGTTGAAAAAATAAGATGGGCCTGGCCAACGGATAATCAGAATAAACCTCAGCGAGACACATTAAACCAGAACAGGCTCCCATACCACCCCCTTCCTCTTTGTATAAGCCCGCCTAAGAACTGCAATTTCGGGATGTTGCGTTTGCTAGCAACGGATATTATTTTCTTACTGGTCGTTTCCTGCATGCATTATTCATACAGAACATAGCTGAAAGTTGAAGAAGACAAAATGAAACCACATGCATGGTGCCGCGGAGTAAAGTTTGCAGAGCTATAATTTCCGTGTTTTCGCTTCGTAGGCGACCATAACACGCAAAAGAGGCGACGGCATCATGACAATCTTTCATCTGCGGCAGGCTGCGGAATGAGACGACAAAAGGCGGACGAAATCGACGGCACGTGCATACGGCCATATTACTCTTTACGGCTTCCCTCCATCCCTCCTTCCCCGTTGGCCCACATCCGCAACGTAAACAGAAGAGTAGCAAATCCTCATCTCGTATTCAAACACGCTTATTCTGTCAAACCCGCTGCAGCCGAACTGTTTTGTTAGCTTAATTTGTTCATGACGGAGAGGAGAGGAGAAAAGTTTGAGAAAGAATATAACAGAACAAACCTGATTAACTCTCAGGCAAGCCTTCGCATTATGCCGTGCGCAATGCGCAAAGCATGGCACGCCAGTCGATTCTAGCAGGAAAGCCATATTACCTGTGCACAGTTTCTAGTTGGGTGCATTGCAGCAGAGGGACCAAACACTATAGTGCACCTGCTTTTGGAGGGCGCTGCTCTACTTACAAGTTACAACCCGATACTGGAATTCATAGAAAATCGTGCAACATAGGAAAACACCAGCAGTGTTGAGCGTTAACTTTACCACGTTGTTCGCGCAATACCATGCAATTGCCTCATCAGAGGACTGTATATTGCAAATTAGTGTGCAGGTCGGAAATATGAGCCCGTGCCCGGTCCTGGCCCTAAATGCCATACCGACAGGTGACCCGGCCTAACACTCAAAAGAGCCTGAGCCCGGTCCGGCCTGGCCGTATGCTCAGACTTAAAGAATCGGCCTGGTCCAGCCCTACCTGACATAATTTCACTGAAGACATGATACGAAAAAAAAAATGCCAGACTGATAAGTTTATTTGCGATGTTAAAATGTAGAGCACTCATATTTAAGATGACACATTTGCGCTATATATAGATGCACGATGCATACATAGGATTATAAATTCAAGTCTAATCATGCAAAAACAAGCTGTTCAGTGGAGTAGGCTTGAGTCATGTGCAGAGCTCATGTGTTATGAATTTGGCAACACTGAGTATCTTTCGCTACTATAACTGCTGGGTAGAATGACTAATACTTTCTATATGACGATCATGCTTTCGGTACGAGTTTTCTTTGCTCCTCTAAACGTGCGCTCGCTTGAATTTTGAGCAAGGGGAGGAGGGGGAGTAAAAAAAGTTACTGATAAAGAATTCGAATTCGAATGGACACCTAAGTGTCTGCAGCGGTGTTACTTATATGTGAGAGACGCAAAAATAAAAACTCAGCAGCCAGAAGCAGCCGTTTGTTCAGCCACTGACGACTAAAAAGGTCCGTTCACATGAGGGCGCGTCGGGGAGACTGAGGGGTGTCGACGTCGGGAGAGAAGTCGGACGATCTTGCGAAGAGAGGACTCTGGAAAATACTTAATACTGTGTATTCCAGGCATACCTTGGCCATATTCGCACGTTCGCAAAAGTTTCGTGTATTTTGGACTGGGCAGCCCGGCACACTGTAGACAAATATACTTTGCCTGTGCTCGGCCCAAGCCCAAGGAAGACGGCTTGGCCGGACCCGTACGGCTTTCTAACTAGCCCAAGCCCATGTACAGCTGTACCGTATATATGATGCAGTAGAGCCACCATGAAATGCAACGAGCGTACGGGATCCAATATCGATGTTGAGCACGGTTCGCTGCCAGAAAAACCAGTGACTTGCGGCGTACGCCGGGTAGTTCTTGGTATTTTCAATATATGATTGATCCGAAAACAGCGACGGAAATGTCGCTAAGGTCTATCCATGCGACTGTAGACTGCGCAACAAGGCGGAAAGCGGTGGTCGATAACATAGGGAGCAAGTTCAGACATTAGGAACAAGTTCAGAGTAGATAGGGCGACTAGAAAAGTTTGGTTGGTTATAGTGAGGCTAATTAATCATTCGTGGAATAACTGAGCTCTATCACGTTCATAGCCCTCGCCTTGCTGAGCAGTCCAAATGCGCAGATCCCACTAATGTACCTATAAATAAAAATAAGTAAGAATTAGAATGTGGTGGTGGTAGTGGTTTATTATTAAATAATCGAAAAGAAGGAAAAGAATGTTGCTGGCCGCGGCAACTACTAGCTAAAAAATCTGATGCACCTGAGCAGCGGCCGGCCGGAAAGAAAGGGGATAGGGGGAGGATAACGAGGGGAAGTACAGAGGGGAGCGATAGGAAGAAATGACAGGGGGAGCTTTGTACATTATTTACAAAATACAAACGATCAACGGGCTCCATAATTCATTCTCAGAAGGCCGCTATCAAAATCGATATTACATCGGAAGGAAGATATAGCAAGGTTCACTGACACTTGGCCTGAGTGTTTGCAAGACTCGTTAACATAGCCCGAATGATAAAACAGAATATACAACGACACAAGAGGGAACCACAGCGCTCTGACGGCACAAAGATTTAGAAGCATGAAATGTCATATATAATAGAACCGTATGATGCGGTGGATATATTTAATACGTTTTTCAGGCTTGGGTTGAATCGGCATGCAAGTGGCTTTAGGGTTTTGAATTAGTTAAGCCGGGTAGGACATTCAAAAGCTTTTGAGCACAAGTGGATGTTTATAAAGAGAACAAAGTGCAATACACAGCGGCTGGTGTGAGTTGCAGACTACACGCGTGGCAATCGGCTGAGGCGATCTAGCTTGGACATACTCTCGCCCCCCTTGAGACATGTCGGGTTCCGAAGCACCTCAGGAGTTTTTTTGTTTCGTCCAAGCTTACACATATGCAAGCTACAACATTCTTGGTTGGGTCTGACAGTGTGATGTACTGATTTCGGTCTTTGACTGTGTCGAACCAATGACACCATGCGAAAGCCCTAATGCCAGAACACCTGTGGCCAGAACACATGGACTGTAATGTCGCGTTCCGGTGGCCAATCAGGCGCCAGATGCAAATACGGTTGAAGAGACTTTTACTGTGATGTCCGAATGAGTGCTTTGAAATTGATACTCAGATCCATTATGTTGCGAGATGCAATGAAGACGTCATGGGAAGACACATGAAGGCTGATTTTGTACTGAAACAAAGCTTTTACGCGTTTATTATCATCCAACAATCTGCAACTTTGTTGTCCAAGATCGAACTGATGGTTGCTGTTATACGTGACAATTCAAAGCTGGCGATGAGTTTTCGAAGTTAGGGGCTAAATGCACCGGTGACAGGCCTGGAACTTATAGAACCTTATATGCGGGTCTACATATATGATTGCTCTGATAACAGCGATGGAAACGTCGCTAAGGTCTATGCATGCAAATGTAGGCTGCGCAACAAAGAGGAAAGCGGTGAGCGATAGAATAAAGGGAGAGTTATAATCCTTCCAAAAATAAGGTCTCTTCTGGCGTCACAATCAAGCGGCCTCCATCATGAACAAACAAACATTACAAAGCATACACTAAAATTATGCAGTTTAAGACCACCCAGTGAAGGTAAGAATGCCCGTATATAGAGAGAGCTATCGGGCGCAATGCCGCAATGCTGCACGTGGAGGTGAAAAAGTTTGTTGGTTCTTAAGCCTTATGATCATTGCCTATACTGATTGGTCGGCTCGACATCGAGTAGGGTGGCCGGGAGCTTGCGGCTCTCAGCGACTCTTAGAGCCCAGCCCACCAGCTCCTTTTGTGCAGCCGGACCCGAGCTGAACAACACGATCCAACACTGCACGAAGAGCGAAGGGCCACGTTTTAGCTTCGCTGAGCTTGGACAATCGGAAGCGCCGCTTGGCAATGCTGAACTGATTTAGCACTGTGCGAAAAGCACAAATATTTGTTTTAGATGCTGGTCTTTTTCGCGAAAAATCGTCATCATAAGCAACTGCCAATAATTTTTGCTCGGCCAGCAACGTACTGCACACGGAAAACAGGAGCTTTGGTTCGAAATAGTTAAGCCAGCAATGCGTAGTATAATACCAAGAGCTCGCTCTTGCAAAGGCAGACCCTGCTACCAGTGCATTGACATCGCGAGAGTTTAGTTGCAATTTTGAGTTGCACAATTATTTTGCCGGAAGGGAAGGGCTGTAAAATATAGAAGACGGAGACGAGTCAAGAAATGAAGTGGAGGAAATGGAAGTGGGCGACGAGCGAAAGACGAGGCGAGAAAGGCGAGGCTGTGGCTGCCATTCGATCCGACGGGGCCCGGTGCGGCAATGAGAAGAAATGGGCGCGTGTTTTGTCCTAATGAACCGAGACAGGTGGAGAGAACATTTTTTATGGCACCGCTGAAAGCTGCACAATTAATTAGCGCGATACTTCTGCCTCAATGGAGGTTGAATTGTCGAGCACGACGATAGGTTTCCGCTTTTTTTTTCATTTTATTCCATTGCGAGGGACGAAGTGAACGTGAATGTGGAGCTGTGAATTAGAAAGAATGGACTCTCAAGACAGAGGAGCGCAGTTTTGCTATGTTGTATCTCTGCGTACGTGAGTGAAATAAATAGAATAGCACCTCTGGCACTTTCTGACGGAAATTTGGATTTTCTCTTTTTTTTTTTTTCTTCGTTATTTCTGCAGTAAGGGCCTAGACGTTTGCATAAACAATGATAGTTTTATTAGAGTGGTGCTATAAAATATATTTTATCAATGTAGCTTTTAATCCACCAATTTTAGTTTATGTAACTAGGTCCTAGGCAGTAATAAGAATAATTATTAATCTAATATCCCTACACAAGTGCCCTGCAGTTCGTAATGAACGGAAAGAAACAAAAACAGATCTCGCACAGTTCTTTTAGAAGTACTCCATTGTCATGAAGGCATGTAATGCACACAGCTTTAAAAACATGACAATTAGTTAATAAACGTATTGTAATATAAGCAGTGCTTCGATCTGCTATAACCAGGAATCAATCTCTTATCATCTTCGTTGCTTCACTGCAAATAGGGTACTCACATTTTCTCATTTTTCTGCATTTCGCTATAGAAAGTGCCAGGCTCCAGAAAACTATAGCTTTGAATCCTCCTCTGATACCCAGAGTTGCTTACCTTTTCTACGCTACTCTCTTGTTTGCTCGCGATATTTAGGATACTCTTGTTTACCACCTCATGTTAAAGCATTCTTTTTGAATTATTGCCGCCCGATTGTTAAAGATTGAAACCAGGATGCGATCTCTTCGCAGTCTTTCTTTTTGCTGTTCATTATTATTACTTTAGTCTAATAGTTCACTAAGAGGCAGTGTGGCGAACGTGGGTGACTCTGACATGGGGCACTGGTCCTATCCAATAAGGGACGAAGAGGTGGCGCCGCTGTCCACCACTCTTGAACCATTGCTATAGGATCTCTTCGATCATACCTGTCAGGAAAATGCGGTTCAAAAGTTACTAATTCATATATACTCATTGTAGTGATTATAGCTTGCAGCGTCATGTAGAAGCATCTAATGAACTATCTTTGGTTGTCATCGTTTTATTCTGACAGGGGCTATTTTCTTTTTTTAATTCACAGCTATACCTATGATTGCTACGTCTGAAAATGTTTTGCATTTTTTTTTGCGAAAGCAATACTGCTACAGCCAAAACGAGACTTCGGGTGGCCGCAGCTACACCGTGAAGAGGCGTAGCTACGGTCTCCTCATAAAAAATCAGCCTGCCATGACATTTGAATTCATGTTACCGCTAAGCGACGGGCAGGAGCTGCCAACTCGTGTCGCTCCTTTCATATGGGAGGGTGATATCAAAATTAGCCAGCTATAACCGTTTGCATTGTCATGAACTCTATGACACGCAGATACGTCCATATGGCTTGGTTGAAGCGGGACTTAATATGTGGGCTGCTAGCTTACGCTTTTTGCGTCATACCCTTAAAGGGTGCGCTTAAGTGTCCCCAATAATGTAGCACCTTACACTGATAGGGCGTGGTAGGGGAATAATGTACCAGGCATAAGAAGATTGCGCCGTTGCTTTCACAATTCATCTAGGGTTAACCAGAGCTAAACCACAACTAATTTTTTCAACTAATTTTGCTTTGAAGTGGTTGCGCAATCATCAACAATCTTAAAGTTTTCAATTTGGACACAGTTGTGCATTAACACTGCCAATGCTATGACTCTCCGTAAATGCCAGCATTTTGTTCAACTTGGGCTACTGGCTTTTGGTGAATCAGGCTCTATCTGGAAAGTTTCACAAGTGTCGATTTTAAAGAGCTGCGATTGCTATGATGTTTCTTAATTTCCAAGTGAAACACTTGAGTATTATTGCTCGGCCGGTGCAGGGCTCAAAACAACGAAATATTTTTCTGGTTGATTAACCACTATTCCGACATCGTTTTTGGCGTGGCGATGTGACCACTCAAAGACTACTCAAATCGTAAATTCTGGCGGCGTACGATTCGTGTTACGCTTATTGCACAAGCAAAAAACCCGTCTACAGCACTGTCTCAGAGTTCACTTTTCTGCTGTTATGTATTCCTTCGGTGGTATTTTTCTCGCATGCGGAAAATACCGGCTCTATCAACTCATATAGGCACGGACTTCTCTTCAGAAGTTAGCGTAACAACGACCAAGTTTGCTCCACGTTTCTTCTCTGTGACGTTGCGTAGAAGCGCTATATGTACTGTCAGTACGGTCCACCGTTAAAGGCAACATGACGCAGCGTGGCTTCAGCGCTTTGCAAAGCTTTCCCTTTAGAGCCGGTGACAAACAATGGCACAAACTGCATGCGCAGTAACCATCGCTGACTGCCCTTCTCCAGCATGCACACGGTGCTCTCCATTCTCGCCAGCTGTCGGTGGCAAAGCTTTGTGAAGTGTGTAGGTCATGCCATCGCACGTTACCTTAACAGTGTATAGACTTTGGAGCTTTGCCGACGCATCACTGCCAATTGCCTTATTCAATTGACCCACATCTAACATCAAGACTTCCTCCAAAATATCCTCGCCAACTAGAAACTCTCTACCACCGACTTTGTCTAAACTCTTCATACACAAATGGATTGCGCTACCGTTTCGGTGAAATGAACAACCCGTATTGTGACAACTGTGGCTGGATTGAAACCGTGGAACATATGGAACATGAACACAGCATGGAGAAGATCTCCCCAGTGCCTTTAACCATGAGCAGTGTTTTAGGTCCCTTAGCCTGCCCTAGGCAACAGAGACTCGCGATGAACTTTTTATTTACTTATTTGAAAGACATTGGACTCCTCGACAAACTCTAAATTCACCTCGCATGTTTCCCTCAGGCATTTTGCAAGCTGTGAACTCTATAAGCACAACATTTGTCGGATCATGCATTTCATTATTTGATTTTATATCATTAACTCCACGAAGCACCTTAACACGTATT
The DNA here is from genome assembly GCF_055883805.1 of Amblyomma maculatum. Classification (NCBI taxonomy): domain Eukaryota; kingdom Metazoa; phylum Arthropoda; class Arachnida; order Ixodida; family Ixodidae; genus Amblyomma; species Amblyomma maculatum. The sequence goes on from NC_139354.1 coordinate 59,859,463, forward strand.
TAATGGCCGTGTTTTATCTCCCATTCTTTTTTCAATCTTTCCCTCCCGAATTCCCCTACCCACACAGAGTAGCATGCCAGCGAAATCTAAACGCCGGCAAAATTCTCTGTTTTTCCATTAAATAGTCTCTCTCTCTCCATACTGTACTTTTGAGAGAAAAGAAAAAGGAAACAAGAGAGTTTTTGTTGCACATATGATCAGCCACGACAAGCTACTGGTGAATACGCATTGCGGATGCGTGTGCCACGAGCCAGAAATGGAAGCCGAAGCGTTGTTTTAAGCCCCATTCAGCCGTCTGTCAGATCCACTCAACACCGGGTGCCCGCGCTCCTGAAATTCACTTTCGGGAACAAGGAGGCGCTGCCTTCTTTATTTCCTCGTATTTTTTTTTTCATTGGGGAGCTGCAGCAGCAACGGCGCTCTGCCAAAGAAAACTTGCCTGCATATCGCACGCTCGTGCGCTGCAGAAGGAGCCCGTTTTGAAGGGTTTCCGCGCGTTCGCGGAAACCCTTCAAAACGGGTTTCCTTCAAAACAGAAAACCCTTCAAAAAGTAAGTGGAATGTGGAGCCACTGACAAAATAGAAGCAAGCGCAAAGAAAGAACGATTGAACCGAAAGAGTTGGAAAAATGAGGAGGTCGCCAGCAAGAGCTAAGAAGCAGATACCACGGAAGGCCCTCAACGTTCACCAAAGAAATGGAATCTTTCCCATGCAGGAACTTGAACTCAATCAATCAGAGCTCTTTGGCGCTGATTCCTTTTTGGAGCTGCCGAATGAGGCTTCAGTGAGAGAGGCCGTAAATGAAAGCGTGTGTGGAATGAAAAAAGAAATTAACTCAAGTACAGCATCAGGAAGCTCTTCCGTTTTCTGGGTCGAAGAAAACACACTCGACTCCCGTGCGTCAAGAGGGAGCACATCTCCGGATTGCTTAAAATGTTGGCTAGCATTCTCCCCTCTTAGTTCTTTTTTTTTTTAGTGCATCTTCTGCTGGTGTAGACTCTTGGCGAGGGTCAACATGGAGGTAGAAGCAATGGCGCGGCATTAACAAATTTACCTTTCATCTTAGAAAACTCTTGGACACGTTGGCGGCCGCTTGACAGGTTGGCATGCCAGACACTTATATGCAAGGATGGGATGAAGAATGCAGGGAAAAGGAGAAAGAGGTGGAGACACCGTGAACAGCAAAACCTCGGTTCAGGACAGAATCATCAATAACACCTCGTGAAAGACGCGGTTGCCCCAGCACTCCCCGCCCCAACACTCCCCGCATTAACTAACTCCAGTAAGTACGAAACTAAAGAAATAGAACTGCTATGGTCAAAGTTGCAGCTTCGTCATCCCTTAAGTTGGCAGCCAACGATTGTCCAAGACACGAGCAGAAATATTTCAGGGTCACTGAACCATGCCTTCCCTACGATATCATTTTATAAACCACAGCTATCACTGAACATTACCACGTGATTTTGAAACTGAAATATTTAAGCGCGGCTTGGCGCGGTCGGGAAAATATTCGTATACATCAAGCAGTACGCAGTTTTCGAAAATGTGTCTGTGACGTCATGTTGAACAGGGACAGAGTCAGTTTTCCTAGATTGCCTTAAAGCCTCTTTTTGACTTAGCGCTCCCCTGATCCGTGTTAAGGGGTTGAGGCTGAAAGCAGCTCTATAAAGCTGAGATTCTTCAGAATGCTCTATTGGTCTCCATTGACAGAGCTACCGGACACCTGGTGGTCCTTTCATTATTGAAGTGCTTGCAGGAGAGCATGGTGCTGTTAAAAAGAAGACGTCCTGATTGTATTTTAGCACAGTTACAAAAACTATTAATAATATACCTCTTCACGAGGGCCTAAAGTTGAAGTGCATTGCAAAAGTACGTGACCCCCCCCCCCCCCCCCCCCGCGCACACACACAAGAAATATAGTTTTCCGCAAATTCATTGGAATCGGAAAGCTTGGAGGACAGTAGGTGTCAAGTGCGTCTTTAATATTTTTGTTTACCATGCCGTGACTTCAGCCGTTATTACTTGAACCTCTTGGGAGCATACCCATTTCTCTTCGGTTTTCATATGCACGCATACTTGAATCTTCATCCGAAAGACAGAGCACAATGTATCTTGAGAAATTGTCAGTGATCGACATCGAAATACATCTGCTGCAATTTTCTGCGCAGAAGTTCTGGCGCGCCTGAAGGTATAGCAATGGTTCTGAAAACTGTGTTTGGAACTTTGCGCAAACTGTATGTACTCCTGTCTGCTTCTTTTGCGAGTGCTCTGCTCACCCCTGGCCACGAAATGAATTTTCTGGCCTTTACGTAAGATCTTACTATGCTTTGCTGGCATTCACGGAGGCCATGAAACATCTCTCTTCGAAAGTTTTTGGGGATGACGATTCGGTTTGCCGTCAGCAGCAATCACTTACTCACAAAATAACAGCTTGAGGGGCTAGTTTAAAAAAGTATTTAAATAGAAATTATTTAAATACCTGTACTTAAAAAGCGTTGACTCACAATGGAGGAAGAGAACTAGGAAACTAAGTAGTAAGTATGCTAGTCACAAGGACGGAGAAATAAAGAGCGTTAAGCAACAGGTGAAAAACACAGAAGGTAAAAATTTGATAAATTCGATGGGAAAGAAACAGAGTGTGAAATTATACCGAAAGTGGAAAATGCAGATCAGGAAGGAAGCTTTCTTTGATAACTCAAGAGGCAGTGCCCTACTTTTTGAAGCTAGATCAGGGTGCCTTAGAACACGCAGCTACAAAAAGAAATTTAACCTTGGAGATGACGCATGCGCTGTATGTGGTAACTCTAGTGAAACAATTGACTATATTATACTCGAATGTAATAGTATCCATCCGGAAGTTGATGCAGGTGCAATCACTGTTCCTGAAGCTCTGGTGTTTAGAGATACCACTGGCCGGGTGAATAAACCGGCGGTGGAAACTAGCAAAAAACGACTCGAAGATTGGTGGCTTGAACGCAGAGAAGTGACATGTTAGTAATGTAGAAACAAGAATTTAATAAATAGAATGATGGTTTAGTTAACCAATCTAAATCAATAACTAAGATATAGGGAGAAAAATGAGCATGGTAGCTACTGCCACCACCCCGTTTCAAAGGGGACGCTACTATATTCCGTCCATCCATCCAGTTGGTGCCGCATAATACCCAGAAATGTGGCGCAACAAACACAAACACAAGTGCGCGTGTGAAGTGTCTCTTCGCTGGTGTTTGTGTTTGTTGCGCCACATTGAACTTACACACAGTCTGCTCTTTCCTGTTCGCTGCATGCTGCACACATCAACGCGTTTGTGCTTGCAATATAAGTGCAGTGCTCCTTTCTGCAACTCTGCATGTAGTCACAACAGGTGTGTATGGAAGTGTCGTCAAATGTGTGTGAGGCCTGCTTACTAACCTGGACCACAACACTAAGGGTCTTTTTACCGCCGGCCGACCTCGCCATCATTGTTTTTAATTAGCCTCTCTCTCTCTCTAGGTAGATGCTACATGGATGGGCACCAGTAAATAAAATACTGTTGGAAGCAGCGCAAGTGGATGGGATTGCGTCTAATTTTAATCTGCATTTTGAACACCAATTAGCGCAGCCTCTGTTCGAGTGACGAAGTGTGCAACAATCTGGAAAGAATGTCGCGATCGCTTATGCAGCTGAATGCAATTTGCAATGTCGACAACCTGTGCTTACTATCCTCAATCCTCGCGTTTCCGCTTTTCTCCAGCGTTGTAAATTATAATTTCGCGCGTGCAACAAGGCAGCGGCACTAACTATTCGGCTTCTCGCCGATAACCTTGAAAGGCTGCGAAGCACGGTAATCGGCAGGCACACCGAGCTATTGCGTAATCAGCTTCCTGTAGCCCGCGACAACAAAGGCTGTACTTTATCCACTCTAGGTTATACGCGCACTCAGGAGTTACATGCGCAGACGCCGCAGCAATCAGTTTCTCAACGAGCACGCACAGTCTTCGTGTTGCTGTAAGGCTCTACCACGACCATCAGAACGAAATACTGACCTAAGTTTCACGCAGACGCTTGCAAAAGGCAGCAGGCAACGTTATCTAAAAAATCTGAAGCATCTGAGCGGCGGCTGGCGGGAAAGAAAAGGGGATAGTGAGAGGATAGCCAGGGGAAGCATAGAGGGGAGCGATAGGAAGAAAGGACAGGGGAAGCTTTGTACATTATTTACAAAATACAAATGGTCAACGAGTTCGCGTCGCTCGCGCGCAAGTGTCCGAGCTCTGTCCACAAAAGCCTGCTCGCGAGCGGCCACTGCAATTGTTTACAATATAGACGCATGGGTGTATATACATAGCCGCACGCACGTAGCGTCCTATCGCAGGCACATCGCGCGTGCGACACAATGCACAAGCTGCCGGCGTGGGGCGCCCGGCAGCATACGTCCAAGGTAGCACACACGGATCGCTCGGGTCAGGCACGCACTACCTGACGAAGAGCAAGCAAGGCTTCAAGCCCGCCTGCTCGATGAACGCACTGAGGCTCACCATTGTCCTGTCACGGGTGCGGGCACTGCCTCGCTGAAATAGGAGCGTCTCGATGCTGTTCGGGATGATTCCGAGCGCCCTATAAGCCACGAGCACCTCGCGACGTGGCTCTGGGGATGAGGTACAGCGAAACAGCATGTGCTCCAATGTCTCCACTGCACCACAATCACAACACACATCGCTCTGGGAAAGACTGTGGCGCACTGCTTGGGACCTCTCTTTTCCCAAGTTTTGATTAATATCTTTTCCCCAGTCTTTGATTAGCTGACAGAAACTTTATGTTCCTTTCCCTAATTGTCGATCGGTGTGAAGTGTTGACTTATTGCTTATTTATTTACTTATTTCAAAATACTGCAGGCCTTATGGCTCAAGCAGGAGGGGCATACCAGGTGACAATCACATTTAGAAAAAAAATACAATACACACCACGATTCGGCGAGAAGAAAGAAATCATAATAGAATAGTAATTACTCAAAATTGGACAGCCTAACAAATTAAAAAATGGACAATTAATACAACACATAGCACAATTTGTTGCCGTCCCCGCCATGGGCGGAGACAGAGAGCATAAAAGTAAGAGCTCTGGGTAAAACCAGGGCTGATTTCGTCTAGTCAACGGTTCAGTCATGTAATTTTCTCTTTGCTTGTTCCTTTTTGTTTTATTTGTGTTAAATAAATAGTTAAAATGTTTGTAGTGCCAACAAGTAATGTGAATGCTAGCGAGTACGAACCATCATTATATCAAGAACATTGATATCCTCACTAACAAGTGTTTTCCTAAAATCGCCACATGAAAGGGAAACTCAACTTCGTGTCCCGTAAGTACCTTCTCTCCTAATCTCCCTCCCTTCCTTTTAGCGCGCAAATTGTGTTATTTTTCGTTGCCCCTGGCGAAAGTTTGGGCAAAGCTCAAGAGATTCGCCTGCATGGCGACAACTTTTGGAAACGCTATTAACACGAACATGCCAGCTTATTCTTTCCCCGTGTGCACGGAGGAAGTCTTTCTGGATTACCGCTCCGCTAATTTCCGACAAAGAAGGAGTGAATGAAGGGATATCACGTACCCGCAATCAATCCTGTTTTCAAGACTGCCTCTTTATACTGAGGGCGTGAATACGTTGGCGGACGCACGCCCACTGGTCTGAAGGCACCCCTTGTATACTTCGGAATATTGCACGTTAAATTTACTTCCTATAAGTGTGCTATCCCTAGAGCTCTTACTAAGCCATTTAGCCATTACGTGAAGCCTGCCTGACTTGAAATGGTTCAGACCTTATGTGCGATGCAATCATGTAGTCTTGCATGTACACAGGGAAAGACGACTGTGCCATCATCGCAAATATTTCCTTCTTCCATGAAAGTAAAACATTGACAACGGGCAAGCATTTGCTTGTTTTATTTCACGTGTCTCGCCCTGTGCCGTCGTCTTCAACAAATTCCATTCGCGCGCATTGAATACACGGCGCATTGCCATTGCTTTCGCCTCCTAAAGTGCGTTAAGCGGCCCCAAAATTGCGTTATGTATACGTTACCTCTTTGCCACTCTTGCAGCGAAGTCAGCTGTTTCTTGACCTTAAAAACTGAGTCTCGAGACGGAGCGGAAACCGAAGTGAAATGCGACGTGCTTGAGCAACTATTTCTTCGCATTGACCTAACCCCACCAAATCTTCCGTCCTTTTAATTTTTTTTTTTGTAGCAAAAGCTGGAAGCTATTCTGAGGAAAAAAAAAATTGCAGACGAAGTTTAGAAGTGTTAGTTAGCAAATGACGTAGAGCAAACAGCAGACGACAGAGGACTCTTCAAGCTCTACTGTCGCACAGCTAAAGGTGTGGGGTGCACCCGTGCAGTAAATGAACGTTGTCTGGGTAGCATATACTTTCTTGTTGTTTCTTTCAAGCGAACTTCGAATCCACTCTAAGAAGGAGTTCGCCTTTACTTTATTTTTGTTTACCGTGATATGGTAGTGGTCATAACTGCTGAGCGCCCTATAGTTTTCTCATTTTCTTTCGATGTCTATATACATGCGCTCGTCAACACCCACGCTGAACCCAAAAGAGAAAGGTCTATCACTAGCATTGCCCTACTCCCTTACAGAAATCACTTATTTAAGTCGAGATTTTCAGCTCCAGAGTTCTGCCCATTTAAGACCGTTTTAGTCCTGCGTCTGGCCCTTTTTAGCACATACAGAGCCGATATACAAGCATCCAAAATTGGACGCGGCGTCCGCATTTGCAGCGGGGGTGATTCTTTATCGATTTGTAGAGGCGACGGAACCCTGCTACTAGGCCGAAGAGCATCGCGGCTTTCTGTTGGTTATGCGTCTCCTTTGCTTTTCAATTTGTTGTCCCTCCAAGTACTGATCGCGCTGACACTAGCGTCGCCTGGTGTTTTATTTTTTCGTCCCCGGCGTGGTGGTGCAGTGGTTCCAGTGCTCGACTACTGTGTGTGTGTGTGTGTGTGTGTGTGTGTGTGTGTGTGTGTGTGTGTGTGTGTGTGTGTGTGTGTGTGTGTGTGTGTGTGTGTGTGTGTGCGTGTGCGTGTGCGTGTGCGCGCGCGCGCGCGTGTGTGTGTGTGTGTGTGTGTGTGTGTGTGTGTGTGTGTGTGTGTGTGTGTGTGTGTAGTGTGTGTGTGTGTGTGTGTGTGTTTAGAATCGAATCCCGGCCTCGCGGCGGCCACTGTGCGATGGAGGCGGAATGGCAAGGTGGCCATGTGCTGTGCGATTTCAGTTTATGTTAAGGAATACAAGGTGGTCAAATTTTCCGGAGCCCTCACTGCGGCGTCTCTCATAGCCTGACTAGCTTTGCGACATTAAACACCAGACACCAAACCAAACCAAACCATCATTTCTACTTGTGCTACTCAGACGCTAAAATATTGCGGGAGAGCACGAGAGAGCAACGAGAGAGCAACGGCGACTGAGAGAAGGTAGCTGTAGAATTGAATGACGCGAGCCCAAGATTAAAAAGAAAGATAAATAACAAGGCACGCGCAATTTGCGAGTCGTGTAATGAATTTCTTGCAGGAACTCATCACGCAACCGTGGTCTTGAAAATGATTGCCGCTCTCCCCTCGTTCACCAGAAACCCAGAAGAGCTTGAGCTGTACACAACAGCGACCAGCTAATGATGCTTAGACGCAAGAACAAGGAGTTCGTGCATAAAAGAACTTGGTAATAATCATCGTCACTTATTGTTTGTTTCCGTCGATTACAGATGACGCGTTGTGTGGCTAAGCCCTTGCATCGGAACGAGCGAACAGCAACGCTAGCGATAGCACGAGCACAATCAGGGCCGGCCTTGCCTCATTCGGCGCCGTGTGCGAACTCCTGGTAACGTCCCTCCCACCCACCTCCCCTCCCTCGGTCATCAACCTCCTTTTTTTTATATTTACCTTTTCTCTATTCATTTATTATTTTCGGGAGGATGCCTGATATTAAAACAAATTTGTTTGGACAATTGATTAACGTGACCGGTGTATTTTGATGCCCGAAGCCTGTCTCGCGGACACACTTATCATGTCGCGTAAAAAGCATGAGTGGTTAGGAGATTTGTGAAAAAAGTTCGAAGTTGCATTCAATTAGACGTTCCATTTAGATAACTAAAGGTAGATAATTGTGCTGAGATAGTGGCTGGTGTCGTGTGCGTATAGTGCGGCTAGATATTCCTCACCAACGGCACCTTGCAGACTATTTGTTTTACAAGCCATCAAGCTGGCACCACCGTTGAAAAGAGATCGTAAACAAAATCCAGAATGATTCCCGGCTTTCATGGTTGTATTACTTGGCTGCTCATGACAGTACGAAACCATTCCGGGTAGTGGGGCTGAAACCCCATCACCCCCCCCCCCCCCCACCCTTCGCTCTGCCCCTCCAGTTTACGCACCTGCCTGCAAATATTCTTTTTTCGCTCTGCACATCTCCCTGCACGGTTCACGCAGCTCGCCCAGTGAAATAAAATAAAACGAAAATGAGATGGGCACTGGACAGACAACACAGTAGCTTTAATCCTCCCCCCACCCCCCGGAGCTATGGCGAGAGAGTGCCGCGCAGAAGTTCCAATGTGCCGCACAAGCAGGCGGAAACCGCACCACGTCCCGAGGCTTCCCTGGCAGTTTCTGGGAAGGCCGGTTTCCCCTTTCGCTGCCCTCATTTTAGGGGTTCTGCAAGCAAACATGTTCTTCCCTCACTTCAAGCAGCACAAGGCTAATGTCTCTTGTGAAGGATAAACGACAAGGAGGGGGCTGGGCGGAGACGATTTGGGGGGGGGGGGGGGGGGGGGGGGGCGTTAGCTGGGATGGATGGATGGAATATTGGAGCGTCCCCTTTGAAGCGGGGTGGTAGCAGTAGCTATCATGCTCATTTTTCTCCCTATATCTTAATTATTGATTTAGAGTGGTTAACTAAACCATCATTCTATTTATTAAATTTTTTTTTCCTACAATACTAACACTATATCACTTCCCTGCTTTTAAGCCACCAATCTTCCAGTCGTTTTTTGCTAGTTTCCACCGCCGGTTTATTCACCCGGCCACTGTTATCTCTAAACCCCAAAGCTTCAGGAACAGTGATTGCGCCTGCATCAACTTCCGGATGGATACCATTACATTCGAGTATAATATGGTCAATTGTTTCACTGGAGTTTTCACATACAGCACATGCGTCATCTCCATTGTTAAATTTCTTTTTGTAGCTGCGTGTTCTAAGGCACCCTGATCTAGCTTCAAAAAGTAGGGCACTGCCTCTTGAGTTGTCAAAGAAATCTTCCTTCCTGATCTGCATTTTCCACTTTCGGTATCATTCCACACTCTGTTTCTTTTCCATCGAGTTTATACAATTTTTACCTTCTGTGTTTTTCACCTGTTGCTTAATGCTCTTTATTTCTCCGTCCTTGTGACTAGCATACTTACTAGTTAGTTTCCTAGTTCTTTTCCTCCATTTTGAGTCAACGCTTTTTAAGTACAGGTATTTATATACTTTAGCTGCCCATCTGTTACTGTCCAATTTCCTCAGGCGTTCCTCATATAATATTTTACTCTGAGCTTCCCGTACTTCGAAAGATGCCCAGCCCATATCTCCCTGTACCGCCTAATTAGTAGTTTTGCCGTCAGCACCTAGCGCTAATCGTCTAACGGATCTCTGATTTATTTCTAATGTCGACTGTACCTCTGATTTTAGGCACAAAACCGCATTTCCGAAAGTAAGTCCGGGCACCATAATTCCTTTCCAAATACCCCTCAAAACCTCATAGCTATTGTATCCCCACAATGCCTTATGCTTCATTATCCCGGCATTCCTTCGCCCTTTGGCCTTAAGTGATAGCTCATGCTTTCCAATGTATGCCAATCCTACGTTTACCCATACCCCCAGATATTTATATTCTGCTACTCTAGGTATTTCATGGCCTTGTATTTTAAGACCTGATCAGTTGAGCCGTTGAAAATCATCAGACCCGACTTAACTGCGCTGAAACTGAAGCCTAGAGCATCCCCTTCGTCTCCGCAATACTTAATCATCTGCATACATCAAACCGAAGAGGCGCTGCTCTACCGCCTTTCCACCTAATCTATATGACAGGTTAAAACCTAGGTTACTGTCTTGTATCCTACGTTCCAGGTTTATCATATAAAGCATAAACAGCACCGGTGATAGAGGACAGCCTTGTCTGAATCCTTTGCATACTTTGATATCCTCCGTACTTCTTATCCCTTCCCACGTAATTTCAACTTTGTTATCCCGGTATATTTCCTGTAGAAACTCTATTATCTCATAACCGATACCTTCTTTTGTTAATATGTTCTTATGTTCAATGTTCATATATGTATATGAACATTGATATCTTGGGTATCAGCGAGCTCAAGTGGACCGGAATGGGAGAATTTAACTCCGGCGACCATTATGTCTTTTATTGTGGGCACGAATCCAAGAAAAGGAATGGGGTCGCTCTCATAGTAAACAGAAGAATGGGCAAAGCAGTGCTAGGGTACAACCCCAAAAACGACCGAATGATTTCACTTCGGATCCAAGGTCACCCTTTCAACATAACAGTTATCCAAGTCTATGCACCGACCACTACTGCTGAAGAAGCTGGCGTTGAGAGATTTTATGCGGACCTACAATGCCTTTTAGACCGCACCCCATCATCAGACGTTGTTTTTCTCATAGGAGACTGGAATGCTAAGGTAGGGAGTGAAGAAATATCCGGAATTACAGGCAAGTTCGGTCTTGGTGAGCCAAATGAAGCTGGGCAGAGGTTAGTAGAGTTTTGTCAAGAAAACAACCTGACCATAGCGAATACTCATTTTCAACAGCACAAGAGGCGCCTGTACACATGGACTTCACCGGACGGTCTGTACAGGAATCAGATCGATTATATTATTTGCCGGCAGAGATGGAGAAGCGCTATACAAGCAGTAAAAACAAGGCCTGGGGCCGATTGTGGCACCGATCATCAGCTTCTTGTTGCCAAGATTAAGCTTCGATTGAGGAAAACGCAGAAAACTAGAAGGCCTTTCAGGTATAATCTGGATCAAGTTCCATTAGAATATGCTGGGGAAGTGAGGAATCGATTTCAAGAATTAGATCTAGAAGTCAAAGAGCCCGAAGAGATGTGGACTGATGTTCGCGATATAATACAAGAAGTTGCTACTAAGGCAGTTCCAAAGCAAAAGAAGTGCAAGAAAGCAATCTGGTTATCCGAAGAAGCTTTGCAAATAGCTGAGGAAAGGAGGATGGCAAAAGTTATGGGGGAAAGAGAAAGATACAAGGTTCTCAATGCGGATTTTCAGAAAATAGCAAGGAGAGATAAGAATGCCTTCCTGAACATACAGTGCCAAGCAGTTGAGGACAACAGCCAATTAAGGAACACAAGAGCTCTGTATAAGACAATCAAATATATCAAAGGAAGCTTCTGTGCTAAGCTGGGCGTGATAAAGGACAAACAAGGCAAGGACCTGACTGAAGCCGCAGAGATAAAGAAGAGGTGGCAGGAATACACAGAAGAACTGTACAAGAAGGACCCGAATGTGCAAACCCAACATAAGACGGTTGTGATCACTGATCTCGAGCCGGGCATCCTGAAGAGTGAAGTTGAATGGGCCTTAGCCAGCCTTGCTAAGAACAAAGCTAGCGGAATTGATGGCATTCCAGCTGAGTTGCTTCAAAACCTCAACCATGACACTGTTAACACTCTGCATACATTATGTCAGAAGATTTGGACAACCCTGCAGTGGCCACAGGATTGGAGGAGGTCAGTTTACATCCCCATTCCAAAGAAAGGCAGTGCCAAAGATTGTTCCAACTACCGCACGATCGCGCTTATTTCGCATGCTAGCAAGGTGATGTTGAACATCCTCCAAGGTAGGCTGCAGCAGTATGTGGATCGGGAGCTTCCGGACGTGCAAGCTGGGTTTCGCAAGGGCAGAGGAACTAGAGGCCAAGTTGCCAACCTTCGCTGGATCATGGAAAAAGCAAGAGAGTTCCAGAAACCCATCTACTTCTGCTTTATTGATTATGCGAAAGCGTTTGACTGCGTAGATCACAGCAGATTGTGGCAAGCTCTCCAAGAGATGGGAGTTCCAATTCACCTCATCTGTCTCTTCAGGAACCTGTATGAAGGGCAAGAGGCCACAGTCAGAACTGGGCATGGTCTTACTGATTGGTTTCCGATTGAGAAAGGAGTGAGGCAAGGCTGCATACTGTCGCCCTGCCTATTTAACCTATATGCAGAGTGCATCATGAGGAAAGCCGGTCTGGACGAGTCTTCAGCTGGAGTGAAGACTGCTGGAAAATGTATCAACAACCTTAGATATGCGGATGGTACCACTTTAATGGCAGAAAGTGAAGCGGAACTCAAGAGACTTCTGATGCGCGTACAAGAAGAGAGTGAGACGTTTGGGCTTAAACTGAACATTAAAAAGACAAAGATCATGGCGTCTTGCCCTATCAAGTCCTGGAGCATCAAGGGACAAGAAGTGGAAGCTGTGACAGATTTTCTTTTCTTGGGCTCCAAGATTACCTCGGAAGGAGACTGCAGCCATGAAATTAGGAGACGCTTGCTTCTGGGAAAGAGAGCAATGGTTAGCCTTGACCGCCTATTAAAGAGCACAGACATTAGTCTGCCAACCAAGATCCGTATAACTCGTGCTATGGTCTTTCCAGTTGTGATGTATGGATGCGAGAGTTGGACTGTGAAAAAGGCTGACCGCCGAAGAATTGACGCGTTTAAATTGTGGTGCTGGCGAAGACTCTTGAGGGTTCCTTGGACTGCCAGAAGATCAAACAAGTCGATACTGTCGACCATAAACCCTGACTGCTCATTGGAGGGTCAAATTCTAAAGTTAAAGCTCAGCTACTTTGGTCATCTGATGAGAAGAGAGGAGTCGCTGGAGAAAGATTTGATGTTGGGAAAGGTTGAGGGTCGCCGGAGAAGGGGTAGGCAGCGAACGCGATGGTTAGATGGCATCCTCGAGGCACTGCATATGAAGTTATGTGATGTTAGGAAGATAGTGAGAGACCGGAAAGCGCGGCGTGACATGGTTAATAGGGTCACGAAGAGTCGGACACGACTGAACGACTGAACTGAACTGAACTGAACCACAGGAGATCCCTACTTACGTTGCCGTACGCCCCGTTTATGTCCAGGAAGGCCAAATACAAAGGTCTGTTTTCCACTCTAGATATTTCGATGCATTGGGTAAGCAGGAACAGGCTATCATCTAAGCGCCTACCATTTCTAAAGCCGTTCTTAAGTTCTCCGAGTATCTTGTTACTTTCTACCCATGCTTGCACCTTTAATTTCACCGCCTGCATGGTTAACCTGTACATAACAGATGGTATGGTAATCGGCCTGTAGGATTTTATGTGCATCCTGTCTCCTTTCCCTTTATAAATCAAATTCATTTTACTCTGCCGCCAGCTGTCTGGAATTTGCTTATTCGTTATGACTGTTTCCAGAGTTTTTAACAACGTTTCCTTACTTTTTGGACCGAGTTCATTAATCAGCTTGATCGGAATTCCATCTATTCCTGTAGATGGGCTTTTAGGAATATTTTTTTTCTGCCTTTTTTCAGTTTAGATTGGTGAGTTCTAAGCTGCTTTGTAATCTGCTACCTTGTGTTGCTTCCTGATTTGCGGAGATTACCCTATCGTCGCTTTTAAATGACTGGGCTATAACTGATGTAATGTAGTTCACTGCGTTGTCTCCCTTTAAACAATTTTCCTCGTTATCTTGAATCCGATTCTGCTTTCTTTGATTCTTCTTTCCTAGCCAGCTTATATGGTTCCAGAATTTTCTTGCTCCGCCTCTAGAAGCATCGTGTATATCAGCCATCCAGCGATCGGTGGACTGCCTTATTTTACTTTGGACGAGGGCCTGCACCTGAAGTTTCTTTTGTCGATATGATTCCCATTTTTGGTCGATTTCCTCCCGAGATACCTGTGCTTTCTTTGCCATTCGGTGTTCCCTTGAAGCCGCTCGTCGTTGTTCAATAGCTTCCCTGATTTCCTTATTCGACCAGCTCCGTGGCTTCCTCTTTCCAATCCGGCGGTTTGCTACTTTAACCTCCTTAATTTTCCTCCTTGTGAGTAGTTCTACCTGTTCATAATCCCAGTCTTCCATGGGGCTTTTCTCTATTGCTTCCTCTATGTCTGCTGCTATCTGCGCTATTTGATCGTCGTTTAATTTTGCGTTTACGTTTTGTCTAAGTTCCATTTCTCTTTTCATCAAGGGCCCCATCTGCAGACTAATACGTTTATGATCACTTCCCAGACTACACTCCCCTTATTCGTCTATTTCCATTTTTGTGACCTTGCTATAAATTTCCTGCGACGTTAGACAATAGTCAATGGTCGTCTGCCTGTTGCGGAATTCCCACGTGATTTGGCCTTCACATTTTGTTTCTCTATTTACTGTAACTAGATCGTGTCGCTCACAGAAATCTAGCATTAGCTTGCCGTTACAATCCGTGTATCCATCCAGATCGTCGATGTGGCCGTTCATGTCCCCCAGTAGAATAAAATTGGCCCCGTTTCCAAACTGGCTTATATCGTCACTGAGGCATTCAACAAGATCCTTGTTTTCTTGCCTGCATTGATGTCTTGTTCCTAATGCAGATCGGCGCACCCTGCATGCTGGCGTCCTGTGCGACCGCACAGGTCGCCCACCTCAAAGGCCGGTACCGTGCGCGATCGCCGATTTTTGGTTAAATGGCGTATACTTATCCGCCCGGGAAAACGTGAGGTGGCCCCGAAAGCAATACGAAAGCGGCATAAAACGGAGAAAGCGTACGTTGAGTGTAAAGGCAGCGATGACGTAACGTCGCACGGTATGTGAGGCGACGCTAGGCTATGTATAGAATTGAGGGGCAGCTAGTTCCTTTAATAAAGCGGTCATCTATAAAAATTTGTTCACCATAATCACGATATGCACCTGGAAAAGTGTACTTAGAGTATCGAATACTGCTAAATATACCATTTCTGTTTCATCTGATATTTGCAGTTGAAATAAATTGTCATTTCGCGAAAAATTCTTTAACGGGAAAGACTGAAGGGGTCTGAGTTTTATTGTACTTTAGTCACTCCTGAGGCAAAATCGATCAAGGAGATTACTGCGAGACCGGCGAGACGTGGTGTGTTGGCAACACTCTCCACTTTTTTTTTAATACAAGCGAGGGTATTTACGATGACTGAGCGATGGAAACCTGAGTCACATATATGCAGGCAATAACATGTAACCGCAGGGGAGGCACAAAGAAAGAAAGAGGCGCACGAACCTAGCAGGCCTTACCGTGAGTAAATACCTTTATCGCGCCAGTGACGCCACCCTTAACGTGAAAAAAAAAGTGCGCCGAAGACAGCTATTAATATGCTAGGCCCTACTAGCTATTCTAGCCGCTGATTAATTGTGGTATGGTTGTCTTGAATTAGGCTGTGACCTATGTTGTTTTAAATATCAATCATTTTTGTAGTCCAAGCCTTTGGCAGTTAATTCACATCCCCCATGTATAACGATCCAACGGGATCACGTGTTCTTGTTGTTTCTCCTTGTACCACAACCCCGACTCATTTTTTTGCCTTCCGCTTTTTATAACGCCGTGACGACAGGTCCATTATATCAGTTTGAAGCAAATAATAAAAGCTTATGACCGAAGCTTAGCGGGGACGTGCCAAACCGGCTCCATAGCAGGAAGTTCGCGACAGCAACATGTCCCTAGTCATTTGAGTGGTTAACGAGACCAAAAATCACGTTAAGTTGCCAAGAAAGAAAGAAAACAAAGCACTGTTGAGCTCATGCGGGTGAGGGTTTTTAACGACTCTTCTTCGTCGGGGCGGTGACCGGAGCAAGCACGTCCTGACGCTATTTTGACACCGGCGTGGTATTACTATAGGGAGCCCGCTCAGCAAAACGCGATAGGCTCACCGCCAAGGGGTTTGGACGATCCGCGCTCGCCCGAAAACTCATTACTGCACTGTGGCTCGAACCACGGGAATGCAGTGTCTTGCGGTGCGAGAAGGATGGGGAGAACGAAAATGCAGTGTCTCACAATGCGCAAGGTACAGGATAGTTAGGAAAGGAAAAGCAAGAAAGCAAGAAAAAAAAAAACTGAATGGTACGCAAAACAGGAACTTAGATTAAGTGGATAATCTAGAAGAATTAAATAATGGAACAGGAATTGAAAGTTTCAGGGAAGGAAGAACAACAAAAAATAGAAGGGTGGGAAGAAAATCACCTCGAAGAGAAGAACGAATGGAAGGTAGGAACATAAGAGATGAGAGTATGTCGTTTTGAAAAGGACACATTTCGAACTGAACGGTAACGAAAGAAGAAATAGCGAAGGGAGTACATGTAGTTATTGGAAAAAAAAAAAAGAGCTCAGTTTTGCATTTACGTCACAAGTATAGTTTGGTCAATGGAGAAATGAATCCAAATTTATATGTGTTATGATTTTAAACATTCCGTTTCGAAAAAAGGAAGAAGAACGCGACGTAATCGATAACACACGATTTGAACAAATTGATTCACCGAAAGCCATAGTATTGCCAAATTTTCAGTGAACTAGACCAACTAGAACATAAAACTGGGCATTTTGTCTTGCTTTTGGCCGATGTCTTTGATACCTTTGCGTCAAAGGGGGCCGGAACCGCAAGAGTAAAAAAAAGGAAAACGGTGCACGATAGCAGCGGCACCTTTACCATTCAGTGCCAGAGCCATATAACTCGCTTCACGAGACCATGTGTAGAGGTCTTTGCTTCTTCGCCCGTGGCGACTGGGCGACAAAAATGAGGTGTGGCTCCTCAACTTACTGCTGCAGTGGACGGTTGAGTATAGTGCTTTGAAACCAGCAAACGCTAACCACTTTCCCTGGAGGTTCAGTGTCCTTTATCAGTGGTCACCACTTATGCTAATTTACAATAATTACGCATATTATAGGATTTTAGGGCAAAATAATGCAGCAATATCAATTTATACTACCAAAATGCCCCAGCGATTCTTTGACGGCAAAAATTATCTGCAATAGGTAATGTACGCAAAGTTCACCTAGTTAAATGAATGAACAGAACAAGCTGCTCGTAAAAGAATACCTTTTCTTTTTTGAATGACATGCAATGCTGATTATATTTTCGCATATATGTTACACATCTACGCATAAATTGTTTAAATACAAATAACGGCGATACAAGCTCCGAATTTGGTCCGTTATCTCCCAACCAGTTGTACTAGGCTACAAGCAGTTGCACTAAACTGTCCAGGAGCCGTTGGCCCCTGCGCCGCGACCGGCGTGCGAACGCATGAGAGGGTGACGCATCTTCCTGTTCCTTGTACTGTACTTGTACTGGCTGACTCAACTTCGCAAGCCGACTGAAAAAAAAAAAATCAAGCTGTAAAGGAAAGAGCCAGGGCGAGCTGAAAGGGCATTCACGCCGTGGAAAATAGGGGCGGGGGGAACTGAATAGACTTCAAGCCGCGAAGGAAAGAGTGCACGACAGCCGCGCGGTCCTCTCCTATTGTTGTGAAGCTGTCTAGGTTTCCGACAGGGGAGCGTCGACGATCGCGCTGCTCGCATCGGACACTGCGTGCATGCGCGCACCTTCTACGGCTTACAAGAGTGAGCAAAAACGTAAAATAAAAGGGCTCTTCTGGAAATCAAGAAGAACTGAAGAAAAGAAAAGAGAAAGACTGCTAGCAAGGAAACGCCATCAAGGCACACACTACACGTGCCGGTGGGTTCATATATCACTGCAACGTGCCATATGTTCTTGGTGTACTTTCTTTTTTGGTCATAACTCTCCAATCCCTGTGCGCCAGCTAGCTGGGAAACAGATTCTTCTGAAGAGAAAGGTGTTGTTCCTGCTGACGCTGAAACAAACGAGCAGCTCCTTTCTGAGTTCTAAGGCAGAGCTGTCATTGTGGGCGTCTAAACTGGCTAAAGCGCTTAACAACGAACAAAGCAGAGACGTGAAAAGAAACGAACGCCCGGAAGTAACTACACCCTTTTCCTTTCCTCGGGGCTCCGCTAAGCACCTGTGACGATCACATTCTGCGAGTCGCAACAAGGGCTTCGCATAACAGGTTGGCTTTCGCGAAGCGGATAACCTCGCCCCTTTTCTTTAAAAGATAATTAACAACTAGTTGCTAGCTCAGTGACGCTGGTGCGAATTTGAGCTAGAGGCTGCAGCCGGTTAATTGCTGGCACTGACACGAATGAGCTAGCTCCGACGGTGAACTAGTCCCTGCTTTTGACAGCGTGGCGGAAACATTCCTCGTCGGAGCGATATGAAGTTGGATGAAAAACTTGGGCTTGATACACAAATTATGTGTCTGCGAGAGCGTTCTACCCATAGTGCGCGCTTTGTTTTGTGCAGTGACCTCAAGTGTGCTTTTGAAACGCTCACTGCGCGTGGTTAAGGGTGATGAGCATATACTAATCTGGAGGGTTCATACTTTGCTAAAAACGTGAAAAGAAGGGTGAACGGGCTGCTTATACATGAAGCGTAAGGTTAAGACACTCGTTTTACACGAAAGCCCTAATTTCACTGTACAGTGCTGCGCAAAAGTGGAGAGACCGCACAATACGCTGTGTCCTGTGATTTTTTATATAAAAATGCGCGCCTGACAAACGTGACAAGCGTATCATGGAGGTTACCATATGCAAATCGTGAAAACAGCTGCTGCGCCGTCAGGAGACACTGGCATGCAGTTTTGTCAACTCGCATGGTCTCCCCACGTTTGCGTCGCACATTACGTATATCTCTATAGCTACCTCCGTAGAAAGGATCTGTTCTGCGTTCTTGACCTTTTGGAGTTGATATATTTTTCTAATTTCTTCTGGTTTGAGGGGCAAGTTTAAGCCCAGGAAAAAAGCACCGGTACAGAGAATGTTAGCAGTCGTTTATCATCTACCCTATTTGACTTTTATTGGATTCGTGCTCACACGTGAACAAGAATGAGCATTTCCATCCCTCAGTAGCAATTGGCTCAAATTAGGCCTCACTGCACGGTACTACCTGGTGCTAAGCAGGCCGAGTTTTAAACCCCTTCCGCGACTTCATGCAGCCAGCTTTCCAAGTCAATGCCTGCCAGTATACGGCACAGAAGCGAGCAGACGCAGGAGTTGTGGCATGAAGGCAGCAGACAGGAAGGAGACTGGTTTCCGCCGCGTTAGCTACGACGCAGGCGCCCGGGCTCGTAGCGTTTTTGTTTGCCTCGGCATCGGGCGCGGCACTTAGCGCTAATTGCTCGCTGCACGCCTCGGGATCCCCGCGTACGCTAAGCGCCGGGGCTCAACTGTCAGGATTCTGTAATGGCACGGCGACGCCGTTCCAACGGCGGAGCGTTTGGGTCGTGTTTTGAAATTTCTCTCTTTCTGCGTGTGCTTAGGAAGCCTCGTGAACGGATGGTAAACGGGCCCTTCTTTCATATGCAGATGCGCGTCGAGCTGTTCCTGTGAGAGATTCGATTGCTCTGCTGTTAAAATGGGCAAGAACATTTAATAAATCGCTGCTGTTGTCAGAATATTTATTGCTCACGAGTACGACCCTCCTGTAATCGCCGCTGCAAGTAGCTTGCAGAACGCTCTTTCTCCTTTGATTGTTCCGTTTAGAGCTACTTTGCACTTTATCCTGAAAAAAGGGCTGTTTATTATCATTTACAGGAAGATTAGGAACTATTTATTGAATAAAAAATTTTGCAATTATGAATTGTTCTTTTTAAAAGGGCATCAGTAGGGCTCCCCAGCGACAAATCTGGCATGGGTCTGGCGGACTATTGCTAAGCTGGGCACCACTAGCTGGCATCATCTCTGTGGCGTTTCCAGGTACGGTCGCAGCGAGGTGCACGAGATGAACCCTTTTTTTTTCTGCTTACCTTCAGCAGACGCGAAGAACGCACGCAGGTTCATTGATGTCTTGCATTATTGACTATAATATCCTTAACCACAAAAGAAGGACGATGCGAACACATTATGAACGACGCAACGGCATGGTGAAGGAATTGGCTGATCTTCGCGTCGGCCTTACATCGGAATGTTTCGCGCGGCCTTCTTGAACGCACCGGGTGCTTTGCCTGGTAACGGTAGTAGCAAAACTCGTTCCTGAAGAAGGTATGATGAGATCATTAGTACAGCTTTCTGCACTGGCATCGATTACTGTGTGTTGCCGTTTTCTCCTCCGTTCATAGAGGAGCTCCCACCCTGTTCCTTAATTTACAGGCTCAGTCAAAAGTCCAGAAACCAAATAATTTTCTTCTCAGTCGCAAATTGGAGCCGTCACCCCGTCATTAAGTACCACATAACATTAATACCTGTGTTTTTCAACTGCCGTTCAGTTAAAGTACAGTTCAGCTTTTAACTGGCGTTTAAATGAACGGCAGTCGACTATAGTTACACGAAGCATATCGCGAAACTCAGTTGTCCCTCAGAATCACGTGATCCCACCACATGCAAGCAATTCTTACTAAAAAAGTGGTTTATTTTTCATTATAAATTACTTTGTACAATATTTGCACGCTTTATATTGTTGCGAAGAAGATCGGCAGTGCGCGAGAGGAGCCCTCCCGCTAGGCCATCCATAAAATCATCTTTCATTCTGTCGCCATGTTGTGCCCTCTTCTTGCTTGTCACGATGTAACATTTTGGTTGGAGGTGTGGCGTACGTCATTCCCATCCTCATCTTGGAGCATCGACGCCATCTTTAAGCCGGGACCATCGACCGAGAGAGCCCTGGGATATCACCGCGAAGCTTTGCCCCAGCTCTTCTTGCCCAGACCCGACCAGCCGCAACTACCGCCGCTCATCCCCCAGCCCGGATCTGAAGGCGCACATACGAGCTGACCAGAGACCAGATCAAAGACCCGACAGACCCGACGAACCCGAAGAGCCGACAGACACGAACACAAAAACCCCGCCCTTCCCAGCCGCCCGACGCGACCCCGAGCCACCGGTTCCAAGGATGCTTTGGTGGCGGGTGGCTGAAAAGCTCCAGGAGAGGCGGATCACCCAAGCATCATCGTGGTCATCATTCATTGTGGTGGCAAACGCATCATTCTCTTCTGTATTTTCTTGAACCTACTCACCGTCATGTCACCAACTTCAACGAACAGATCGGGATGATCGCTCGGTGGCCCCGGGAAGTGTTGCAAAGAAGATCGGCAGTGACGCGAGAGGAACCCTCGCGCCAGCCGTCGCCATGTTGTGCCGTCTCCTTGCTCGTCAGCACGTAACAATATTTTTGAATTGCGCATTTTCGCACATTTTCTCTTTCGAGTATGCGATAACTGAACTCCACACAGAACCATTTGTCAATCCTACGTCTGGCTTCGCTGCATAATCGTCATTTTTTTTTGGTGCCGCTTCGCGTGCTTGTGTTTTGACACTTGGCTGAGTAGCTAAAGTTGCAGGCTGGGTCTTGCGCTAGCTAGAACAACAACCTTCCGTGTGATTTTAGGACACACAGAGGTTGGAAATTACATCGACTCGGCCGATGCGGCACGTCCGCTGACAGCCATCTTGCATGTTGTCAGTTGACTGGTTGAACTGCGACCGCCGACCTCAGTTGAACTGAACTGCAGTTGAGATTTCAACTGCATTTGGCGCTGCCATGTAACATCCCTGACTACCGTTCAATTCAACTGACCGCCGACTGAATTGCCGATGAAACGCCCGAATAACAAGGGTATTAAAATGCTAAGAAATGATTTATCATCAAAGAAACTTTCTCATAGCATTTCACGGCCCTGTAGTCTTTAATGGCTCAGTGCCGGCAACATTTTGCGGCTGAGACGAAAATCCTTTGGCTTCAGGACTTTTGCTCAAGACTGTACCCTTAACAGAGATGTTTCTCGTTATTTGTATATCAGTTTTTTAAACTTTCTGAACTTCTTTTAGCCTGAAGTGTAGTTCTCTTGGACATCATATTTATATTGAGGAAAAAGTGGAATGTTGTAATACATTGCTATGAATGTAATAATGCCAGTGGTCTAATCTACTGATGACTAAGAAAATCTAGATTGTAAATTTTTTCAGGCGCTCGCACCGAAAAGTTTACACCTCTACATTAAAAAAAATGCCCACTGAGGTGAGTTGTTATATAGCCGGAAACTACAAGGTTCCTGAATTAAGTAAAGTTACATCCCGCAAAAAAAAAATTGCTTTCGTAAACAAATTTCCAGTGAAAGTTGAATGCGCTTGCCCGCAATTTTTGCATGCATGTAGCTAGACTGCACTTAAAAAAAAATTCTTGCCAAAATTGTCGTGAACAAGAGATCATTGCCGCTCTGATCCGGCTTTGTGCCTTAGCGCGTACAAGAAGAGAGTGAGAAGTTTGGGCTTAAACTGAACATTAAAAAGACAAAGATCATGGCGTCTTGTCCTATCAAGTCCTGGGGCATCAAGGGACAAGAAGTGGAAGCTTTGACAGATTTTCTCTTCTTGGGCACCAAGATTACCTCGGAAGGAGACTGCAGCCAAGAAATTTGGAGACGCCTGCATCTGGGAAAGAGAGCAATGGTTAGCCTTGACCGCCTAGTAAAGAGCAGAGACATTAGTCTGCCAACCAAGATCCGTATAACTCGTGCTATGGTCTTTCCAGTTGTGATGTATGGATGCGAGAGTTGGACTGTGAAAAAGGCTGACTGCCGAAGAATTGACGCGTTTGAATTGTGGTGCTGGCGAAGACTCTTGAGAGTTCCTTGGACTGTCAGAAGATCAAATCAGTCAATATTGTCGACCATAAACCCTGACTGCTCATTGGAGGGTCAAATTCTAAAGTTAAAGCTCAGCTACTTTGGTCATCCGATGAGAAGAGAGGAGTTGCTGGAGAAAGATTCGATGTTGGGAAAGGTTGAGGGTCGCCGGAGAAGGGGTAGGCAGCGAACGCGATGGTTAGATGGCATCCTCGAGGCACTGCGGATGAAGTTATGTGATGTTAGAAAGATAGTGAGAGACCGGGAAGCGTGGCGTGACATGGTCCATAGGGTCACGAAGAGTCGGACACGACTGAACGACTGAACTGAACTACACCAATGCCTTCAGTTCTCAGTTTTATGGTTTGTTTATGATTGTACGGTTATGTACAATGTTTACCTTTACACGGAAATGACGTTCCGCCCTCATTTAAATCATTTAAATCCGTCGAGGCTCTAAAAATAAAAATAAAACAAATTAGTATAATGTTTTTGCTGAAAGCTGTCGTTTGCAAGTGTAAATATGGTACGAGACGAGGAGAACACCTTGAGCGCCATGCCTGCCTGCTGTCTCTCCATGTTAACAGGTTTAATCATGTATTTAATAACGCTCCCTTTGAAGCTAAACAAAAATGTCATTAAAACTACATTAAAGCTGTTTTGTAAAATATAGAACGGTGTTAATCGTGCAAAAGCTGCTTATTTTTTTAAGTATGTGGCAGTTCGCTGCATTGTTCAAATTCAACAATTTAAATAGGCGAGTTAAACAAGACGCTAAAATGTTCGAAGATATGATTTTGGTATTGCGCACATCATTATTAAACATGAATCATCGAGTGAAATAAGAATACTTCGCCAAGACAATCATTAAGGTTATATGTGTGTAGCTTTCATTCCAGCCTCAGCCGCCTAAGCGTGACTGTTATGTCAGAAATAAGGTCGACATCACGTGAGCTATATGTAAACTCCTGCATCAAACCTCTCCGCCATGGAACAGGCTGCCGTAAATGGTAAATGCTGGAGGGAATGAATACGGCTAGGCAGAAATTATATTCGACGATTAGTATATCTGACAATATATGCAGCCTACTTTTGATGCCACGGCCACTGTTCAGGGATTCAAGTTCAACTTTGAAGTAGAATAAATGAATTTAAAATTATTACCGGCTGGAAGCCAGACTTTTCTCGGGGATCTCATTTCGGAATGCTCCATGCACCATTCTCTTATGCAGCCTTACAAAAAAAGCACATTTGACGAAAAAGAGAATGCGACTCATTCAGACACGTTAGAACCCACATAATTACGATGGAGCGATTACAAGCTGATGAACGCACGCATTCCCAGACAGAGCAGACAGTAGAGACCGGCGAGGGCTGACTGCTAAATAATTACTTTCGCCGTATTCTGTGATTCACAGCCTTCCTGTACAGAGC
This sequence comes from Amblyomma maculatum, assembly GCF_055883805.1. Classification (NCBI taxonomy): domain Eukaryota; kingdom Metazoa; phylum Arthropoda; class Arachnida; order Ixodida; family Ixodidae; genus Amblyomma; species Amblyomma maculatum. The sequence goes on from NC_139354.1 coordinate 59,883,584, forward strand.
ATGCGACGCGCGTCTAATCGATGCTTGCTCGCTGAACCCCGCGTGAGAGTAGGTGTACTGAGTACTCAGAAACAGATGTTTACGGAGTGCATCATGAACCTCGCTAATTTCGGAGAGTAGGTACCCGACAAGGTCACCTCCCTCCTCCCTTTTGGCTTGCTCGTAATTCGTACGGTCGACAGGCTTGAACCGGCCTTTCTCAATCGTTGTTAAAAAATGCCTTCGATTCAGGAAAGCGAGAGAGAGAGATACATATATCCCCGATTGGAAAACAGAGAAATTAGCCTGTGTTTAGAATTCGCTTTCATGCTACTCGGCATACAAAAGAGAATTGAGGAGAGAAATGCGTAATGAGAGAGGTGTGAAAAATAAAAGCAATTAAGATAGGGGAAATAGAATATCGCGCCTTTCACATATATCTTTCTGAACAATGCGCGAGCTCTAACCACTGTAGCAGTCGGGAAACGAATTGATTCGCTGATTTCTCCTCATTTTCCTTTTTGCGAATTAGGTGATTAAACATTCTGCAGAAATTTCTTTATGCAATACTTCAGGAAGCTGTTCTCGGCGTCTTCTTGCGTGTGGTAATGCTGCCTGTATTGCTCCTTCGGTTTTGTTCGGTGCGCAATAGTATGCAATGTGATAGCATATTGTCACCTGGTGGTGACAATGCCGTACAGGCGAGAAGCGCAGAGACTAGCGTTGCTCTGACAGGAACTCTTTATTGGGCTGACCAGCGTCCGCAAAAACAAACACAAAATAAAGCAACACGGTGGCGTCGAAAGCAGCAGTCGTGCTCATTGGTCGTAGAACTATGAATGCCCGAACCATTCTGCTTCGCTGAATTTTAAAGTTGGCGAAGAAACGTTTAGATAAAACCGAAATGGTGACCACAACAAACTGGAACATTGTGAAAACAGACGCGAGTGGATAGAACCATTAAAGATGCTTCTCGATGCATCTTGCACGACAAAGGAAATGGTATAGCCATGTCTCGCAATATCAAGCATAAAAAATTAGTTGTGGTTTAGCTCTGGTTAATCCTAGCTGAATTGTGTAAGTAATGTCGGAAACTTCTTTTGACTGCTACATTATTCTCTATCATGCCCTGTCAGGGTAAGGTGCCACATTATTGGGGACACTTCAGCTCATCTTTTAAGGGCATGACGCGAGAGCAAAGCTACCAGCCCACATATATCCACGCTTCAAACAAGCCGCATGGACGTGCTGCGTGCCTTAGGTGGAACGAGAATTCAAACGCTTCTGGCAGGCTGATTCTGATATCACCCTTCCATATGAAAGGAGCGACCGGAGTTGGCAGCTCCTGCCCGTGGCATATGGGTAACTTGAATTCAAATGTCATGGCTAGGCTGAATTTTTTATAAAGAGACCGTAGCTACGCCTCTTCACGGCGTAGCTGCGGCCACCCGAGGTCTCGCTTTGGCTGCCGGAGTGTCGCTTTCGCAACGAAAACAAAGGCACAAGAGTCTTCCATGGCGGTACGCCATCACGTTGATAAGTCCGCTTACCGATGGCTGCTGATGGCAGCAACAAACCAAGCTGCGAATGGTTACCGGCATTACTCCTTCCTAAAAGGGCTTCGTATCGATGCTTCCAAGATAAACACAGAAGAATAAACATAAACATTAGAAAATTTGAACATCCAGGATATTTTAGCGCTCGTAGTACGGCTTAAAACGTATACACCATGCACGATTTCTGAGTGCGGGCGTCGCCTCTGGGATGATGTCGCGCCATCAGGAATGATTTCGTAGTCCAGTTGTCTGACGTGGCGAAGGATATTGTGTGGTGCTAAATATCGGCGTGACAGCTTTTCTCTTTGTTCACTTCAGTGAATCGGCGTCCGAACCCAGACTAGATTTTTCGGCTTGTACTCTGCGCCACGTCGTCGTAATTTGTAGCGTCTGGAGTCGAGACGGGGGTCTTGTGACAAGCACACTGCCTCTGAATGCTAGCGGCCGGTGCTTGCATTCAATGGTTCGTGGCAATATAATACTACATGGTATGCATGACTTGGTGATGTGTTGCGTGTTATGGTGCGGTGCAGTGCTACAGGATGTGGTATGGACGGTGTAGGAAGATATGAAATCGCACAATGCATTTTGGGATGTTATGGGTTGGTATGACCGGTAAGATGTAATGAACCAGTGCATGCACCGCATCGGCATAGGTCAGCGAGGTGGTTTGAACGACCCGGTTTTAACTAAACGTAGTTAAAGTCTACATTTTGATAATAAGTGGCATGGGCTTTGTAGACGTCGGCGGGGCGACCGAAAAATTACTGACATGGCACCGGCGTGTGCAAAATGGCTGGCACTGACTGGCGCTATAGGGTTCTGGAACGCCATGCAATCACGTAACATGGCGGATTTGGCAGGACCTTTCAGGTTGCGATTTTTGTTTCCGATGGGAATGTGAGGGGGGGGGGGGATCGATCCTCTAAGCACCTTTGCGTTCTAGCCAGACGTGGTAACCCTAGACCACGCAGGATAGAACGGGGCTGTATATCTATGACGGGTGCCTTTTACATAATATAGTACTTACGGCTGTATGGTAAAACACATGCGTAAGATAATATGTACATTAATTAAGGAATAGTAATTGAAGCGATGGGAAAGGGGCATGTACGCGTACGGGGATCTGCAATGTATGCAAATGGAGCCGCATTACGGAGTCATAAGTGCTGTCATATCACACCTAAATGTGCAGCTTAAGTGTTCCTCCAAGCTATATATTTTCTTGTAGGATCAGATATCGCACAGCGCATACGTGGTTACGCTTTCCGACTCAGTTAGACTGCTTTCACTGCAGCCTTATTCCATTCTGCCACATTTGAACTCTTTTGCTGCACATGAAAAGTGACCAACTACCTTTCCTTATAAATATATTTTATTTACTCCTGTTTCAAAAAGACCTATTCAAGGGTTATAATGTGAGGATGTGGATTTCACTACACATAAAACTCTTAATGGGTGATCAGAAAAATGAGGGGTCGGCAGAAGTATGACGGCTTTTTCTGTAAGTCATGCCAGTCCGATGCGGTGCGAAAAGAAATGATGACATGGGCGGACGACTGAACAGGGAAAAATGAAACGATTTTCTTGAGGTCCATGTAGTTAAAGTTGCAGTAGGATAGGCTGATAAGCTTGGTTAGGGCATGATAGTAAAACTTGTGACTTGTAAATTTTAAACTTGTACGTTTTGTGATGTTTCGACAGATTGCTAAGGTAAATCTTCCTGAACATCTTGAAACGTTGACCTGACTTTTTTCTTTTAATTTACTTTGTGGTAACTACTACATTAATGAATTATCTTTCAAGTATGACTGTAGGCTCCCGTTGCATAGCGCACCAGTCATCGGCTCTTGTAGAAAAAGGCTTAAAGATTAATAAATCCTACTCCTGCTTTGGCCATCCCCACAAATTACAGTCATGAACAAAGTTTTGCGAGAGGCCGGAACACCGTTTTAAAACTGATTTGGCGTCACTAGGCGGCAATATGATAACGTCGAATCTACGCTGGGTGATGACCAGGTGCATGTGCATCCTATATTCACTAGAATGAGTGCCAGAGCGCCTATTTCGTGTGAGGCGAAGGCTCTTCAGAACTTCGGGGTTACTGGTTTTTTTAGGGTACTCAAGCTCGCCTGCAGCCATGCTGCCCTCTTGATCGATGAGCGGCCAATCTACTGCACTGACAGCACGCATTCACGGAGCACGTTGTCTTTTATCACATATTTAAGGAAAGAAATGCTGTAGTATCGATTCGTATTCTTTGTTTTGTTTTTTTTTGTGTGTAAGACAAGTTTTAGCGAAAACTTAGTGCTTCGTGCCAAAATGTAGGATTGAACATGAACTTTTTGGCAGAGCGTCGCTACTGGAGCAAAGTTTGCGGTTTCTTACTAAACAACGGCAACAAGAATTTCTTTTAATAATTTCCAATAATCCAAAAGTGGCGCAGAAATATTGCGGAAAAAATAATGCGTGACAAAAGTTCAGTTGCGTGAGCAGCAGGGCGCCAAACTCGCAACCTTTATGGAACCGCCGAAAACGGCGTTTTCCATCTCCAGTGACGTACAATTGTTTTCTCGAGAAATCTACGGCGTATCTTGTAAACTAAGGTTCATTCTTTGCTCACCGCGTATAAATATTTCGCTGCAAACATAAAATGTTACCGTTCTTATCTAACAACACTCCCAGTTGAATCAGGTAAGGTTGCGCATAGTTTCTATGACTCAAGACGGTTGAAGACTCTGTATAGGACAGCTTAGAGTCGCATAACGCAACGCTAATAGAACTAAGATCAGTTGCCAAACTCTCCGGATTCTCCATGCTGCTGAAGCGGCGCGTCAATTTTAACGCGAGGTGGCGCTGCCGTCGAAACAGGCTCTATCTAGCCGCTGCTTGGCCGCTGTCGAAGCACAATGAAACGTTGCGGGCCCGACCGTTCGGCGTAGCATGTAGCATTCCGGAATGTTAAATTACTTGGTGTCCTAAATGCCGTACTTATCGTTAATTACTCACAGTCACCAATCAAGTCTGAACCGTGTGTGGCGAGCATGCTGCAAAACTTTACTGCAGCAACTCGAGCGATACAGGTGAGCGCTGCTCAGGCAACGCTACCATTGTTTTTTCTTTTTTTTTTTATAGGAAAGTAGTTTTGCTAGTTTCTTCACCGAAGTGGCATATGAGAAACGTGCAATAATGTTAGAGATATGATCATTGCAAGGTTCATCGTCAGTTCGAAGTATGTTTCTGCAGTTTCTGCTCAACCGCATGCATGTGCATATGTTTAACAAAAAAAATAAAAAAATACCAGCGTTTTTGCAGCAAAGAGCCGCATTGTCTGTGGTGCAGTTTAACGGAATAAGCGAATTTTGCGCATTGCATTCATTTCGTCAATAAGCATGCATGTGACTTTTAGCCGAGCGCCGCGCGCAATCTGTGCCGCGAAAAGAGCGAACTTCTGCTTCTTGAGTTGTCGGTTTCTTTCTTCCAGCAAGAGAAGAGAGCTTACACAGGAGGTTAGACGCCAACAACTCGAGACAATAAAATTTAGTCTTTTTGGGATTCCCAACTGTGGGTTTATCGTTACTGACCTGCGCCCGCGTCGCAAGTACTTTTTTTTTTTTTGCGACCTTTCACGCAGTGGGCTACAGATAGATACACAAGTAAATGTAATTTTACATTTTATTCACAGCACGTTTTCACACTTTACTGAATGCACAAATTACAGTAGGCGAGACTTCTTCCTTGCATTTTTAACCTGACTACTCACATTGCTCTTCTCGTATAGGAATCGTGTGTAAAAATGCATCCGCATTACCAAACAAAACTTCACCACTTGCACAGTGAACTGTGCAGGCTACAACCTATTCGGGGTAGCTTCCTGCTCAAAAGCAAGTCAACAATTAACCAGAACAGATTTCCAAAATCTTTTTCTGTCTTTGTTTGTCGCTCGACCACTGACTTGATGCCAGACACCAGTTCAGTCAGGGAGCTTGAAGGGTGCTTGAGCACTCCAGGGCAAGTGAGCGCTTTTCAGTTAGGGAAAACCTTCGGTACACATCCTTCAGCGAGGTTCCATTTGCCCCTATCGATTTTTACTTCCTTGCCATTAATGATATGACTGTACGTCTTCAGTATGTCTTCATCGTAGAAATGAAGATCGCACACACGTGATTTGTCAGAAAGTTTCCTGTCAACACGAGGAATCGCGCGGTCCCATGCCGCACGGAGATCCGCGTCACGTGGAGCCGAGAAAAAAACACCTCGCTGTGTTGTCAGTGTTGTCGCTCTTGTAACCGCTCGCACAGCCCGGCACGCAGCACGTCGGCATGGTTACTGTAGCCCCTTCAACTTTGCATGCTAGCACAGGTAGCACAAAAAACGATCCCTGCAGCAGCCGAGTCGGGAACGCACTGTACTCATGCTGCCCGCACTGCACGTGTTCAACCCACGTTCGGGTCGACGAGAGCCTAGTAGAACTGCAGCGCCACTAAAAGCAGCCAGTGGTGGCGGCGCCGCGAAACAGCTCTAAGTTTGGCAACTGATCTTAGTTCTATTAACGTTGGCAGCAGCGGCAGCAGCAGCAGCAGCAGCAGCAGCGGCAGCGGCAGCAGCAGCGCCAGCGCCAGCGGCGGCGGCGGCGGCGGCGGCGGCGGCGGCGGCGGCGGCAGCGGCGGCAGCGGCGGCGGCAGCGGCGGCGGCAGCAGCGGCGGCAGCGGCGGCGGCGGCGGCGGCGGCAGCGGCGGCAGCGGCGGCGGCGGCGGCGGCGGCAGCAGCGGCAGCGGCAGCGGCGGCGGCGGCGGCGGCGGCGGCGGCGGCGGCGACGGCGGCGGCGGCGGCGGCGGCAGCAGCAGCAGCAGCAGCAGCAGCAGCAGCAGCAGCAGCAGCAGCAGCAGCAGCAGCAGCAGCAGCAGCAGCAGCAGCCTGACTATACTCACTGCAGGGCGAAGGCCTCTCCCATATTTCTCCAACTAACCCGGTTCTGTGCTAGCTGCATCCACTTGACCCCTGCGAACTTCTTACCCTCATCCGCCCACCTAACTTTCTGCCGCCATTAATCACCGCCAACCTCACACAGCATTAACCATCGCCAATATACAGGGCCAGGGTCACGAAAGCCAACTAGTCAGGAGTTTGCAGTTTGGAGCATAACCAGGCACGCTACTTTCGGGAAGATGGGCACGCTAAAAATGGACGGTGGTGATTGACTGGCAATGCCGCAGAACACGTCTGCTCCAGGTTGTGGGAATAACGTCCCGAAGCGACCCATGCTATGAGACGCGCCGTAGTAGAAGACTAAGAAAATTTCGACCACCTTTCGGGCGCCTTGGTTTTCGCCTCCATCGAAAAGCGGCCTCATTGCGGCCGTGATTCAATCCCTAACTACTCAGCAACTACGAAGGTGCCCGGAAAGAGGTTGTGTGCCAGAATAACATAAACTTCGTAGCAGTTTCGGCTAGCTGGGGAGGATAATCAGGCCCCCCAGTTTTCGGATGAGGGGTATGCTAAAAGGGAGGGCTGGGGAGATGGAATGTCAACGGAACAAAAAAGATGGGGTTTAGTTTGTGCATTTAACGCCCCGAAGTGACTCAGGCTATTGTACACAGAAGAGTGGCTAAGTAATTATGAAAATATACATCTGGGCGTGAGATTGCACTACTGGATACCTACCTATAGAGGAGCGCGATTTTCTTGTGATCTAAGGGCAAGTCGATAAATCACCACAGGTCCAGACCAGTGATAACTTGAGGCCAATGCTCTTAATTGGGCTAGTTGATGAACTAATTCAGGCATGCTGCAAGCGCACAAGAAAGACACACACAGACGGGGGACGGGACACACGCTAGAGTATACAGGACATGGTGCTAGCGTGTATTCTGTTCCCCTACATTCTCTGTGTGTCTTTCTGCGCACCATGTCTGGATAACTTGGGGCTTTCGACGAGTCGACTTCGTTTCGTTTCGTACCTCATCAGTTCCTTCCTGGCAGCAGATGGTAACACTTTCGTAATAGTCGAAAAGCTTCGTGCATCACACAATTCAAACGACTCCCTTTAAAGGGACCCAAACATGCTATAAAAATCTAACAAGCGGCATTTCTTGACATTGTCGCCGCATATCTGGCAACAAAAAGTCGAATTATTGCTGAGATATTGCGATAAGAAGTTGAGGGTTTTTTTTTTATTTGTTCCCGCCGGTCGAATTCAAACTGGTTTTCTCCTACTACGTAGTAGAGAAATATGACGCACACTATGACGCAAGAGAGGACTCCGTGATTGCTGACACGCTGGGAGCGGAGAATACTTCATTATCATTAACATCATCATCATCATTTATTATTCCCTTAAAGATCCCTATCAGGGACATTACATAAGGAGGGGGGGGGGACAACGGTGAGAAAGGGTCATATATTAGCATCCATGGTGCCGAGTCAGGATCTTCCTTCGACAAGCACTTATGGTAGGCGCATCTTCTGCTCCGAGCTCGTATTTCAGGCGCCCCAGGTCAAAAAACGAAACTATCCGAGCAAACTCGAGATGCCTGAGCCGGAACATAACCCAAACCAAAGTGGGCGCTTGTAGCACCGCCACGTATATTTTTATATTTGACTTGCAACATTTACGTTGTCGTTTCGCCGTCGTTTATGTGTGATAAAAGCATGTTATCATGCTCGAGACAAAACCTACTACCGCATTCAAACGGGCCGCGTAATTCAAATTTGTCAGCCTCCGAGATCCCTTGCGCGTCACGTGAATTCTTTTTGTATGTGAGAGAGAGAGAGTAAACATTAATTGTTTAACGGAATAGCGTGGGTGCTTCCCTCAGTCCAGGATGATACCATTGACCTGGGCTGTGTCCCGGGCCCTGGTAAACAGGCTGCGCTGCTCAGAGAGACCCGCGTGGGCCAGCTCTGCCTCCTACTACGCTTGGCTGAGCGCTCGAGCTTTATATTTCTCTAATTTCTCTTTGCAGTTCCATATCATGTGAAGGATGTCCGAGACTTCCCCGCTAACAGTGCATGTGTTATTTTTGAATTTTTCGGGCCAGACTTTGTGGTACTTTGTCTCGGCAATTTTAGCTGGGGCAGCGATTTCAGTATTTCTGTTCTTCCTCTTTACTACTTTATAACAGCTCTCTTTTCAGTAAGAGTGTTTTTTTTTTTATCCGGAACTGGCATTTTATCAATGCAAGCCCACTTCATTTTTTCTCTTTAGTGTCCTTTTAAGGAGCGGCTGCGTCTCGTCTGCACGCTACAAGACGCTACATAATCATGCTCGGTACAGTGCGATCCCATTGTGTGTCCATGGAGTCTCCGACGAATGGCGATAGAACGTCCCAGGCGGCGGAGCGAGAAGTAATTCTTGGCGCCACATGCTCGATCGGTTGCGATATTCGCTGCGAAATTAAGATCTTGCCTTCGGTTCCCCCTTCTTCACCATACAAAAGAACACTCCTCACCACAAGAGCGCCTTTATCTCGCTCCAAATCGTCTTCAGCGTCCCTTTTTTGCCACTACATCTGCCTCCTCTTCCTTTATGCTCTTAGGGAGGAGGGAGCGAGGAAGGAGAAAGGGGCTGAAAGCGAACGCCTTGATGCCTCCCGCGAGAATAAACTATGGGCTCGGTGTCTCCTGAGACACAACAATGCCTCGAACCTGCTCAGTACTGCACAATCTTTTCTTTTTCTTTTTGTCGTCCATACAGATCACGGAAGTACGACACGAGGTGTGCGGGCAACGAATCTCTTTGTATTGCGGAAACATTCTCCACCGTCTGTGCACAGCCTTAATCCGAAGAGGGGCCTGCGGGAACAGCGCTGCTTTTGGTGCGAGTACCAGCGAATATGGGACGGTATTGTGTCGCATGCTGCATTCTTTGTCAGTTTGCAGAGAGTAAAGAAATGCGAAGATAGAAGAAAGCCGTTGAAGCCGAGCAGAGTGGTGAGATAAGGTGACGAAAGAATAGAAAGAAGGTGAAAAGACGGCCTGCAGCATATTTTGTTTTGGCCGGAAAAAGTGACGCTCTTTGATTAGTGAAAATCGCCCGTAGGTCGGGGACCGTCTAAGCCGAAGACAAAATATTGAGTGGAGTGTTGGCTGAACAGTCATCAGTTAAGATGAAGAGAAAAGACGGCCCACACTGATAAGGTTAGGTTTTATCCGGCTAGGTTAAAGATGCAACGCAAACGTCGGAAAATTAACCAGCCGGCAAATACCACACCGTGTATCAGGAGTTCGTGTGACACTTTTTTTTTTTGTAGTTTTAACCTTTGTCACAAGTTTTGTGTTCGTTAGATAACTTCGATGTTTTGCCATGAAACATTAAAGTCAGCAGCTTCAATACTGAAGCAGTAGTAATTACTGAGACGTGAAAATAGTGCAGCGTCAATGAGAAATAATATTATTCCACAAAAAAAAACAACAAAAAAACGAAACAACAAAACTTATAGGTTACTGCAATTGCCCTTTGATTTCCGCACAGTTCTGCTAAATATCTCGGGTAAATAAATTGTATCCCCTAATTTTACTTTGGTTTGTCTCGAATGCTTGGTGAATGGCCCAATTTGGCTGTATTTTGCAGGATCTGCCTTCATTGCGTATGTTGTTTCAATATAAGGATACGTGGCTTTCAGTCGGTTTTTCACATGCTTGCCATCAGTACATAGATTCTCGGAGCGTAGGTCCTTTTTAAAATAAAATATTTGGCAGGGGACAAGAAGTGTCCCTTTTTTTTTTTTTTTTAGTACCGTGTCACCGCATTAATCTTTCTCGATTTTTGCAGTGCTTTGCCTGTTCTTCGCTTTAGTAGCATTTCCGTTTCCACAGCTACAACCCCAGTCACAACTCGTTACATGGCTCTCAGCACTCAAAATTGCCTCAAGAATTTGGTCATCGTAAATTATTGCTGTCGGCGCAGGAATCTTTCTATAGAGTCAGCTTTAGCAGAATTAGTGAACATGCTGTTGTTGTAATCACACTGTTCATAAACGAACGAGCTGAACTCTTGTTTTACTATAATTACAAGTTTAAACTATCTTCTTGAGTTACGCAGTATCCGCCACTCGAGAACAATAAATGCTGCTAGTCGCTGCTTTTTAACCAATGCTAGGCATGCGATAGGAATGCAGCTTGGGAAAGGGAACGTAGCATATAGGCTGAAAACAGAAACGCTTAAGGCAATGAAAGCGTAAAATAAGGTGCACGGGCGGCAGTTCAATATCGGGACAATACAAAGTGGCAATCTCTAATGCATATATTTATTTTTTTTATTTACTTATTCAGAAACATTGTACCTTTAAGTAGACCCAAACAAGGCGTGCGAGACATTTTAGTAGTGCAATCCGAAGCAGAGTTAGTGTAACATCCAAACTATCAAGAGAACAAAATATAAATACAAACATACAGGCTGGGAAACTAAAAAAACATAATTATACTAGCATATATCCTAGAAAATAAATGACGCCAAGGCATCGTAAGAACAGAATCAGCTCTGGTTAGGAGGTTTTGCGCCAACTTGTTCTACTTCTCTATGGTGTGCTAGAAAAATGAATATTCGAAAATGTTATCCTAGCTCTGCAAGGCAATAAGGATTATGCATGATGATTCTTTGTTTGGCGCGTAGAATTAAGTGAAAGAAAGTGGTGTGAACTATGTAGATCCTAAAAAAGTTTGGTAATAAAATTAGTTTTATTCTCTGAATTTTTTGACGCAGCTGTATGGTTCGAACTCATGAGTTCTCAAAGGGATAGTTTGTGAGTCAGTTATATAATAACTTGAAAAAGTTAGACCGAAGGGTTTGCTTTGCACCATTTCAAGTACATAAATGTTACGTTTAATGTAGGGGTCCTAGACAGTGCATGCCCATTCTAGTGAATGCCTTAATATTATAAAGAAATAGTCAAATTGTTGGTTCTTATAGGGAAATGCAGAGTTTTCGAAACGCTGTAGAGCATATATTTGATACATGTTTAATCCAGCTTAATTATTTCTTACAGTGATGCCGAAGTACTTGTACGCACTGACTTCATGTCAGAAAGTGAAATGTACTATTGTAGGGAAACAAGCTTGTTTACAGCTTGCTTAGCGGAAGTATTCCGAGACTTGGAATGTGAGCAGTTAAGGATAAGGATTGATGGCGAATGCCTCAGTAATCTGCGATTCGCCGATAACATTGCCTTGCTCAGTAACCCAGGGGATGAACTGGAAAAGAATGACTGAAGACCTAGACAAAAATAGCAGAAAAGCAGACTTGAAATTAATATGCAGAAGGCAAAGTTAATGTTCAGTAACATCGGGAAAGAACAATAGTTTAAAATAGATAGCGATGCACTAGAAGTGGTAGGCGAATATGTCTACTTAGGGCAGGTAGTCGCTGCAGACCCAGATCATGAAAGGAAAATAACTAAGAGAATAAGATTGGGATAGAGCGCATTTGGAAAGCACTCGAAGATTATGACTAGCAGCTTACCGGTATCGCTCAAGAGGAAAGTATACAACAGTTGCATCTTGCCTGTACTCACATATGGGGCTGAAACGTGGAGGCTAACCAAGAGAGTTCTACTTAAGTTGAGTACAACCCAGAGGGCTATGGAACGAAAAATGGTAGGGGTAACATTAAGAGATAGAAAGCGTGCAGAGTGGGTCAGAGAAATAACTCAAGTTACCGACATTCTAGTGGAAATTAAGAAGAAATGGACATGGGCAGGACATGTAGTGCGAAGAGAGGACAACCGATGGTCGCAGAGGGTAACAAACTGGATTCCAAGGGAAGGAAAGCGTAGCAGGGGGCGGCAGAAAGTTAGGTGGGCGGATGACGCTAAGTTCGCAGGGGTCAATTGGATGCAGCATTAGCTCAGGACCGGGTTAATTAGAGGAATATGGGAGAGCCCTCCATCCTGCAGAGGGTTCGGCGGATGATGACAATGAAGGAAACGAGAGTAAAATCTACATATAGTGTAACACTTTGGGAATTTGAACACTGTGAAAATTAATCTAGACTGAGGATGAATGTGGCAGCCACCCGAGGAGTTCTTAATGACACACTTGCGGCGAGACAAACGGTAACACGGTCATAAAATATCCCGCACGTGTGAAGTAGACGTGACGCTTTCGAAAGGGGGAGGGGGGAAGATTTCGGCGAGTAGTTCATGCATTGTTAGTCAAGCGGGCAATTAAACATACCCATGATTCCTGCCTTCAGCAGCTAAGATAGCCAGAACCGTCTGCAGCGAGGCAGCCATAGTCAGAGCCGGACGCGGGAGTGGAACGCCTGCAGCTCTCTCATCGATCGGGGCAGCCTAGCGCCGGGAGGCAATACATTATGCAATTTCTTCCCCGAATGCGGGGACAGCTTCGTTGCAACTACGGTAATTCATGTCCCACCTGTAGTCTTTCATCAAGAAGTGAAGCAATGGGGCAATGAGACGTGCCCAACGTTGCCTTTAGCTGGCCGACGGACAGTCACGTCGCGATTTCCGGCTGTGTTTTCACAGCCAGCCATCATTTACTGATTTGCGCAAAGGAAAGTTTGCGTGACTTAGTCACGTTTCTCTTGACAACCTATCTGCTTCGAGCCACAAGGCGAGTGGAACATCTGTTGTGTAGCAACAACGTAGTACTCGGCTTAAGTGCTATGTGGTAGGGATTGAGGTGTACTGGTAATGATTAGCTCGTGTAAAACAATCAAGCCACTCTGTGCATAATAGCTTTTTGCGTTGTATTAGTTGATTACTGAACGCTGAGCAGTATACATTTCATTTTTTACAGAGTGGCCCCTGCGCTTACCTTCACTAGGAGGCCCAAGCGTTCGGAAAAGAAAAAAAAAAAAGAAAAAGACGCACTTCGTGATTCTCACTTGCGCTGACCCTCCGGGGGCTGGCTTCACTCATTTCTTTGGCTGGACGTTATCAGCCTTGCTTCCACTTTTGCAAATCTGTCTGTGCGCAGAGAAGGTAAAAATATTGGGTCCAGTCAATCTCTTTCACAGGCTCCGCTGATTAACTGCCAATTTTTTTGGTTTACTGAAATATCGGCCCCGTGACCAGTCATACTTCGACCTTCATATTCATGTACACTGACGTCCAAGGATGCATGCACATTTCCGTTTGTTACCGCTCGCGTCTACTCTCAACTATAAAATCTGCATTCAGCCACCCTATTCAGACTGACTCACTGGCTACGACTAGCGTTCGCGTCCAAACGCTGGCACTCCAAAATTAGCCACGCCTGCACACTCACACTGACCATTACTCACTTGCAATCGAATCACGTCAAAGGCACCTCTACTCACTTACACTCCCTTACATTCGGTCACGCCCGTATAGTTTATCAGTGGAGTCTACTCACACACAGGTAAGCATCCATTCACTCGTTCACATACCCTTACCCACACTCCCTTCCTTGCTCACTCATACACACCTACTCACAGCTGATGTCCATTCTCATTCACCCGCACTCACGCCAGGTCTGTCATGTATAGTCCCAGATACATGTGTGAAGAGAAATGAATGAATGTGCTGACGTTGATTTTAGACACTGTTATATTAGCGCCCCGCTCAGCGAAAGTCCGGCGCTGTGGCGTTGTGAGAAAAATAGGCCGCACATGCCTCTAGTAAGTGGCAGTTGACAGGTTACTCTGACAACCACCCATTCGTCAATGTGTTGTGTGATTTAGATACACAACGTGGAAGGAGTTACCAAAGCTGTCGGCTCATTTGAGATGGGGAGGGTGGCCTAGTAATCTGCCTTCCACGAATATTGGATGCCCAGTCAGACATACTGCTCGTAGGCCATTCATGCGCGTTTGTATGTTCTGGTTAAACCGGGGCCTTAGTCATAACTGATATTTTTCTTATAAATTCTGCGTACCTGCACCCTTCGTTTCTTCAGCGCACTTTATTCACCTGCTAAAACTGACGTTTTTCCCGCATAGCCGCTTCTAGTAAACTTTTGCCGACTAGTGTCCATTAAAGGAATTAACAAATTGCAACCCCTGCCAATGCTAGAAAAGCTAACCTAATAATCTCTTTTATAAAAATAAATTATTGAAATAGAGCTAACGTTCGGGGAATATATTTGTTTGCTTATAAGTGTAGCACAAACATACCCTGGCACACCAGGGCTCGTGCCCTATAGTTTCTCACAAAATAAAATAAAATTATGAGCTGTTTTGTCCAAGTCGACAGAAAACAAGTTTTCTTTCACCTATGTCTTCCCCCTAAGTCGTATTTTGCAGTTTGCACGCTCTTAACAATGATAACGTATGTGGAACGTTTGACCTGCATGCCGTGATAGTGCACCTCGTTATATACGGATCGTAGGAGTGCGCCCATACTGGCTTTATTGCGCAATGGCTCCAAATAATGAGGTTATTCTCAAAGTTGAGTATTACCCGGCGTTCCCAGTTCACACTTCACTTTGTGTCTTCCGTCTCTTGTCCTAGAGTGGACATATACATGACGTTGAAAGGAGCGATCAATAACATCATTATTGATGCCGGAATATAATTACACTGTTATCGTCAAACATCGATTTCCAATCAATTTCACGCACATGGGTAAAGAAAAAAGATCGCCGAATATTCCCTCACTGTTTATTTTCTACACGTTCCTAAAAAAAATCGAACCCCGACTAACGTTATGTTTCGCGTTTTTCTTTTCACACCATCCCCTGCTTTGACGATGTGAACCAAGAGAGCGCGTACTTCTTGCCAGTGACGTAACGAGTTTCGCAGAACGGAGCAATAAGCGGAAGGGACTAAGAATTCTGCCGATGCGCTTCAACGGTGGCCGATTCAAAGGAACGCGTCGAGGTGCAAACGTGGCCCGCTCGTACAGTAAGCACAGCGCAAGTTCGCTACATAGTCGAGCTGATACTTGTACGCGGTGAACAGCACTGACGAAGCCGTAGTCGATGGAGGGTGATCATCACACCTCTCCCTCCGCAGGGCACGTTGAAATTAAAGTGTGCTTTTGTGCGAGTGGGGGGAGGGGGGGGGGGAGGGGTTGAGGAATGCAACACGGGGAAGGGACTCGACGACATTCCGCAGACACAGCGTGGCTTGATGGCAGAGCTGGAAGGTTGACGCTTTTCGTAACGCGTGCCCGATCGACCCACGCGTTATCTTCAGGTATGCGCACGGATGGAGGGGCCTCAAAGTGCGGCCGTCACTTCCGCTTTGCTCATTAAACATTCTCCGCGTGGCCTTCATGAACGGAATGCTGGCGGTCGACCTGGTTATTTGCCTGCAAAGGGAGGCTATTCGGACTATACCTCTGTCCGTCTTCCTACCCTTCATTCTTCCCGCTTCTATACTTCAAGTGCTATCTGGGTCACTCCGAGTTCAGGACGTCGGGTGACATATTACGGGCGGAAAACCAAGAACGCCAGCGATGAAGTTCGTGAACCCTTAATGTTTACGCGAATGCAAGGCCGAACAGACCCTTATCGCCCATCGCTGCCGAGGTCGAGAGATGCTCACTTGGGCCTATCCTTGTGATTGCTAGAGACGCGCGATGAGCCATATACGCGCGGCCTCTCTAATTATGATGATATGGATTACGGCTGTTCAACTCCCAAAGCAACTTAGGCTATGCGAGACATTGTAGTGGGGAGCTCCGGCAACTTCGAACATCTCTAGCTATTTAACGCATCGCACAGTACTTGTACACGGGCGCCCCACTTTTCGCCTCCATTCGGACACGCATGCTTCGGTTCAGTTCATGTGTATCACAATGAGCTCCGTGCACAGGAAATTCTTACTTGAGATGTGGTGAGAAATTTAATATTTTATTTGGTTAAATCACTTGCCCTAATCTGCACCATTCAACACCTAGGTAGCGCTTACAGTGCTCACTCGGTTACGAGGGTTATGGGAGCAGCTACAAGTGTTTTCATCCTAGACAAATCAAGATATTTTTGCCGCGTTTTGGAATGCAGTTTACTTTGTAATAAACACTCGTGTTTAAATTTTCAGTATTTTAATATTTTTGTAATAGTGCGACGAAGCGGGACGAAAGGTGGATTTGTCTTTATCGCACTGTTCCTAACCCGTGTTATCAGGGCGGAGTGCCATCCCATACCGCTCACTGGTAGGACAGAGTATGTCGGTTGATCCATTGAAGAAGAATAAGACGAAACATCAAATAACTTAGCAATTAATTATGGCGTTAAACCATTTTTAAAGGCGAAACCCTTTCTAGACTCATGGGGAATAATTCGAGTCCGGGAGATTTGTCGGCGAGACGTCGCAATAGGTTCTGACTTAAACATAGCTATCACTTTCGTGAACTTAGGCCTTCATTCTCGAAAGTCGTAGACAGGAGTACTGAGGTGCCGATGTCACTGACGACGAAGCCAAAGAAAACAAAGTAATTACATTTTAACAAGTACGCAGACATGCAAGATATAGGAAGAAGAGAATAAGGAGGATAGACTTTCGCCATTAAGTTCTTAAGCGAAGCTCATTGCAATCCTGTAATTTTTCCACCCATCATTCCCTTATCCCTTTAGGAGTTTGTTACTCACTCTCACTCAGACAGTCGGTCGGTTGGTCGGTCGGTTGCTCGCTCGATCGATCGCTCGCTCGCTCACTCACTCACTCACTCACTCACTCACTCACTCACTCACTCACTCACTCACTCACTCACTCACTCACTCACTCACTCACTCACTCACTCACTCACTCACTCACTCACTCACTCACTCACTCACTCACTCACTCACTCACTCACTCACTCACTCACTCACTCACTCACTCACTCACTCACTCACTCACTCACTCACTCACTCACTCACTCACTCACTCACCTTGATTATGCTGGTCACCGCTCTTCACCTTGGTTGACCTGCGAAGTTATTCCTCGAAACCGCGTCAGAGAGTTCCCGATATCTGCCCAGTTCTTCCACCCTCCTGATGGCTAACATACGACTAATAAAAAAATACTGAAGCACTTTTCATGCGAAACATTCTCAAAGAAAAAGAAGTATTTGGGTCAACGCGACCCCCATTTCACACCAGTCATATCTGTTTCACAGATTTCTCCACTAAAACATAATTTCAGTTTTTCTCCTCTGAAACAACGTTCAGTTTTTCATAATCACTTGTAAAGCCGCTATTTTTGAAAATTACGGAGTGCTTTGCGAGCTTAAAGTCTAGCTTTACATGTGAATAGGAAGCGAGAGGGGCAGAAAAATAGGGTTTGTGAACGTTTGTTGTCTAAACCACAAACGAGATGAACGAAGGAAGGAAAAAAAAAACCTAACAGAGAAATAAATTAACTGCAGGTAAGGAAAGACAGGTTAGGTTAGGTTTGTGGGGTTTATAACGTCCCAAAGCGACTCAGGCTATGAGAGACGCCGTAGTGGAGGACGCCGGAAATTTAGACCATCTTGGGTTCTTTAACGTGCACTGACATCGCACAGCACACGGGCGCCTTGCTTTTCGCCTCCATTGAAAAGCAGCCACAGAGGCCGGGATTCGATCATGTGTCCTTGGGAACAGTAGTCAAGCGTCGTAACCACGGCGCCACCACGGCGGGGCAAAGAAAAACAGGAAGGAAAGGAAAAACAGGAAGGAAAGAAAATGTCTCCCTTCTAAAGCCTGGTTCAAAAGCCGCATGTGCCGTGAAGTATAGTGAGAGTCGTCGTCGGAAAAGTGAATCTAAGAGCACGCACAGATCAAATCGACCGAAGGAAATGACAAATATAGTGATCAGTAGGAGTAAAGAAGAGGCGCAGGTGTTTTAAGTGTTCCCCCTCTTCGACCGCTGCCCCGACCTAATCAGAGCTGGCTTCGAGAAAAGCCAGCAGAGCGGCAAGCGTACCGTTGCCGTGAGGGCTGTGTTGGTTCCGTCGGACCCAAATCAATAAGACAACCCGAAGCCCGAAAGCTGCGCTTCCACAGAAACAGCAACAAGCTAGGCTAGACATGTAAGAAAACTTTGCGCAGGGAGCAGGGAAGGGGGATGAGCTGCACTTCGAGACATAAAACAGGCCGCGGCCAATCAATATGAAGCGCAACAAGCCACCGAACCGTGGTGGCTGCTACGATCGACCATGGTTAATTTCTGCCAGCTCTGCGAGCATCGCTTGTGCAGTATAGAGAGGAATGGAGGCCATCAGTGTGGTCGAACAGAGTCGTTTAGTTTGAATAGGTTCCGAACTTAGATCAGACTTAACTATACGGGTTTGTTGGCCGTACGTGGTGTTCAATCCATGTTCTTTGCGTCGAGTCTGCCGTTGTGTCGCAATATATTATACCTAGATTGCAATAGGCTGCATGAAACGAAAAGCTGAGTGGAATTAATCAAGTTGAATAACATACAACAGAACAGAGACGCTTCACTGGCGTGTGTCTTGAGTTAGGGTAAAACATCGTGGAGCGCATAACTTGATTTTCATTATAGTTGTGCAGAATATTGATTGTTATGGCGCAAATCGGGCTGGTTTAAGGTTCACGTTTAAACAAACCTGAAACCTAAACTTTTGCTATAGATCGAAAAGACAATAGGATGCAAGAAAATATTCTTAATATTTCGGTTCAAAATTGGATTCAAGTTTCGCGTGACGTGTTATTTTCTGTAGGTCAGAAAGAAAGAGAGGCGGAGCCGCTTGCCATCGGCGATTAATTTTCCTTCTATATGGCGCTAAGGATACTTACTAGGAGCCGGCCTACGTTCCTCAAGAAGCTAGGAATTTTTTCGTCAAAATAAAATCAAATATTGCCTTTTCACTGTGTTCCGGAAAACTAAAAAAAAAAGGAAAGCGCAGACTTGCCAGAAAGGTTTCGTCGCGACCGAAAGAAAAAAGCATTTCGAATGATGAAATACTTCTGACATGCTTTGAGGCTTTTGTGCACTCCAATTATTCTTTAGATATACGTATACAGATAAAAGAGTGAAAAATGTAACGAAGAAGAGTGATTACAGAAAAAAAAGGGTGATACTAAGGTCAACGCAAATTTCAGGTCTTGTCTAAGACGGTGATGCCAGAGACGACGATAATAGAAGCCGGTACTTGATGAAGTAAACGAAGAGAGGAATTGAATTTTATACAAAAAAAAAAAACAATACTTTAGAATATATACAGCAAGGTTGGGTTACACATGGATCTGGCTAGCTCAGACTAGACGAAGATGACGAGTAGGCCATGGCACAGATCCCTCGACTGTGCGCTGGGGCTCAGTTTTAATCCCTCGCGGTCCAGCCCACATTTTCATAATAGCCAACTGCAGCAAGCATCACCCCGATGGGCTGCTTGCTGCTTACCACCCCCTCCCGACTTTCGTAGTGCTATCAACTCTTTCCCGGGACAAATGTTCAAGCAAAGAGCAACAAAAGCAAAGCATAGAAATTGCAGTGGACCCCAGCGGCCACATTAGCGTGCCGTATCCGGGTCTTAGCCCCACAACCTTAACTTGTACTGAAGAGAACGCTTCCCATCGTAAACTCGTGTCGCCTACGCGTTGGCATAGTGCACCTGGTCACCCTAATGCTATGGTTGACACAACAAATTTGGCACTGCCGTTTCGCCGTATTCGATAAGTGACCATCAGAAGCCTTCGCCTTTGCTGTGTCCCCTCCAAGCAGGTGCATCTCCCTTTTGCCACACGCAGGCTTTATTCTTGCAACCTCGACGCACAAGTCACTGTACCTGTCCATATGCTTGCCGGTTTTGGAGTACGCGTCGGTTGTTTGGAGTGGCACTTGTAAATCGAACTGGAACAAGGTTCACAGAGTACAGCAAAGTTTTTTACGGATATTTCGATATCGCTTTCCTTGCTCAACTTCTTCCTCTCTCTCCACCAAGAGTACCGCACTGAATCTTTCTTCTCTTAACTGCCGTCGTGTCAGAGAAGATATAATTTTTCTGTACAAGCTCCTTCATGGCCGCATTATGTGCCCTCAGCTCTTATAGTACATCCTTCTGTGCGTTCCGCGAAAGAGCGTGAGGGAATTCAGACCGTTTCAAGTTTCTCCGTTTCTTTATTCCTGTTCCCCTCTTGACAGAATGCAGATGTTGTTTAACTCTTTTTGTCTTCACCTAGACATCTTCCAAAACTTGCTCCCTTCATTTATATTTGATGTTCGTAGCTTTGTATTCTAAACTGTATTTATCACATATAACTTCCACTTTCTAGGGTAAGTATTGTATTTAATTTACTTCACGTTTTGCCTTTTCTCCTGTTCAGGGCTGTTTAAGGTATCTTGTACTGCTTTTTATCCGTTTCTTATTTATATTTTAACTTTAAACTTTATTTGCGAATCTTACTTTCCCGCGTTCAATTCTATTTCTTTATTGCATTTCCCTGTATATCTAGCCTGTGTTTTAAGTACCACGCACTTGTTGCGCCTGGAATGGTTGTTTATTTTATGTATATTTGTATTACTATAATCAATGTAAGTTATTTGTTGTTTTTTCTCTCTATTTTTCTTTCGTTATGTGCTCTACAATTCTCTGTGTACAAAAGACATGCTACTCTTTGATTTCTTTCTTTCCGTGACACTTTTCGTCTCCGTTTCATTTCATGTGTTATTTATTGTTTCTTCTTTTGTATTCTCTCTGTGTGTGTATACGTGTTTGTGCATTTTATTTTTTTATTTTTTTTTGTGCTGCAGCACGAAGACCACATGGTTGTTCCTGCGCACATTAAATAAAGATGATTATTATTATTATTATTATTATTTGGTTTGGTTTGTGGCGTTTAACGTCCGAAAGCAACTCAGGCTATGAGAGACGCCGTAGTGGAGGACTCCGGAAATTTCGACCCCCTGGGGTTCTTTAACGTGCACTGACATCGCACAGCACACGGGTGCCTTGCTTTTCACCTCCACAAAAAGAGACAGCCGAGGCCGGGATTCGATCCCGTGCCTCGGGAACAGTAGTCGAGCGCCGTAACCACTGCGCCACCGCGGCGGGTCTTATTATTATTATTAATATAATAATAATAATAATAATAATAATAATAATAATAATAATAATAATAATAATAATAATAATAATAATAATAATAATAATAATAATAATAATAATAATAATAATTATTATTATTATTATTATTATTATTATTATTATTATTATTATTATTATTATTATTATTATTATATACACATGGTAGCCGTTTCCACCGCAACTTTCGATATACAAACCCTTAATGTTCGCCGAAGTAAACTCTAGAGGTACAGCCTGATTCGGCTTCTCGATGGTAGCCTCTATGAGCTGCTATAGCTTATCAACAACCTGATAATATACAATAAAAATACTCTCCGAGTTAACTAATAAAACTATCACTCATGCGTTGAGAAAACTGACTTTGAAAACTTGGGCCCAAATACTAAATAAGATGAGTTATGAAATGTAAAACCTGAATCCGAACGTTCCATTTTCTTAGGAATTTCATTTTCACGCATCCAGAGAAGGGCATAGTAATAATGCCGCATACCCTTGTTGCCCACACAAGAGAAAATGGCACACCCAAACCAACACAAGACAAAAGCGCAAACCATTCGTGCAACCCAAGCACAAATGCAAGCACTGCTCGTAACCTGACCAATATATATACATTCCAACATTGGAAACAAACCCAGGCTGGGGCGCCCGTGTTTGCTTCGAAATAGGCGGATACATAAGAGGTAATAAAAAACTAAAATACTGACAGAAAACTGTGCACTGTAGCGTGATGGAACCTGTGTGCCAGGACACAAGCATCCACATACGCAGACCCAGCAGGGGCGTTCGCTGCGTGCGCATTTATAAGGGAAAAGAAGAACGCTCCGAGGCACGTCTACGTTACACGTGCGCGTACGTGACGCATGGGTCTCTACGGCCGACTCCCGGCGGTGGCTGGCATGGTGTGGAAACAATACATTTGCGGCTCAGCAAGCCCATTCTCACTTCGGTCGCGCTACTAGACGCTATATCTGGCTTGACACTGGTGTAGAGGTACATTTGCTTGAACGTGTGCGTAATGCAGGAAAGGGAGGCTTAGCAGGGATGCAGGGCTGTGATTTTTTCTTTGGGTTCGAGCATGTCCAGTGCTTTGTTCTGGAAGTGGTGGTCTCATGCCAAAAATAAGCCGAGTCTTTCCGCTGTTAGGGATGGTTGAGGGATGCCGGCCTATTCAGGTACGATTGTTTTGGACTGAAATATCAGTTGAAGGTGAAAGAGCCGGAATATAGCGATGGCGAATGAATGTTTTGTTTGAAATAATTATACAGGACTTGTAAAAAGCGTAGAAAAAAAAATGCATCCGAGGTCATGCCGTTTTGCTGGATCTACACACTCCGTGGTGCTCAGCGTCTGATATGTTTAATATAGCACGCTACTGCATGTGCCGATTGGCTGGACTCTCGTGACAAAGTGCAAAGTGCTTCTTTTTCAGTAGCGATTATTATTTTGTAGAAGTGTTACAGCTCTTCCTGTGCGGATGAAGATGCTTCGCCAGTCAAGGCAGGTCCCGCATCATTAGGGGATAGACCATTGCCTACCCGATGCACGGGTTCCAGCAAGGAAGACACATTCAGACTAGATCTCCACTAGGGAAAATTGCGTGTAATACCTCTTCCGAATTTGAGAGAAGAGAAGGCTTGTGCCCCCAAAGGCGTGCATAGCCAAATGTTTTATCCGTCTAGGAGGAAAGCGTAACGCCTGCCCCACTCAAAGATAGGAAATATTGGATCACTGCAGTAGCTGTCACGGCCAAGAGGTGGCCGAAATTCGGCACGAAGTAGATGTCCCCACATAATGAGAGCATTATTAAATTGCATGCTGGGACACAAAATGTGCCTTGTGGAATCTTTCTCGAAGGCAGCGTGACCCTATTCTAAAAAGACTGGTTAAAAATAAGAATAAGGGTTTATTTTTTAAAGTGCCCTTTTAGCTGCATAGAAGAGCCGTAAAGGAATACGTAAAGTAAATACCATGGTTATGACAGCAAAACTAACGAATATCAAAATATTTGCGAGCAATAAAATTGGAGAATGGGACCTATATTGCAGGGCTCTGTTTCCTAGCTCTAAAAAAAAAACAACTTTGAGATAATGGGCCGTTGCATGTAATCAAACATGCTGCATCTCTGTTATGGTGATATGGCTGCTTGGCGCCGGATTAAAGGGGCAAAACTGCGTTTTGTCCGCTGAATGCCTGAGCCCATTAACGTACAGACTAACAAGACCGCGACATTCATAGAGTTCTGCAAGCGTTTAGCCCAGGCAATAAAACTGTTAATGTTTGCGCTCCTGTTGCTGTCCATTTCTGGAGACGGCTACATTTGTGCCTTCTCATCCTTTTTTTTTTTTTGCTTTCAAAGCAGTCGAGTAGGCTACGGTATCTACCTGTCGACTTGACCTTCGCGTCCACAGCAGATATAGTGTGCGGCCGTAGCATGTTTGAAACACATCTCCGTAGCTATTCCAATTTTTTTTTTAATCGGAAGTTAGCAATATTCTACATGCGGAAGTTACGGCATGCCCCGGTGTACTTTAGGCCTGCATCCAGTGTTCATGCATTTATTATGCTTGCTAGCCAACGTGCTACTGCCGGCAGCATTTCTGTTTAGAGCCTGGTTGTCACAATATTCCATGCACCGCGAGACGGCAGGGACAGCTCTTAAATTTTGTACATGATTAAGTTTTCTCTGGTCCCTTCTAGAAAACGTGGCGTCGGTGGCATAGTCCGGAAAGACTACTGTCGGGCTGCAGCCTGTAAAAACGGCTCTCCAAATTTGAAGCCCAGCTCCTCAAAAAACATGCCAGCCCTGCACGTTCCATCATCTCTCGCTTAGAATGCCGACGCGCTTATTCGTAGGCTCCCAATCCGCAGGTGTAGTGCTTACAAGAATTACAAATATACATATCTATGATATAATACTCCCCCATTTCTTCGCAGTCAATCACTGGCTAACCTTGGATCAATCGCATTGCAAGGTCGTTACCGTCGTTGTTATATCTGCTGCGCCCTACCCAACTTTCATTCACCATTAAGATAGAGACGGGCATATCACTATTTTCGGCAATGTTCGATATCGCTCATGCGTAATAAAATGTTTTTATAGTTACGTCTAAGAACCATGTATTAGGGTCGTAGCGTTACAGGAGAATGCGCAGCTCAACACCATCGATGAACTGGTGCAGCAGCGCCGAGATGCTCGCAGACTCAAGGCCACTTTGTCACATTCCACGCAAGCACTGAGGGCGTATGCAACGTCACAAATTATTCTTCAGCCACCTGCGCCAGTTCTCCCTCCCCGGAAATTTATACAGTTAGGAGACAACTAGCCAACTGACATCCGCAGACCGACGTCTGCCAACTCTGCATCGTTGCTACGCCAGAGATTTGAAGAGCGAGATACTAACCTGCCTCAAGATTCCATAGTAGTGTACGTAGATGGAAGCCTGCAAGGCTGTGAAGCCAAAACGGCAATCCACTGTCCACGGAGACCTAGCCTGAATCAGACAACTACGTTTCAGCTTTCGGAACCACTTACATCTTTCTGCGTTGAGCTTGTGGCAGTTCAAGAGGCACTCTGCTCCGTGACTTCTATAACCATGCTCCCTACAGCCCACATTGTCATCCGCACTGACGCACTTCAAGCAGTACGTCTGCTCCGACGTGCCAGCCGCTGCCCTAAAATTTGCCAGGACATCCACCAGCTTGCGGCGCGCATCCCACAGTCAATACGCATTGAGTGGGTCCCACGGGATCTGCTGCCTTCCCAAAGTCAAGCTGATTTTGCAACCCGCCTCGTGAACCAAGACGCATCAATCCCACGGTTTCTCGAAGTCGACGACGCTACCCTCCTTTTGTCAAGAAAGGAGCACCTCCGGCGCCGCACACGTGCACTTATCCCTCCGTGTGCGATATCCCTTCCCCGCGGTCTCACCCGTGCAGAGGAGGTTGCGCTTAGGAGGATCCGGGTCGGTGTTGCCCTTACCCCAGCAGTAACCAGGACGTGGTCATACTTCCAACACTTATATCCTCGCCCAGGATGCCCGATCTGTAAAAACGAAGATGTTGAGGCCGCCATCCACCACTTGCTGTGGGACTGCCCAGCACTCAAGCAAACACGAATCCGGCACCTGAGAATAGCTGGCCTTTCAGCAACCAATCCTGCCTCATACGTCACTTGGACGCAGGGACCTCATCATCGCTCACTTCTGGACTTCATAAAATCAGCCAACCTTTTTCCATTCATTTAATCATTTATTCATCCTTAATCTCATAACCTACTGATGCCCTGAGGCAATAAATATTGACTTAAAAAAAAACCATGCATGAGGGTTCTTACATTAAAACGAGGCAGTATTATTTCTCCGAAAATCAGATCAGCGGGCTGTCATTTTGTCTGCAGTAGTACAAAAAACTGCTCATTATAAAGATTTTGTCCATGAATAGTATTTTTTGAGAACAAATGGAATGCTAATTGCCCAGCTCTGTGGCCGAATGGAACGGAGACGTTGGTACATTTCGAACTGAATATATGTGGAATAGTCAAACAACCCACTTGAATGCCAACACAATAGTTTTGCTAGTATTTAAATAAAAACACGAGTAAAAGTGTGAAAGTATAAAGCTCTGGAGGTGGCGCAGCTGTTTTACTCACTAACTTGAAGAATTTAATCAACTGCTCTGAGCGAGGAACTATTGACTTGCCCTCGTGTGTTTAAGCAGTAGCAGGTAAGTATTATCATTACTTAGTTGTGCCATTTACGTGCCCACCCTTTTCTACTGGTGACGACGGCCGCTGAACGTCCTCCATATTTGTTCAAATGACGGTGCAGAGAGTTGACATTGATCGTTGCGCACGATCGTGATGCGAGTGCAGAGGTAAGCGAAACTCGCGGCGCCTGCCACTGGACCTGCGTTCCGCTTTGTAACCAAAGAACGAGAGGTATGGCCACAGCTTAAGAATACGCAAAAGGAATGAGGCTGCAACAGAAACAACCTGTAGCGTAGAATCTGAAACAGGGCTGCCTTGAAAGCGAGATGGAGGGTGTGGCCACAAAGGAGGATAGTAGCAATGTCGATCTGTGGCGGCTGCTGCAGATGGTACCTGCTCAGGAGATGATCAGCGGTGGTGATTTACTAATTTAGTTATTTATTTGGAAACATATGTCAGCTTGAGTCTTAGGCTTGAGACAGGATATATAGTAGTGTGCATCCAGAGGATTATAAAAAAAAAGATAAGTAAATATATAGAACCATAATTAATCATCCTAAAACCAAATGAGCGCGCGTTTCGTACAGAAAATTAAACAAGAACCAGACTTGGAGGAACATAATGTGTTGAATATAAGATACAGTGCACTACAACTACAATTTACACCTAGACATTGAATGGGAGCAGTTAGGCATCGGGGTCGATGGAGAATATCTCAATATGCTTTTCGCGGAGGACATTGCGTTGCTAAGTAACTCAGGGGACCAGCTGCAACTAATGGTAAATGATCTAGACAGGAGAAGCAGAAAGGTAGACCTAAAAATTATTATTCAGAACACTAACTCAATACTGAACAGCCAGGAAAGGAACAGCAGTTTAAAATAGGTAGCGAAGCGTTGGAAGTGGTAGGCGAATATGCTTACTTAGGACAGGTAGTGACAGCAGATTGGGAGCACGAAAGGGAAATAACAAGGGGAATAAGATTGAGATGGAGGGCATTTGGAAAGTGCTTAAAAATTATTGACTAGCAGCTTACCGGTATCGCTGAAGAGAAAAGTGTAAAACAGTTGCCTCCTACCGGCACTGACCTATGGGGTTGAAATATGGAGGTTAACGAAAAGGGTTCTACTTAAGTTGAAAAGAACGCAGGAGGGCTACGGAACGGAAAATGGCAGGTGTAACGTTAGGAGATAGGAAGCCTGCAGAGTGGGTCAGAGAAATGACTCAAATTACAGATACTCTAGTAGAAATTAAGAAAAAGAAATGGGCAGGAGCAGGACATGTATTTCGAAGAGAACATAACCAATGGTCTTTAAAAGTAACCAGTTGCATTCCAAGGGAGGGTGAGCGTAGCAGGGGGCGGCAGAAAATTAGTTGAGTGGATGAGATTAAGGAATTCGCAGGCGTCAAGTGGATGCAGCTAGCAGAGGACCGGGTAAATTGGAGGAAAATGGGAGAGGCCTTTGCATTGCAGTGGATTCAGTCCGGCTGATGATGATGATGATGAATTCAACTATAAAAATGCACGTCGCTCTCGGAGTATACCTTAATATATCATGAAAAAAAAGTCTATACAGTCATCGTTGAATCGTGAATAAATACCGGTAATCTTCTGGAGAGTTTGTTATTAAACAATCTTCACCGAAAGTTGCAGGACCATTTATTCGAATGAGATGTCTAATAATGTTACAGTCAGTCAGTCAGTTCAGGCGTTCAGTCGTGTCCGACTCTTCGTGACCCTATGGACCATGCCACGCCACGCTTTCCAATAATGTTACAGACCAGATGAATAATGAAGATGAGAAGCTCGGGGGTAGGTGGACGGAGAAGAAGGGAGTGGGAGTGGTAGTGCCGCCTGTTTCTTGTGCACCATTTCTTGGGCTTAGAAACGTGGCGTTACGTAGAGACGTCAAGAGTGTTACAATATGTACGATTTCCACACATTGGTGTGACAATTTTGATATACTTAGTTCATAAAGCGTCATTTTTATTTGTTTTAATTTTAACTTATATCGCCTGTCCACCATCGAAGGTTTTCAAGTGCACATGGTCTTTATCAAGCGTGTTTTCATGCATTCCAATGATATTTATTTCTCGGGTCACTTACTTTCACTTGGTGAACAAATTATTTACAGATATTTGCGATTTCAAAGCGATCAATTTAGAGGTCATATTAGTCAAAAATTCGGCGTGCGCGTCGGTGCCGTCGCCAGCATAGTGAACGACAAAGCACGAGTATGGCTTTGGCAGGTCGTAGCTGGCAGCTGACATGGCCGAGCAGTGATTCCTTGATGGTTTATGTGACTTAATGAGATCACATCATATCAAAATTTGTAGGAGCTATCAACTAGGGTTGCTGATTCGAGCTTCCAAGGTGAAATAAAAATGGAGTCAGGTGCGCAACAACCCAAGCCGCGAAAGCACATTTACAGCGGTGATTTATTTGTCGGGACGTACCGTATAGGATCTGTAGCTGATTAAGATAGTGCCATTGTAGCTTAATGATATCGCGTCACACCAATAAAGGTGGAGCTTAGAGACCCCTGTAATTTTTATTTGTTGCTGTACCAAAAACGTTCGGTGTCCTGAATTTTGCAGTCAAGAAGCTGGAAACCAGCCAAACTGAATTGCCAACATTTTTTCACTTACTCACTTCATGAGTGAAAAAAAAAAAAAAGATAATATAATTCTGATTATTATTAGTATTATTTTATGTGTATTTCTATATTGCTATAGTCAATGACAGTTACCTTTTTTTTACGATGTGCTCTAAAATTCTCGCACTGTTTATACAAGACATGCTACTCGCTGATTTCTCTCTCGCTGTGACTCGTTTTGTCTCAGTTTCATTTCATGGGTTATTTGTTTCTTCTTTTGTGTTCCATCTGTGTGTGTAAAACTTGTGTGTGCATTTCTGTTTTGTTTGTGCTGCAGCACAAAGATCACATGGTTGTTCGTGCGCACATTAAATAAAGATTGATTGATTGATTATTACTGATTTCTTTCTCTCCGTGAAACTTTTCGTCTCAGTTTCCTTTCGTTTGTTATTTGTTTCTTCTTTTGTGTTCTATCTGTGTGCGCAAAACTTATGAGTGCCTTTAAAAAAAAATTTGCTGCAGCAGAAAGATCATATGGTTGTACATGCGCACATTAAATAAAGATTTTTATTAATATTATTATTATTTGTTCTCTTTGCAAACGCTTAGACAAGCGGAACCACCAGTTTATCTTGAGTCTTTAGAGAGGAGTGCCTCAAATCGTCCTAGTCAGTTGTGGCGGTACAGTCGCAATGACTCCATCAAATCGGATTCGAGTATAAACTTAGCTGACCCTCAGCGGTCGGAAATTCGGGATGCTGCCGACAGTTTTAGCCAACATTTTTCCTCCGTATACAAACCTCTACATTGAGATTCCGTATGCCTCCCATCTGTTGCACTATCTAATTCCGTTCTCTTTGACGAGAAGTTCATAACTGCGAGTATTAGGCGCCTGAGATAATTTTTGCCACTTGGACCTGATGACATTCCAGCCGCCATAATAAAAGCCTTCAGTAGTATCTTTGTACCAGTATCGACGGCTATATTTAATAATTGCTATAAACATGCTGCCTCTCCTCGCTTGTCAAAAATGGCACATGTTTTTCCTGCCTTCAAATCAGGAGACAAATCTAACGTTTACAATTATCGTCCGATTTCTTTTTTATATACAACCTCTAAGCTTTTCGAATTATCTTTGCACAGTGTACTTTCCTTCGATCTCGAACATGTCATCATACCGCATCAACATGGCTTCATATCGGTTCGCTCTATTTCAACCAACCTAGTCACGTTTATGACGTATACCTCTGCACCAGCCCTTCCGAGAGGCCTCGTTGATACTGTGCACTGTGATATGAGCAAACCTTTCGACGTTTTAACTCACTCATTACTTCTTGAAAAGCTTCTATTCTCTGGCGTCGAAGTCTCAATCGTAGTTCTCCTACGTAGTTATCTTCTTGATCGCTCCTGCTTTGTCAGTGTCAATGGACAGACCTCCTTTGTTTACCCTGCAACCAGTGGAGTTCCTAAATGTCCCGTATTAGGCCCGCCTCTCCGTTTTTGGTAATGACGTTTCCTCTGTGAACAAGATTTGCTCGTTTCTTCTTTATGCCGATGATATAGAAATATTCAAGGTAATACGTTCTTTTCAAGATTGCTTGTTGATGCGATCCGACATAACTGCGTTCTCTAATTGGCATCCGAAGAATGGACTTACCCTCAATTCTTCCAAAACTAGGGTTGTCTCAATTACTCGTAAAACGCACAGCTTTCTCTACCACTGTTCTGTGAATTCGGTGCTGTTGGGCAGGGTTGATGAAATTAATGACCTTGGTGTACTTTTTGACCACGCCCTTAGCTTCTCTTCTCATACTAAACGCATTGCTCAGAAGGCTATGCGCACACTCGAATTCATCTGCAGACTTTTGAGAGAATTCTGTATTCTACTTCCGTTCCTAAAGCTGTACCTGACGATATGCTTGCCGTTTTTTGAGTACGCCTCTGTTGTTTGGAATGACACTCTCAAATCGAACTGTGACAATGTTGGCAGAGTACTAAAAAATTTTACGGCTATTTTGATATCGCTTTCCTTGTGCAACTTCCTCCTCTGACTCCGCCGGGAGTACCTCATTGCATCTTCCTTCTCTTAACGGTCATCGTGCCAGAGTAGATACGATTTTGCTATACAAATTCTTTCATGGCCAAATGATGAGCGCTCAGCTCATAGAGTACATCCTACTCCGCGTTCCGCGAAACAGCATGAGGTAATTCAGATCGTTTCATGTTTCTCCGCTTCTGCATTCCCATTCACCTCTGTACAGAAAGCAGATGTTTAACTCATTTGGTCTTCACCTTGACATCTTCCAAAACTCGCTCTCTTCATTTATATTGGATGTTCGTAGCGTTGTATTCCAAACAGTACTTCATCACTTTATATAGAAAATATTCTATTTACTTCACTTCTGCTTTTTCTCCTGTTCAACGCTGTTTGTATCTTGAACTGCTTGTCATCCGTTTATTATTTATGTTTTATATATAAAATGTATATTTGAATCTGACTGTCCCGCGTTGAATTGTAGTTCTTTAGTGTATTTTCCTCTATTTCTAGCCTGTGTTTTACGCACCACACAATTGTTGCGCCTGAAATGATTGCTTACTTTATTTATATTTCTGTATTACTATAGTCAGTGACTGTTTTTTGTTCTTTTTCTCTATCTCTCGTTTTTATGCTAGTCACTGATTGCATTCTCTTTTTGACTTCTCACTTGTCTCAATTTCACTTCCTGTGCTATTTGTTTCTTCTTTTGTGATCTGTGTGTGTAAAACTTGTGTGTGCATTTTTTTCTTATTTGTGCTGCAGCACAAAGACCATATGGTTGTTTCGGCTCACATTATGTAAAGGTTGAATGATATTATTATAAATATTCTTGTTATCGAGAGTTGAAAAGTTTTGGAAACTTTGGGAACACATTCTGTAAGCGCGGAATACTTTTAGACATGAGGTATTTGCTTCCTTCTACGAATGAAATAGAATTGTCTTCGACTTGCTGTTCATAAACTGCTTACGCACATGGTTCACAACTTCCAAACGCAAAAATATTGCAGTGATGGATATAATATTAACTGCATAGACAATACATTCGTGTTTCTGCAGTCAGCGCATCCGCGGTAATTGCATGGTCATGGGATGAGCTGCGCAGATTTAAAAAAAAAAAGTATTTGCAACTTTTACGACTAAGAAATTATAGATGAACTTCAGATGTTATCTAGCTTCTCTAATTCGAATGGGAAATAGGGCATGCTCTCTGTAGCATTTTGTTCTAGAGCGGCTCTTTTTCCATCAAGATATGGAAATAGTAAGCATTTGAGAGGAGTAGATTACGGAAACCAATGTATTTATGCTGGAAAACCAAAATTGAGCCTCAAATCAGGCATGTATGTGTTCTGAGCAATAAGAATTGGAGAATGCGAAACATTCTGGTCTCATACGAGCTAAGTCTGGTGTATCCTAATTCAGAAATACATGCATTCTTTGCCGTAAGCGTTTTGTTGCAATACCTGCACCACGCGCAGCTTTTAAAGTAGATACGTAACATCAGGCACTGATTTAATTCCGGCGCATCTTCGCACTTTCCTGAGCGACCGCACTCTGGTCAACTTCAAAGATACTGCATCCATTAGTCAAGGTTCTTTCCCAGCCATGCACTAAGGTGTCATGAAGGATTAAGGTAAAATAATAAAGTCGAGACACCACTGAAAACAGAGGTGAGTAAAAGGGCATTTCCTCTATAACAGAGTCTGTAAGATTTGGCGGGCTCCTGAATTCGAGGGAGAGAAAAGGAGCTGTCTTCTCGCTTTGTGTGATATGAGGTTTCTGAAGCACTACATCTCAGCCTTCTCACACGTTTATTGTATGAGCTAAAAAATTGTCATTACGCGCATTTTAAATCTAAGATAAAAATTTGGAGATTTCCTGGTACTAAGAGGCGTGTTTCGGGCGAAAGTTATTCATTTTCAGGTAGGTTCGTATGCGCAAGCTGCGTAAACCTACTGCGCCACTCTTATAACGTAGGTGACTTCGAACGATCACTTCAACAGATGACTATAGACTTTCCTCATTTTCACTGATAATGCGAAGAGTTTGAACCCATGTATGGCTTGACTATTACTTGACAATAAATATAGGTGAATATAAATAATTATTGTCACGTGGTGGTGACAAGGTCGATGACACAAATTAGGAATCGGTGATTGCACTGATGAAACTCTTTATTGGGCTGACTTGCGCCCGCAAAAGAACTGAGCAACTCGGCGGCGGCGATAGCAACAAATGTGCTCGTCGATCGTCGAACAGAGAATGCCCGTCGCATTCGTCAACGCTCAATTTAGAGGTTGCACAGAACAATCTAGATGACGTCGCATCTGCTACAAGCACAAGCTGGAACATTTTAGAAAGACACACGAGTGGCCGGAATATTCGGGACAGATCTCGGTGGATCTTGCGCTACAACGAAACTGATAAAGGTGTGATTCGCGAAATCGAGCATTAACAAACAAAAAATACAGAACTGATACGCGATCCCGAATCAGAATCATAAGGCCGCATTCCGGCGGCTGTTAAAAAACAACAAATACAGTTTTGAAGGTTTCGCGGCAATTTTAATTGTTACTAATGAACTTTCAGTCACTGCTGCGGATTCTAATACAACCAGGTAGATGAGTTTGAGTTTAGAAAAATGATGTTGTGGCACTCAATCGAAAGACAAAGCCGCCCGCCGCTTTTCAGTTGCACAAGGGTGCTCTGCACACGACTGCAAAACGTGGAACGCGATATGTGCTTATGCCTATATACAGGTCAATGAGCGGCGCTGTTGAGAGCAGTCCCTGTCGATAACGGTCGCGGAATATAATCGATTTAAGACCACCTACTACATAAGCGTACTCTATCACCGAGGGCACGCAATGGAGGAGAAGGTTGGAGATGATGATGTCGGAGGTTAAGGGCTTCCCTTGCGTAAGTACTGCCCACAAATTATAAAGTGGGAACCTGCGGAACACAGGCAAAAATGGTTAGGAAACAACTAATTCAAAGAGAGATCAATGTGATTGAAGTTGACAAATATGGTAACGTTATTATCTACGTTTTTATTCCTTTTTTTGTAATTCTGAAGCTATAGAGCAAGTACAGTACCACTGTAATCAGTGCAGCTGCATGTAACTTCACTCGTATATGAATAAAGTTGCCTAACTCGCTATAACTAAACCCTGTAACTGAACTGAAATTACCGTGGTACTATAGTGAAAGTTTCATTATAGCTGGTGTTTTACTGTAGGGCCATGCTGAAGGTTGATTACAGCCGGTTTGTGAGCGTAGCCAGTGATTTATTATCATACAACGGGTTTACAAAGGCCAGAACTCAGCTATCACCGATGCCGGTCACTTTTTGCCCTGATGTCACTCATAATTCTATTGCATTAAATGCAAAACGTTATTGTTAAATATGCCACTCTGAATACATTTCTGGTGGAAATTCAATACACTTCGGAGTGGTTGTTGGCTTTGCACACAAAAATGTACGATTTATTAACTCCGGGCGTAAGTCGAGAGAATTGAAGATGCCTTCTCTCATTCGATCATGCTAGAGACGCATCCGATCGATTCATTTGTTAGTGTTCTTTGCCACAACTTATTATAGCTGCACTGTTGAGAAGTAAGACGAGAGCGAGGCTTTTTTAATCTAATTTGTGAGCTCGTCATAAATACGAACCGTCTCGTCCGGCCTTCGGACGTAGCTTCGGTTGCCTGCTTTAAGCCCTGAAATAAAAGGTAGGGCTAGTAGCAGAAAATGGGAAGGCGTATACTACTCAGAGACCCCTGAGCTCATCTCATTATTAAGCCAAGTTTCGTCATTGTTATTTTTTCCCCGCCCTTATTCTTCAGGCTATGTTTAAAAAATGATCACTTTTAAAACTTAATCCCTTACACGCGAATCATGAGTGTAGTTTTTTTTTTCTAGCGAGCATTCCAGTAGGCTATGTTTTCGTTGTACTTACTAGCCTGTTAATGGTCGTAACACAGCGACACGGCCAAAAATACAGGCGGCTGCCATGCATAAAAAATGTTAAACAAAGTATGTGACTCAAATTCGGCAGGGGCTAGATCTAAATCCCCGCTATAACTGTTTGGCTTAATTTAAAGTTGTTAGAAAGCTTTCGATATTAACAAGTAAAATTGATAACTATGCCGAACTTTGTGGAAAATAAGTTCTTGCACTGTACTTCAAACTCTTCTGAGTAATCTGGCTCCGTATCGAGGAATAAGAATGAGAATAGGTTGTGTGCTAATGGCGATAAGTGAACCCTTTAGTCAAAAGAAGCAAAGAGCACTTCAGTGCAGTATTACGACAGTCAGCATCATGCATTTCGTAATTAAGAGAGCGACTGTTCTATCCGCAGGGAAATATGACATTCAGAAAGAAAAATACATAATTTTAGGTCTGTTATTGTTATTTTTATTACGATACAGCCTGAAACGTCAACTTGAAGTAACAGTACATAACAGGCATTATGTTTGCTTACTCAAGATTCTATTGTTTTAGTGGAATAGGCTGACAATGTAAAAAAAAAAAAAAAAACGTGGCCATTCTGACGTGCGAAAAATGCGCAAACACTCCAAAGGAAAAAAGTTCATTGAATTCAGAAACATTTGCAGCGACATTTCTGCCACAAAATTATGATTTTTCGCATTTTCAGGCACGAACAATCTTAAGTATCACCGAATATTGTTTATTTACACCATCAATTTCTGCAAGCAAAATTCTTTGGCACGACTAAAGCGAAGGACAGCCGTGAGCCGTAGGTAACTGCAGTTGCAAGCTAGTTATCTCGAGATAGTTCTACCGCTTTTTATTTTAGCATCTCATTAGCTTATATATTGTTGGTGTGAGAAAAATATGAACAATGGACTGTTTGTGTGGAGCAGGAATAGTGCTTGGCGGTAACTAACGCCTACGTAAGCTAAGAGCAGACCCAAGTTATAACCGAATGTACTGGTCAAACCTTCCTTATTACATCTAGGGATATCGCATGAACGGCCACCACAGGCTTGCTAAGAGCCTTTGGTTTGGTTCATGGTGTTTAACATCCCAAATCGACTCAGGCCATCAGAGGTGTTGTAGGGGAGGAATCTAGAAATTTAGACCACCTGGGGTACTCTAACGTGCATTGAGATCGCACAGCACATGGGCACCTTGCTTTTCGCCTCCACCGAAAAGCAGCCGCCGCGGCCGGGATTCAATCCCGCATCCTTGGGCACAGTAGTCGAGCGCTCCACCGCACCGCCACGGCAGGGCAATGCTCAGAGGCCATCTGCATGTACAGCTGGTTATAATTTGAGAGAATGTTTTGGCGAGGTATATGGTGCGTTACTGAAATTAGGTTTCAAGTGCAGACAGAGACACACAGGTAGGACTAGCGCTCTATCATGTAACTTCGCTCCTTCCCGGATATGCGCTAAAATCCAATTAGCGCCTTTACAAATAAAAGTTGTGGATCGTGTCCCGAGTACTTCTAGTAATTATTCCGTGCATGCTTGCCATTTCTTCCGACTTCCATAATACTATTATCTGTGTATATGCTTAGAATCTAACTCAAAAAGAAGATGCTAGCTAGTCGGTCATACCATCAATGTTTCGTTCTTCGCGGCTCTAGCGGAGTTCCTCCACGGTAAAGCGCTAACCGCATGAGGCGACAATTCGCGGCGACATGCCGCGCGACGCCGTCGCGCGACGGGCTGAGGGCCGCCAAAGCATTGCCGCTCGTCGCCGTCGCTCGGTTTCTGGGTTTTTAGAAAATTTCGCGTGTCGCCCGGAAGCAGCTCGCGAGGCAGCCAATCGCAGAGGTCATCGAGATAATTTAGTAAAAGCTTGGAAGGGTAATAAAAGAAAGAAAAAGGTTAGCGTGGTTATATATTGTTGATATTGTTAATTTCCGAAAGGAGCAGGAGAAAGTCGCTGCTTGCAATGCAAGTCGGTATCGCAGTGTATAGTAACGCACCGCTGCGCTGTGACCCTTTAAAATACGATGCGTTACAAGAAATTTCATCAGTGTTTTATCGTACTTCATGCTGTTTAGTGTTAAAAATGGGATATAGCGTGATTGCATTCCCCTTGACCGAATGACGAGGCGGCGGTAACAGAGCAACGCTGAAAACGCGCCTCTCTGTCGCTGATCTCCGTCGCTCCGTGCGGTATGCACCAGCGACAACGACAGGCGTTGGCGGCGGCGTCGCGCGACGGATCGCTAGGGGTTGTCGCCTCATGCGGTTACCGCTTAAGTTTATCCTACTCATGGACGCTCTTTATTCCGCTGGTTGCTTTCTTCGACGTCGTCACAAGTCTTGTTTATCTATGCGCTAATTAGTCTCACTGGTAACTCGGGGCTGGCTAACATCGTTTAGTCTAAGCTAACGTAAACTTCACTGAGGTCATAAAAAAAGAGGCCTGGTTCAAAAGCGCACTGCAGGAAAACAAACTCCTTTCGTAACAAGAACAGGATAAACGAACACGCTCGTTTTCACGTCGTACTTTGTCTGACTCTGTATGCTCTTTAGCTTGGAACTGCAGTTACTTGCTGCTCACGGCTTATTTTCACTTTAGCCGTGGCAAAGAATTCCGCTTGAAAAAACAGTGGTGGCTGTGAGAATAAAGAAAATCATGTGACTCTTAATACTGTTTACGTCTGCGAATGCGGAAGCACCGCTCATATATGGAAGGAATTTCGCTGGAAAGGTTTCTGAATTCAATGAACTTCTTTCTTTTTCTCGGCTTGCGTTTTTGTTGCACATCAGGCCGGCGACGTACGGCTGTTGTTAAAAGCGACGAGAGTTTTAGGGCTTCATTACAGCAAGGTAGGTCAATGTGCGTTCGAGGTTTTATCGGTGTTTATTACCTGCAGGCACTAAAAGTTACGAGGGACTTTAGCGACTAAAGTAGTGAAAGCGAAAGTCTGAGTGCCGCATTCTGCTACGCAACTGGCGTTAATTAGTAATTATTTCCTTAGTTAATTGCTGAATTAGAATTTAAATACAGAATTACTTAAATACGTAAACAATCAATTAATATTTACTTAAGTAATTATGAATTACTTAATTAGCGATCAATTGTAGCTATTAATAATTCATTAGTAATCTATCATTGATTGACAGATGGCCATATAAGACACGAATTCGCGCATACTGTGGTGATGCTCTGTGATTGGGTGAGACCTCTATGACGTCATCCCGCCTCGGCCAACCAGAACACTGCAAGAGCGGGACACATTTTGTCCACAACCGCATGAGCCATTGAAGGTTTCCGCCTCAAAATCTTCCAGACCTGTGATCAACAATGACAGCGTAGGCACAGCCGCCAAGCTCCTCGGTTTCATTACATTATTATTAAAGCTGTAAGCATTTTAAACAGATGTTAGTAATTCGTATGTACGACTCACGGCCAAGACGTTGCATGCCCGGTTGTGGCGAAGCAGCTCTGTGTTCGAACCCCGGTGCTGGAGAATTCATTTGATTGAATTGCGTCGATTTTCCAGCCTTCACATTCACCGCAATTTTTGTGGGTGTCATCGAGTGTTGAAATCGTAAGTAACAATGTCAAACGGATATTCGCTTAGTAGGGCTAGTGATGCCTTCGTATTAAAAAAAGGAGGCGATAACAACGCATGTACGTAAATACGTTCCGGCAAACATGAGAATCGTGAAAACTCAGTCTACTTTGGTTTTTTATTGGCAGAAAGAAAACTGACAGCCTTTCGAAGAGGGCTTTATTGAGGCTTTCCTAAAAGCGAGGGTGTGGTACCATCATTAGGGCTTTGGGCAGTCTTTATTTTAAAACTAAAAATGTATTTCCCCATACAAAAATTAAGTATCCTGACAGTGCATTATTGGATTAATCGCAATGCAGCACTGCCCCATTTATTCGATTTGTAAGGAACAGCGAAACTTGCCGATTCACTTAACTAGGAAAATATCCAGGAGGACGAACAGACGCACAAATGACATTGTGCCCTTCTTAACCCGCATTTATACGTAAGGAAGCTGTACCGGGTGTTTTGTGGAGCGCAAAAATTATTTAAAAGGTAAACTCTGTTAACATTTATTCTAAAACACGGGTTGTGTTGAGGGCTATGGGGGACACTAGGCAAGAGGCAGAATGCTTTAATGGTCTTGTTAATTTAGTATGCGTAATATTTTTTTATTTTTGAATTCGAGCGCATGTTAAATTTGCAGAACTGGAGCTAGTCCTGATATCTCGGGAGAAAAGAAAAACAGACGAAGAAAAAACTACAGCCTCTCCCGTGATGAGAGTTCATGCAAGTATGAAATGGCTACGGCACAACAAGTTGTCGGCGAGGGGTGAGTAGTCTTCTGCGGTAGGTATGACTCGCAAAGCGAGCGTTTTTCGCAAGACGCTTCCTACCTCTCCTTCCATCAGAATTCATTGCTCGGCATATAGGCAGCTGCGGCGGGGACGGCGTTAAAATGCAGAATGATGCAGAAACTCAAACGTCGTCGACGCGACGCAGGCCTCACAAGAAGGGAGGAGATGCAGCGCAAGCACAGGATGCAGCACACTGAAAGATTTGATTCCATGCACGAATGCACTTTGAACAGCTGCCGCCTCGATCACTGGCATCGGTAGTGTTACATGCGCGTGAGCGTGTGGCAACATGGCGCCATCTCTGAGAAGAGCGCGGAAAACTTGGAGAGGAGAGAACTCATGCCGTTAAATATTGCTTGGTGCCCGGATGTTCACGTTTCGATGCCCGGATATTCACTGTCACTGTAGGTTTGACGTCGCCTTAAGTCGCTGACAACGGGAGGTAATATGAAGGTTGTAGCACTAGTTGCGGCGCGCACATGTGTCATACTCTAAGGCGGCTGCTTCAGGCCGAAACGCTGCGGTAGTGAGCACGTCTAACGTTTATCGTTTTGGTCTGAAATTCATGTCCGAGTGCTGGCGGCACTTAAGCCCAAGGCAGGTACGCGAAAGTACCGTTGCTGGTTTCGCGTCATGGGGGGCCGCGTCGCTTTGTTGTCGGACCAGGCACATATAATTCCGACGGGGCGGCAATCAGGGAACTAGCCAGCGGCAGAAGTGAAACTGACAACACTGCCTCCGAGTATCAGATTGAGCCTCGAAGGCCGGTAGCACTGTGAGACAATTTCCTGGGCGCAGTGATCTACGTGAGACGCATACATTCCCGCGATTTTATCGTCAGATTTTGTCTAGCAGGGTGATATCCGTGAGCCTTGTAACGCGTTGCACAAATATTCTGCGAGTTTTTTGCGCCTTGCTATTTGGAGGATAAACTCCAAGTCTCCAAAATAAACAACCTCTCCGAAAGAAAATAATAAAATTGAATAACGCGTTTACTTAATTAAATATGTCATTTAGGTCATCCTATACCTTATGCCCGCCATAGCCCAAATGCAGCCCTTGTGCTAAAAGAAAAATGAAGCAATTTTCATTAGATCAGAAATTTCAGATCGTCTTAAAGGACGCCGCCGTGGAATAGCTCTTGCGCCGTACTAGAAATTTGTGCAGCAAAATCTTTTTTGCAGTTCCGCCAAAGGACGCCCCGCACTACGGGTCCAATATGTATGAACAACCCGTCTCCTCTAGTACACTTTACGCATCAAACCCTCATCCCTTCTGAACACAATTGCGTGAAACAAAAATGCACGCGCTTCATACAAGTACACGAATTAATGAAAAACTGCCACTTGCTAACATATGACACGAATAAGGCTGACAGGGCTGACATCAGGGTCAGTCCATGGCCGCCGCTGAAAGAAAACATTCGCATAGCATGCCAGAAAACAAACAAAAAAAAAAAACCAACACGAGTCGCATTTTCTCGATTGGTGGTTAGAGAGATAAGGAAAAGAGACCTTGATGCCTACATCTCATACAGACCCTCACGGGGCTCTGGCTATGAAGGAAGACTTTGTGGTGGCTCACTCAGTTTCCTGATCACTGCATCTCCGGCGCGAAGTGTACATGTTATCCTCGCAGGCTATCGGAAATAATGAAGATTGTCCAGTCTCCCAATTAATGATAGTTTCTAGCTATAAAATAACATGTGCGTTTTATTTTAAGATTGCGTGGCTACTCGCTGCGCAACGCCGGCGCCTCCCGTTTAGCACTATGCAAATAAGAATTCGAAACGGAGGGATTTCACATGCACAAACTTAGAATGTTGGAACCAACAGGATTAAATATCTCAAAGGGAATATTATAATGCCTTAAATATATTATCTCTTTGCCATAATTAGTTGAGAGGACACTCATATACAGGGTGAATGGGACATTAAATTCACAGCACGGCACACTGAAACCGAAACGTAAGTAGAAATGCTAGAGATAATGCAGCTAATTAGCAGTAGCCCGACCACACTAAATCGGCCATAATGTTTTAATTATATATTTGGCAGCTTCTTTTTTGTGTTCGATAGTATCTCCGCTGATGTGCGCCGCTGTTTCGTCTTTATTTTCTCTTTCTCTCTGTGTGAGAGGCGTGGATATAGGACAACAAGCTCCTCTATACACAGTTGAAATCATAAGCCTTCCTCTCATTTCATTTTTGTTACCTTTTGTGAGACACTACTGCTACAATAGTTGCTCTGGCTTCAACGCATGCCATTTTTATCTAGTCTTTCTTGTAACATGAAATGGCCTGTTGATAACTGCGAGAAAAATGCACTGCTCTTAGGCACTATCTGCCAAGCTGCGCATCGGGGAGACAGCCATCTTTATACCTGTATCGGTACCTGCTACCTGTATACTTCGACCTGGCCGCAGAGAATAGATATGTGGCCGATATCCTGCGTTGCTTGTTCAACGTTCGCGTCCAACCTAATGATGCAAATACACACTGAGAATGACCATTAGTAAGATTTGTATAACGGCAACCTGGATGGGAGCTTGTATTTTATGGATGTTAATCTTCAGCGGCAGGAATCATTTTCTTTACACACAAACCTACCAAAATAGTCTCTTGAGATTGGGCTATACCTTGCTTTATACGCTGGGGCAATGAATGAACCGCAAGCGGCTATTTGGGCTAAACATGAAAGCTTCTTGATCATGTCGAGACAAGTACGGTTCACTGGCAAGTAGTATAGATGGGCTACTTGTACAGGTCTTGCCATACACTGTGCAGCGTCTGAAAACATCACCGTCTACGATATTATTTTAAGCAGTGCTGCTCTTATGTTAATGCAAGCGAATCGGTAGATCACGAAAGCAAAGAGTACGCCCTCCTTCGAAGTCTCCTCTGTGAGCCCCTCATGTTGACTTCTGTCAGATAATGTACTATGCTTCTGGTCGATAATCTTTTGAAACAGCGGTAAAAGCGCTGATTTCTTCACTGTATTTGTAAAATTTATGCAGTATACCTGTCTCATTATCGGCTTGTTTGTTTCGCTACTAGGGCGAAAAGAGATCAAGCCTCTAATATTGTTATACCCATGCACACGTCGCACGTTCGCGATATGCAGTCATAAATTCACTTCTGCTGAAACTGCATTTCTTCTTTCATTTGTTTTCTCCGCGTTCTTTTATAAACATTAGCCAGCGCAACATAGCCGATAGCGGCGGACGTTGTACCACTTTCTGTATTCTAACATCGCTAATAACCACCAGGATACAGTGTAAAATTTGTATGTGAAATAAGGCATTTTTGTTCTCATACGGAGAACATCTGTTGTATATCATTGACAGAAACACATTTATGAAAAGGAAAGTAATTTTGTTTTCTAGCCCAAATCTTGAAAGAAGGCAAGCAGTAGGTTTAGATGCATCGTCTGTTCAATTTTTTATTGTAAGCTGATTATTTCTTGAATAGAAGATGCCAAATTGAGGCGAAATGGTACGACAGTCACGAAGCACCCTAGGAAGAAAGATTGCTGAACAATTTCGATAGGATAAAAGATAAATGATGACATCACGTTAACGTCTATTAGTGGTGCCCACGAAGATAACGTGCAAAAAGATACAGAAGTAGCCCCCTGCTGCATTGGTATATGTCAGCCAGCCATTCATGCAACTCTCCATTTAGGTGTCAGACAACAGTGGCCGCAAGGCCAACTTTATGAGTGCGATCAAGTGTTGCCAGATTTTTGCGTAAGGAAACTACCAGTCAATCACTAATGAATGCTTCTCAATAACAGAAAGCAGGGTTTTACGTACGTTTTCTGTTTTTACAGGCAAGAAATGAATATGCGAAATAAACAAAAATGCAAGCAAAGTATACAACATATAACCTGTTTGTTAGCTACAAACAGAAAAACGTTTCAACTGAGAGACAAGTAAAATAAACACCATAATATCACAAATAACATATGTAAATTTACAGAAATTTTTTGTTAGTTGTAATCAGAACAAAAAGCCCGTGAAATCACAAAATAATGAAACATTGAAAACATAACAAACACAAACATGTCTGGCAGGACAATGCCAGAAAATATCGGCATTTCTCAAGAAAAACTTCTTATAGATGATACGAAATATAAAATATTAAGAAAGTGGATAATTGAACAGCCGTTGCCGTAGCTAATTTGGTAGAGGACCCAACACGAAATTTAGAATTCGTAAATTCTGATCTGACAGTAGCATGTGGTTCTTGTCTTCTTCTTTGTCTACAGCCTAATTGTTCTAGCTTGAATTATTACTTTAACACTTGTAGACAACAAAAATATCCTATGCTTTTGTAGATGGCTGCTGGCATTGTTCGTAGGGACCTGCTAATTTCATGCAGTTTGGGAAAGCAGTCGACACGCATTAAACTCTTGTAATATTTTCTGAACCTTACGCTACAAACAACGCACGAAGTTTGCGGTGGTGAGATTAAGGCTGATCATATTTTGCCCTATATTTTGTACGGCTGAGGCACACATTTGACAAGCTTTGTTTTTTTTTCGAAGCACCTCAATCACCTCAATGTTTTGAATTCTGCGTATAGTTCTATGGTTTGGCATAACACTATGCTCATTGACAGTTTTGTTTGTTTACCGTTGTTTGTAAACAGCCTAGGCCAAAATATGTAAAGTCGTGAGCAAAAGTGGCATAAAACACTCAGCCAGTGGCAGAGCTCGAGAAAATTGAATTGAAATGCCATCAAGCGACAGCTTAAGGGACAGCGAAAGTGACGATATGCATGTGGATAAAATGAGGCACTGCCACTATTGTCTCGATTTTAGATAGCAGTTGTTAGATGAAGTAGACATGCAGTTTTCTCGATCTTCGCCACCGGCTGAATGTTGTATACCACGTTTGCTCACGACTGTACGTAAGTAAGGTCTGCTCATGATCGCAGGCGAGAAGAAATGTGGCGATCGCGAGAGAGGAACACGTAAAGCCCACGCTGTGGAGAAGGTTGCCGTCAACATGATATCCGACGACCTCTGGCGCTGCATG
This sequence comes from Amblyomma maculatum, assembly GCF_055883805.1. Classification (NCBI taxonomy): domain Eukaryota; kingdom Metazoa; phylum Arthropoda; class Arachnida; order Ixodida; family Ixodidae; genus Amblyomma; species Amblyomma maculatum. The sequence continues at coordinate 59,927,775 of NC_139354.1, forward strand.
GTTATACACAAACACAACACACACACAAGAAAATTAAACCAAGACGTTCACATAGATGATGCGCTCGCTACCAACTGCCTGGTTTTGTGGTACGGAGAAGAAGAATGCATCATAAAAAACGTATACGGTTACAATAAGAAGAAGGAGTAAACAAAATATTCAGAAAAAATGCGAAGAAATTCAGAATGAAAAAATTAAATGAAGATAAAACGAAAATAATGACAAATTACGTCTAACTTCTTGTCGCATTGTCCAAACGTACATTGTCCAAACGGAGAAGTATCACCCCCTAGCTGTTGAGCGCTACCGACGGAACACTCACGCATTCCCCTTCTTCCCTCGAAATCGTACCACAAAAACAGGCAATTGGTAGCGAGCGCATCATCTGTGTGAACGTCTTGGTTTAATTTTCTTGGGTGTGAATTGTGTTTGTGTATAACCATGTAGCGCCAGAGGTCGTTGGAGTCGTATAGCCAACTAGCCCACTCGCAAGTGCTACTCAACATGATATGTACGAAAGTATATTTCTTTAATAGGCTTCGCAAAAAGTGGGGAGATATGCTGTCAGAGCAGATATAAGGGCCTCTCTATGTATGCAATTAGGTTTGGTGTATTAAACACAAAGGAAACTATTAAGACATGAGTACTTTTATTATATGGCCGTGATGGCAAAGAGATCCGACTGCTCGGGTAGCAGCTAAAAACTGTTGAAATTTTTGTAGCATAACGGCCACATTCCAGTGGCACTGAGGCCCTAAATCATCCGTGCCCTGAGTGCGGTTAAGTAAGAAAAATGAGGGCATATGGTCAGTGCAGAATATTCTTGGAAAGTAGAGTACCATGATATTAGCTATGTGCGAATATTCTGTGAGCTTTTTGCAAGATGGATGATGTGAAGAAAAAGTCGAATTGGGGAATCTTTGGTTGCTTTTAACCACTAAAATTTCTCTTCTACCAGTACAGCAGTAATACCTATAGAGGCATTTTGAGGGTGTGGCTGCAACCTTATGTTTGGTGACATTAAAATCATTTTACAGTCATAAATGCCGCCGCATATGCTCTGCTGGTAAGTGGAGCCGGGTATTTTATTTTTCGTTGTAGGTTTATTACCCGAGGCGTATAACTGTGCTTTCTTTTACTGCACACTTCTGTGTCCTCATAGCTGTAATGAACGATGCGGGAAAGAACGTAAATGTTGTTGCAATGATGGCGTGTGCTTACACTATTTAGCAAATGCCTGCCAGGCGAGGATACACTAGCATGCAGTACTTTGCAAATCTCAGCAATTATCCGGTCAACCAGCGCGAAGGAAAACTAGTGTAGTACATCGGTGAAAGACCGCTAATGCACGTCAGCTCAATTATCTTCTTCATCAACCGGACCACACCCACTGCAGGGCGAAGGCTTCTCCGATATTCCTCCTATTAACCCTGTCATGTGGTAGCCGCATCCACTTGACCTCTGCGAACGTCTTAACCCCGTAAACCCACTTCATTTTCTCTCATACCCCGATACGCTTTCCTTCCCTTGGTATCCAATCTGTTATCCTTTTCAACCATTAATTATCCTCTTTGCACTAAATTCCCTGCTCATTCCCATTTTGTTTCCTTGATTTACACTATAGAATGTAGTTAATTTGAATTATTTATCTTATCCCCTCTGCACGCTTGCTACCGCTTTAACAGCTGGATGCAGTCATAATTGGGCAATTACCAGATTCAGACATACTTTCCACATCGTGCGTTGATATAGACTTGTGAGAATTTGGGGAGGATGAACAGCATTGCTATGAGCAGCGTCATACACGTTTCTAGCGTAAGAGCTCCATTTATTCAAGTGCGGCTTCGAGGGTTTTCTAAATAGGCGTAGATCTGAAAAATGACAGCACCGACCGCGTCACCAATGGGGTTCAACCTGGGGAGTACATGATGCTTATTCAGAGCTGAAATAGTGATTACTAGTGCGATCGCCGAGATACGAAAACGTGACATCGCATCATTGTTTAAGGTCACTGGAACCAGTGATACACAAATAAAAGGCGAATGTAGCAAATAGGGTTTACATGAATAGTCCGTGTTGAAACAAATACACCCGTCTGAAAAGCCCTTTGTCAATAGCTCAGAGTTGGAAAAGCCCTCTGAGCAATTTGTCTCCGCTATGGACCCGACATTCGACGAGTCTCGTGCCGTGTTTCTCGTGGCGAGATCAAATTGATATCAATTATTTTTTTTCGCAGCTCTATTTTAACCTTACCCTTTGGTGTCCCCTGCACCCTGGCCTGCATTCAAAATTTCCGAACTTGTGCCAATGGAGCCACGTTTTGACTGATGAGGTTGCATTGGGGAAGTTTAAGAAGGGCGCTGCGCTTACTCAGCCTTAAAATACTTTTCTCTGCAAACGATTGGTACAAAAAGTAAGGTCTCTGCCAGAAATTTGTCATGCGTCTTCTGGAGACATATTATAGGCGCTGTAAGAAAAAAATGTAAACGAGATTGAATATGAGAGCAACTTCCTTAAGGAAACCTTACTAATTAAAATCCCGTTTATGAGCCGTGATCACAAATAGAAAAGGCAAAAGTGGTCATAATGGGTTGTGAACAACGGTTTCAAGAAAGGGGTTATTTGCCTTTAAGGAAAAATAAAAACTTCAGAAAGGTAATTGACAATGAAAAACCGGCGCTAAAAAGCAGTCCCACTAGACTCCAGAAGAAGGAATCAATCGTTTCGACGTTTGGACGCGTAGTAGTCCACAGAGAGCCACACAAAGGTCCCAAAAATTCTATGCAACACTTGGGAATACTGTTGGAGAGCGTTTGTTGTGGAAAGAAGTCCAAGCGACCACAGCAAGTTTGGAGCTGATAGTACCTATATTTTACATTGCAGTGAAAGTTGGAAATAGGACCAATAATTAGTAGTCCTAATGAGGAATTAAAAGTTGTCCTGTAGCTTAACTCGTCAAATTTGTTCTGCTAAGTGACACTTTTTCTTAGCTTAGATACTTAGCACTACTTGTAAGCCATACTATATACGTAGTTAAGAGAATTACTAAGTTACAGCATAAGTTTCATACGACAATGCTTTCTCACGAACCTTTAAAGATACTTGGGAGTCCCATACCTTTTGTCAAAGGAATCTGAATTTTAGTGCTTTTGAGGCCCACTTCAATAGCCCGGACACCGCGGTTTTGAGGTGAAAGGCACACGCCTTTTGGAGTGACGTTTGACGTTAACTCGCGGAATAGAGCGTACGTGCTTGTGTGTGTGTCTGTCCTTGAGAGTGATTGTTGGATACGAGCGCAACAAGAGGAGGCTGAACTCTTGACGGAAATTACCTTTCAAAGAGGTGTGTGCTTTTAAACAGCAGCGCTGACTGAGATATAGGGCACTCGGCTAATAATCCGGAGGATATAGCGGCCAGACCGGATACATTTCAATGGAAGTGATACGCAAAAAGGCACCTGCGCGCGTTGTGATGCAAATACAGGTGAAGGATCCTCGGGGATCGAAATTATAGTGGATCCCTATATTAGAGTAACTCTTCCTCTTTTTTTTTTGTTCGTTAAGTGTTTCGTTTTCACCTTCATCTCTCTCCCCTCTTCACTTTGCGGTTGAGGTGTCCAATGAAAAGTGCAATTTTTCTGCGCTAATCCCATTTCTGAATATAAATTTTCCTGCAGTGTAAATAGAACAGGTGACCAGCCTTAACGTCACTTTTTCGTCTCCTCAACATGCTTGCGAGCGCCAGATTTGTGATCCGAATTTCGGGAAATGAATGAATGGTAGGGACAGAAACTACCGCTCCTGCAAGAGTGCTTGACCGTTCTAACGCAGCTGAATACTGTTTTATGTTTTGAATGCGTATTTCTTTTTTAACGGTCTGAAAACCTGCTTGAAAAACAGGTTTCCCTATTGTAAATATTTTTAGGTAATTTTCTTGGACAACTGCTATGAGAAATGACCTTTTTGAGTTCGTTAGAGAGTTAATCGAGTGAAGCACTTCGCTGTGGGGAAACACTCAGCAGGATTCAACTCTACTTGCGAAATTCTTTCCGAGTGCTTTACGAATTTGAAACCCTGTAAGCATCGACGTTGTGGACCAAGCCAAGGACCAAGTTGAGAGACTGCAGTTGCGAAGCAAGCGTGCGTACTAGGACGGGTACTAGTCGCGTTTTCACTGAACTGCTTCTGCTTCCCATAAGAGGGAAGAGAAAGGCATAAAATTATGAAGAAAACAACAACAAAAAAAGACCTGTGCTCAACTTTAACTAGATATTAAACACACGAAAGCGCAGCGTTCATGTTCGCGGTAATTCTGAGCGAGTGCATATAAACGGCTTCTGCAATAGGTATTGGGCGATTTATTTTCCCACAAGGGCAACAACCTCTATGCGACTAGGCAGAGGGAAATAATTCTGAAGGAAGATAGACGTCCTGTGACCAATAAAGCTTGATTAAATGCTGCGTTAGACTATCATAAAGTAGTATAAGTAAATAATTACACTCGCAAAGAACAGTAGCAAGATGCTGGCATCTCACGATTTGAGCTCTGTATTAGAGCATATAAAACGTTTATGCTTAGCTAAAAAAGTTTTGCGGCAACCTATAAGACAGAAAGTCTTTTACCAATGTTAAAGCAGGAGTTATGTTATGACAATATGGAAAATTGCTTTTGTTAAATACACTGTACAACAATACGGCGCAGAAGCGTTTAATATTCTGCGAATGAGAGACATTGTTGCCCAATCTTGCCATGTTACACTAAAGATCTCCAATAATAATCGTATCAATGTATTTAATGTATCTATGGGATTAAAATGACAAATTTCGAGTGGTGTTCATGCAAGAAGAAATTATTTGCTTAGTATTCAAATGCATTATGCTAGAAACGAGTTAAAAACAATATAATGTGAAAGTTGGATGCATGGATTTAAGAGGCGAAATAACCTCATGTAAATGATGAAAGATAAATTTAGGACAAACTTTCATTTTTGAATGTCAGTGATAAGCGTGCTGTTATTTAATCAGATCCGAAACTTGCACCGTAAACACAGCTTTTATTATTTAATTTGAAAAGTGAGAAATGAAATACAGCAGTATTTTATTCTCGCCATTTCACATTCATGTGAAAACGACTAGGATGTAAACAATTCTTGTTTCATCTTAGCCTTTGCTTTAAGGCATCGCAGCCATGCTGTTCCAGTTGGTGGCCGTCTAGGCCATCACACCACCACTAGCTGACACATGTGTGAGTCGTAAGGCGAGAGGGAGGGGAGGGGGCGGCGATCCAACTAGTGATGTTAACTATGTCAGCAACGAATACGTCTTATGCTTCCAAACAAACCCAGCAACAAAGAAGTAAACAATGAAACGTTGCAGCAGAAATTCAAACAGAGGACGTTTAAAAATTCTTTTCTGCTGATTTAAATTTCCAACTACCTGTTGAACTGCGATTAGCATACATTTGCGGAAGTCTCACACTGAATCATCTTTTCACGGGATATTCAGAAGCAGCGTCACATTTATGAAAGCCGTTCACGCCGGCTAGGTATTATTAACCTTTCCCACTCGCCGTTGAAAGGTGATCGATCGAGGCATTGTGCGAGATCTGTAGGCGGAAACATGGCGTCATAGAGGAAACGATTTTCATTGTTAAGAAACTGGCTGGGAGAAACATAGGCTCATTGTACTGTCATTTTTCAAAGTCTGTTTGTTAATTGGTCTTCACGACGTCATTGCTAGAACCGTGCAGTTAAACATGTACTTGTTATTGCTGATGAACGCCGTTTTTATTATATTTTTTTGGAAAATTCCCCATGAACAGTTTTTATATATAAAGACGCGTGCTTCATTAGAGGTATTGAATTTGAATGAAAAGAAAAAAATTCTAATTCGGAGCGAATAAAAAGTTTGTGTTAGATTCTGCTGTCCTGTGTCAATACTCTAGTGGCACTAACAATTAGAATCCATCTACATATCTAAGAGGGACTTTTTTATTCACGTGCTTTCCTTGCCACGCTTCAATATGATTAGCGTGTGCCTCTCTATTTTTTGGGGAGGAATCGTGCGATTCATAGATCGTCCACAGAAAAGAAATCAGGGCTTTCCCTCACGGATGGATTTATTTACAGTACAATGCTCCTATAGAAGCTATAAAACCTTAAAATTTGAAACCACGTACTCCATATTCACGCTCAAACTCTATTTACATCTCGATGCCCGTATTTCTCCCTGTCTTTCCTGTCACCATAGCCGGAGCTGCGGAATAGATAACGGTTTAATGCAAGAATAATTGTGTACAAGAACACCTAAAACATACATCATATCTCTCCAGAAAGCTGGAATATTACCTGCAAGAGTACGCACAAGACCGCATAAGAGGCAACATATATATTCCAGGTGCACTCTGACGACAAATGTGAGTGGCTAGAACACTAAAATACATTCGTTTTTACCGCAAGGGTCAGGCGTCGTTACCTGAGGGGTGGGCTGCAGAACGCAAATAACACAAATAAAGATGATCTGTTGTGACCGTTGTTAATTACCAGATGTTAACCACAGTTGCTCTTCCGGACGACAGGCCGTTCCGGTATCAGTTTTGATGAAAAAAATAATGTTTCGTAGCGGGATTCTTGCGCTAGACGGGATTTTGGTGGAAATTATAAGCTTTGCGATAAGAACATAGCTCTGTGATGAAACGTATGATTGAATTTGTTATACAAGGAAAAGCGGATCATCTTGCCACAAAAGGCTAATGCTGGGAGACTGATCTGAAGCCTAAGTGGAGAGACACTATAGTGTGATATGAAAAGTCAGAACAAATACATTTTACAGCGCAGATTAGGAGAGATTCGTGTTGAGCTCTCATTTCATGTCTCGCTCTGAATATGTTTCAATAAGTACCGGTCAAATACAGCAAAGCGCCCAATCAACTACGACTGTCTTCATGAAAGTGTCGTGTGATCGCCATGTTTGTTGCTATGATTTGATCCTACGAAATGTTTTCAGTTTCCGCATGAAATTAATAATTCAGAGCATGAATTAAAGAACACTCAGGGAACGGCAGGTACGATTGATTTCTCGCGGTTCTGTTTGTGCAACCGAGCGAAGATGACGGACGCAACACTTGGCGACTATTACAGTCTTATAGTATCGGACTGGAAGCATACTGAGTAAAAGGAGGAGAATTAAAGTCACAGCAATGTGTGCAAGTCTCTATTGGTATTTGGGCCTTTATTTTACCCTTGTATTTTGTAATCTGCGTCTAGTTTTCTTCATCAAAGTGGTAAGGACGGCTGTCAGTTCGTTACCAACAAAAACAAGATTCAAACGTCGACAGGATAGTATAGTGCGTGTAAAGTCCAGTTATAAGCAGACCTAATTCAAACCCACCGTGACCTGGAAACGCAATCTGACACCAGTCCGGCAAAATTCATCCAATACGCACATGAGGTTGGAGCACACCGACCCAGCATTTCTTCTTTTCCCATTACTTAGCATTACTTCTTTTCATTACATAGCAGCATTACTTCATTACTTAGCAAAGCATTTAATTACTTATCGAAACATTACTTCTTTTCCGCATACTTCTTTTCCTAAACTAACGTTTCACTTGTCGAGAGCAATGTTTCCCCTCGCCTGCAAAAATTAATTGCAATACCTTTTCTTTTCACTGCTATCATGCATAAAGGCTAAACCTAAACATACTAATCATTTTCATAATAACATATGAAAAAGAGGATGATGTGCAAACAGCGGCTGATGAGTACTGAGTTGAACGAGACCCATCAGCATAGAACTAAACATCTTAACGAAACATCTCTCTCTATATATATGGGCGCCTGGCGATCATGTTTTTCGATGTAGTTTTTTCTCTGGAAGCGAATTTCGTTTTAATTCTTATATTTTCCGCTATATTGTCGGCAGATCAACGCTAAAAAAGAGAAAAGCAAACGTTTCGTTCTGCGCATCTCTGTTTGCAGAGCCATAGTTTCTGTGATTTCTTTTCATACGCGACAATAACACACGTAAGAGACTACGGCCTATGGCAGTCTTTCATTTGTGGCAGTCTGCAGAGTGAGATGGCAAAAGGCGGACTAAATCGATAGCACGTGCGTGGGCCTTTATTAATCTTTATGACTTCCCTTTCTGCCCTCTCCCCGTCATATCGCTCTCTTACTCTCTTCCTTAGCCTGAAGGTGAACAGAGGCTCGCAAATTCTCATCTGAGCTTCGGACGCGGTTACTCTGCTGAGACCATGCCACGTAGACATTTTTTTTTGTTCTGCAAACACAATTTGTGGCCGTATGAGGCGACGGAGCAGAGACAGAGAGAAAGACGAAAGAACAAATTGAGTTACACTCGGGCCCAGCAGCTTGTACCACGCGCAAGTAGTAACGAGCGATGGTTGATTCCAGTAGGAGTGCCGTGTAGTGGTGCATATTTCCTAGCTCGGCGTTTTTCAAGACTTGAGCTGACGGCTGCACTTGACTGAATGGGCGCACAATGTACCTTATGAAGAAGACTGTACCTGCTTAATAAGAAAGTAAGCGGCCTGTTTCGAGCCCTGATTCGACGTTTTCTGCCTTTTTTTCTTCGTTCGTGGACTGCCACCTTGCCTCTTTAGGGCACTGTACGGTATGTACCGTGATGGTGCCGGAGAAGTGAACAGCTGCATCGATTCAGATATCGATTTCGGACATCGTGCGCTGCCATCAATTCAGGGCTGTGCGGGCTTTACCAGGACACTTCGTTAAGCATCTAACCATTTTTGTTCTGAAAAATATGCTTACATGCGTTGGTATACACTTTGTACAAGCAGCGCTGAGAAATTAATACTAAAGCCTTTGCCAAAAGAGAGTAGACGTTTTCCTCCTTAAAAACATGCCGTGGCTGGTAAATCATTCTCGGCATTCTAAATCTCCTGAACAAAATACAGTTTTCTTTTGGTGCTTTTATAGAGTAGACGTCCAAATGTAGACTCTCGTCGTATAAACGCTTGACCCCCAGGAGCTAGGGGAAAGTGATTATTGCATAACATGGCCTTGTTCCCCTATAGCCGGTACTGAACCCGGCGGCAGTAGCAATGTTAATCACTTTTAATCCTGTTCAACCTGAATAGCATTGTGTCTCTTTTTTGAATCAGCACTTTTTGCATTCTTTACAAGAGCGGAGCTTTTTCTTTTATACGCTTCCCGTCCAACTGCCATTTTCAGCGTTGTTTAGCATGATCAAAAATACGTTTTATTAGTTTACAATCTTGTTTGGACCTTTTGCTAACATAGTGTTGCAAAAATTGTTAAAAGCCTTTGGTTTTCTGTTGCTTTTAGTCTTCGTAGTCTTTCTCATAGAACTGCGTCTTACACTGCTGCTGCTGTTAAATATATTCACTGTGAGAGCCATGACGACGAGAAGTCACCTTTGCAAGCTGCGAGGGTCATTTGAAACTGGGCGTGGGCCTGAGGGGGTCGCAGAGCGGAGTACCGCACTCCGCTGAAGGGAGTTGGCAGCTTGGCTGAGAGATGCTTCTGCCCATTTTTACTAGAGGGTTTCTAACCAGGCAGCCCCAGCAGCGGTGACGGTCGCCTTAACATCTAGGCCAATGGGCGTTGCCTTCTGTACTTTTTGGAAATATTATTTACGTGTTATGCAGCTGCAATGTTCATTACTTGCTGAAGTGCTTTGTTCTTTCCTTTTGCATCGTTAATATTTCCATAATATTTTTCACCCGTGCGGAAATTAGTACATTTGGATTCGCTGTTAGGTGCCAAGCTCTTCTAACGTATGAAGACGTAAAACAGTCAGTCTTGCGCATGTTAGGTACCCTCTGCAATTTTGCAGAGGAGGGAGATAATTTTGAAGAGAAGAAAAAAAACGTATTATTACATTTTATTTCGTTGAAATTGCTCGAAGGGTCAGTCTCTTCCGATCATGAGCAACGGATGCATATGCTATGAGCACCGAATAGAAACCGGATCGTCTGACGATGTGTACCAGCGTCGGTCATATCAACTCAACAACGAGGTGTTTGCGCTCCTTGAATTCACTTTCGCAACCATGAAAAAGCCGCATTTTATTTTCAGGGGGTGTTGCAGCTGCACTGGCACACTGTCAAGGGAAACTTCGCGGTATGTCGTGCGTTCTCATGCGCCAGAGGAAGTGCGCTGTGAAAGGTTTGGGCCAGCGAGATTTCAAATGCTGGGCAACAGATAAAATGTAACAAAAAAGAGCGAAACACTCAGAAGAAACGAGGGAATCATGAACAGCAGCAAAGTGAAAAGTTAGACTAGAAAATCCGAATGCTGTATACAAAAACGAAATATTGCTGTTGCAGGAACTTGAACTTAGTCAGTCGCTGCTGCCTGGAGGCAGTTTTTTCTGGGTGTTGCCTAACGAGGCTAGTGAAAGAAAGATGTGAAGGAAATGAATGTGCAGATGAAAGTAAACAGTGCAACGGCAGAAAAGCATGAACAGGCTGTCTCCTTTCCGTAGAAGGAAACATATCCGATTTCCGCTCTTATCGGATGGTCACGTCAGCCGAATACACAAAACTGCCAGCCGTAACTTTTGCACATTTCTTTTTGTGCCAGTCCCTTCGTCTGGTTGAAGCGAATCTGTACCAGAACAAACATCGAGACTCGATCTTCCTTGAAGGGCTAGGATAAAAAATAAAAGGCATATAAGTGCCACCTTGGAAATGTTCTTGACACATTTGCAGAAACTTGAAAGTAGCGCTTTGGACACAATAAACTGCCAGGGAGAGATGCCGTGGCCATCAAAACTTACTTGAGAGCTCAAACTTAGACACTTTTGTGAAGTGTGTGCCATCCTCTCATATGTCAAAGGAAACGCGAGGGTAAAGAAAGAGCCGATTCGTACTCCTCAACAGTGTAGAAGCGAATGTTGTTCGAAACGTGCGCAGAGACTTTCGCGCATGCCAGAACTCATCTTTTCTTTCTTCAGGCTTGCCTGTCGTAGGACAGAGTTGTGATTGGCTTTAACACCTGACTTTTGAAACATGTGCTGTCACTTAACAGTATAATTCGAACATCAACTGTCACATGATCCGGCCGGTAAATGAGAAAGTAGTTATCCGCTTCGGTAAAGGAGTGTGCTCTGTCGAGAATGTGTCCTAAGACGTCATGTGTTCTTGGCGGACCGGCGGTTGCCGAAAAATGCTTTCTTTTTTTGATTTGTTCATCGTGTAGAATTACAGTGCCGTGGAAACCACTAAAGAAATTTAGAGGCTTATGGAGTGTGACGACCGTCGTATGAAGCCACATCTGCGCCTTTAATGAGCTTCTTTTAATACATCTCTGCTTTCCAGGACAGTCTAGTACTGTCAACTGAACTGACGTCTTTCTTGTTTCAAATTGATGCCAAAAAGATTTACAAATGGTTTCTTACGGAATCGTTGAACATTCAGTGCACTCCACAAATTCTTCATCCAATCTGAATAAAAATGAGTATCTATAAGCATAACTTCGTCTGCAGAGGCGCTGCAGATGAAGTTATGTGATCTTAGGAAGATAGTCAGAGACCGGAAAGCATGGCGTGATATGGTCCATAGGGTCACGAAGAGTCGGACACGACTGAACGACTGAACTGAACTGATAAGCAGAAAGGAAGCATCGCTTCCTTTCTTTGGTGCAAGATTTCCTTAATTGTCTAGCTTAAACCAGGACGCCAAACCTTGTACCACTTATAAGTAACAGTGAACAAATCCCAACCCTTTAGAACCCAATAATCTTTCACTGCTCTCCAGTAAGGTTGATGGTTTACGTTTAGCCTAACGAAAACAAACCAATAGTGAAATGAAGTTAACACTTCAACGCAATTTTCGGCATAGCTAATCACGAAATCCTGCAATCAAAAGCAAGTAGCATCCAGCGCTTTGTAATAAATAACCTACGGTATGAAGAAAATGTTTAAGAAAGCTTAAATAAAATGCTCTTGCAGAATTAGAAAATTCGAAGGTGAGCATGCTCTGTCTCAGAAGAAAAAAAGAAAACCAGCGCACGCACACGCGTGCAGAGTTCTTCATTAAGAAAGCCGGAATTCATATTATAAACTGATAATCTTGCACATAAAAGCAGATGTGCTCTTTTAAATAGTGGACCGTTAACTTGAAACAAACAATTCAGCCGAAGGGGATTGTTTTTTCTTTTCAAACCCATATGTCTGTCTGCCGCCGACTAGACTGGCATGTCAGCGGCGCCAAGAATAGAAGCGAAAACCTCGTTAACCACGGTGTTCTTCACTGCGAGCGATTTCGTTGGTGGGCAAGCGCTGAGAACTGCGTTTGGCATTTCCAGGCTTTCGTCGTTTTCTTGTCTGACAGAATCTATTTTCATTCACTGTACGTACGAAACTGCATTCCGAGGTCTAGTCAAGGTTAGGCATTGCTATCCTTAACTGCTGATGAAGAAGGGCAGCGCGAAGAAGGACGTAGGTTTATTTAACCGAGTTACAAAAAATAACCTGCCTAAAGGCACGGAGCTCGAGAGCTGCCAGCTTGATGCAGGAGGAAACTAAGAATTTGGAAAGGTCACAGGAACAGATATGGAACATCGCAATCCGTCTTGTCTTTTGTCATTTGTAATCGTTTTCCTGTTTTGCCAAAGCGGCTACTTCCAAGAATATTTTTTTCTGTAAATTTATTTTCAGAAGTACTTTTACCCACACCCTGTGATTTCAGCGGGGTGACTCCATATTCAAGGGCATGAGGCCAGAGCGTTGATACCAACTGTCCCTTCGGATCCTGGTTTGCGTCTATTCATTCCATACCATCGTGATCAGTAGTCTTTTATTTGCTGCTCAGATATTTACACAACATTACACATTTTTAGTAATTGCGCACATAATTGTCTTAATTTAGACATCATTTCATATTCACACATAATAAATTACACGTAAGATTCGGTAATGTCAACTGATTACCATTCAGGGCACGACCATGCCACCGGCTAACTTTACACTCCTAGAGCTATGCCCATGAGGTTTCGCTCACAAGTTCAACACTGATGCAGACAACCCAAACGTAAAATTTCCTGTAGAATGTGGCCTTCCACTATCGCGTTAAAAAATCGCCGGCAGCGGGTTTCGAATCCAGGCAGAGTTAACTCACTTAGCTTCCATGGACGCTGCGTCAGAGTACGGCACTATCAAGGCAGCCTTAACGTACACCCTCCCACTTTTTAACCTGAACACACGAGATCGACCGCCAAGTCGATAAGCGCCGTACGACGGAACACAGCGGCGAAATGAGCCAGAATACGCGCGTGCGCGCAATGAGCACTCATGTGCAGCTGTCCTTTGCCAGGCTGTTACGGGAACTGGATCCAACCCCACCTGCGTTTTTGTGCGTTATCGCATTTCCTTCTGCGTTCTGCATGCCGCTGAGAAAAGATTAGAAAAGGCCACGTGGTACCGCCTCCTTTCCTGTATGAGAGGAAGGTGTGAATTAATCAGAGAAGTAATCCCATCAGATGTCGTTGCCGCAGGAAAGTTCTATACGCGACCCATAGCAAAAAGAAACAAAATGCTGATACGCGTGTAGTATAATCAGCGGACGTATATCGCATTCCATCCAGCGCTAGCGCTACCACCTGATCGCTTATTTATAACTTGGTGAAATCATTCAGAAAAGAAAAATGATGATGATGATAACGGTACTCAAAAGAAGCAGGGGTGAGGTCCCGCTCCCAGAACAGCCTGGCAGATGACAGCTGCACCCAACTTCTCAAAGCGCGCATGCGTGTATTCTCGCTGATTTCGCCGCTGTGCTGCGTCATACGGCGCTTATCGACTCGACGGTCGACGCTCGTGCGTTCAGGTTAAAAAAAGTTGGAGGGTGTACAGATGTTGGCGCCTCCATTGGCTTCTCCATCCTGCCATGTGCACTAAAGGCTTTATATAGGCCTCGTTCGTTCTAATAAAACTTAAAACACCGGATATTTACTTAGCTGAACACTTCAGGACGTAGCAAGAGAAAGCTAAACGAAGTCATACATAGCTAAACGCGTGTAAAATATTGCTTCTGCATGAATATGAGTGCTTAGAGAAGCTAAACCAGCGCATGTGTCTTTTTTTTTTATTTTGGGACGCAATTTGTGCTAACAGACTCCGCCACCACACCCGTCTTTCTTGGTGTTTTGCATGGTTTTCTTACTTAAAGCTGCTTTTAAAGCCTAAACACGCGCACTAAATAGGCTGCGACAAGACCCAAAAGTATCATTACTATAATTTTTATTGTCACAAAATCGGAATTATCCCCATTTTGTAAATTTCGGTTCAGGTATGCCAATTCGTTGGACATTCATGGCGAATGTGCTATTTTTTATTTGGCGAGTTAATTCTTAGAGTGATTTGGTTTATTCCTTTTGTGTTATTGATTTTTATTTGGTAGTTTCATCTCTTAAACTGCATCGGTTCATTTTTTCGGTGTCATCTCACTTAACGTGGCAGTCAATCTAATCTATTTACCACTTTCTGCTCCGAGTTGCTCTAAAAAGTAGGAACACCTAATTCTCGTTTCCTCACTGACGCCTAGGAAATGCTGCGGATACAAATGCTTTTTCATTGTTTCGAACAAAAGAGAAATGTAACGTTTATTATACCATCATGACTGTGCCTGCCATCTCCTCGTTTTTCGCAATACAACAGCAAGAAAAGCGTTCGATGACAAGACAAATCTGAATTTTGTGTGAATGTGAAGTTAGGGATGAATAATTTCGTGCTATATGCAGTTGAGGACAACCCAGAGGGCTATGGAACGAAAAATGGTAGGGGTAACATTAAGAGATAGAAAGTGTGCAGAGTGGGTCAGAGAAATAACTCAAGTAAACGACATTCTAGTGGAAATTAAGAAGAAGAAATGGACATAGGCAGAACATGTAGTGCGAAGAGAGGATAACCGATGGTCTCTGAGGGTAACAAACTGGATTCCAAGGGAAGGTAAGCGTAGCAGGGGGCGGCAGAAAGTTAGGTGGGCGGATGATATTGTCACGTAGCAGTGACGAGGTTGACGACACAAATGAAGGGGTCGATGATTGCACTAAAGAAACTCTTTATTTGGGCTGACTTGCGCCCGCAAAAGAACTAAGCAACTTGGCGGCGGCGATAGAAACAAACGTGCTCGTCGATCGTCGAACAAAGAATGCCCGTCACACTCGGCAACGCTCAATTTAAAGGCTGCACAGAACAATCTAGATAACGTCGCAAGCAGCTATCAGCACGGGCTGGAACATTGTGGAAAGACAAGCGAGTGGCCGGAACCTTCGAGACAGATCTCGGTGCGTCTTGCGCTACAACAAAACTGATAAAGGTGTGACTCGCGACATCGAGCAGTAACAAACAAAGATTACGGAACTGATACGCGGTCCAGAATCAGAGTGATAAGCCTGTATGCCGGCGGCTGTTAAAAAACAACAAATACTGTTTTGAAGGTTTCGCGGCAATATTAAGAAGTTCGCAGGGGTCAAGTGGACGCAGCTAGCACAGAACCGGGTTAAGTGGAGAAATATGGGAGAGGCCTTCGCCCTGCAGTGGGTATAATCAGGCTGATGATAATGATGATGATGATATGCAGTTGTGGTCACTAGGACATCAAGAAACGAAAATTACGGCATGGCTGGTGTAGCATAACTTGAGTTCAGATATAGTATTTACGCAAGACTGACGGGAAGAGGCAGAATACCGAAAAAATAACCGCACAGGACTTAATATTTTTACCCCTATTAAATTGATCGCAGCAGAGTCTTAACATTTTCATAATCTACGACAGAAGCTCTTTTGTTTTCTGCTTCATTTAAGCTCAATCGCAGTCTGAACGTAACCTAAGTTAAACCAAACTCAGTCTTACTAAAACCTACAGGGGATGATCGCGAAATGGCGCATTCATGTTTTTTTTTAAATGTCTTTTGGCGTGAAAACTAGAAGTTTCAAAAAGAAAAAAAAATTCACCTAAAAACTGGTTTTTGACGGCAGATGCGACAACACTGAATAGGGTTTCGGGAATGCTTTACTGTTCAGTAATATCGGTCATAAGTTCATCGTTACGCACTGGGAAACCATCAGATGAGCCATAAAGAGCCACCGATTCCTTTTTACTGACACAACTTGTTTCATTGGAAGCATCCACTCGGCACCAAAGGTTACTTAACCAACAAACTCACAGAATGTTGCTCTCAGGAAAGCTGCGAACAAATTTCAATTACGAAGAACAGGTAGTTTTAACCTTACTTTTTAGCGCCTCATACTGAAAAGAAAATTGTGTTTAAAGAGTTCAGCTCTGCTCGGCTAGCTCTTCTTTAGAGGCCAGTGTTGTTGACTGCCTGAAACGCATACGGGAGCGTGGAATAGGTATGCGGGAGTTTTGGAGGCTGTTGTAGTAAGATAGTTGATAAACTACAGACCACGAGATATGGAGCTCACCGGACCATGTGGGCTTTCGCGATAATAACAGTCGAAGGAAAATCTGCATGAGTGAGAAATCACTCATCTACATATCAGATCCCACTCTGGTCCACCTTGACTAAGTAGACTAGGTAAACAACTATCTGGTTAGTTATATTTGAACACCTAGGATTTTGAGTCATTAGCACAAATCTTTTTTACTGCACACGTCATTGCTGCCGTCATCTGCCCATCGACGTTTGAGACAACTGTAAGTTCACATATTCGAACATTATAGACTTCACTTTTTTGTTTACCCACCCTTTATGTAATACCCCAAAAGGGGTCTTTAAGGTAATTAAAAGAAAGGACACCTGTAACTTCCATGCCGAATGCTGCTAAAAGGTTCCTTGAGTAGTTCGGACTGCAAAAGGGCCTTTTTACGATCCCCATTTGTTAAATTTTCGGCACATACCTGTACTGGACAAGATTTCACGATGGAGGCACAGCGGTGTAAGATCAGTCTGGGGAAACTGAAAGCAGCCTGGAAGGTGGAGAAGTACCACCTTAAAAGCCACGTGTACGTGCCAAATATCTATAAAACCGTAGGCGATGACAAATACAAATGGTGCGTGTGTTGTTTTGCCCATGCTGATGAAAGAAAATAAATTACAGTAAAACTTTAGCGAAAAGATAAAATGTTAACGAGAACCCTCCTGGAATAAAGCTGCGATGTTCGAAACGTTGTATGGGCGTTGTATGAACAACTACAGAAGTGAGGAAATGGTCGCCGAAGAGAGAGAACACGCCTTCTGGCAATACAATATCTCCTACCTCGCCTTCTCTGTTTTCTTTTTCCTCATCTTGTTTTGCGGAATAAACCGAGTTCCGTTCAGTGCTTCCTGTGTAAATCTCCGGACAACAATTGCGTAGCGAGGCCTCGCTGTTGCTGAAAGCGACGTCTCCCGTTCCTCTATTTCTACGGCAAGTCGGTGACTTGTAAACAGAGGGCGAATACAACCAATTTATTGTTTGCTGAGAAGAGGGGAGTGGAGGAGGGAGGCGGAGCTCCAAGCGGTGAATTGGATGAAGGTCTTTCTCCGTCCTCGCTCCAACGATGACGGACAAAGAGTGAATGAAGTAATCCCGTCGACTCAATCAACCCTCTATTCAAGATGTCTTGTATATACCCACGGCGTGGGTGAGCTGTGGCGTTCCTGCCCTCTGGTGTACGGAAGCGCCTGTCACTGGGAACATTCTAGCCGTCGTCGTTTGCTTCTATAGTATTGCGATGAATGAACGGTTTGCTTGTTTCTTTTCTTAACGGCAAAAGCCGTAAGCCAGACCGCAGAAAGGGAGGTAGGAACCATGTAAGACTGGCTGCGTAGAAATGACGGAGCTCTCTGCGCTCGAAGATCTTGAATAAAGCTCAATGTTTAGTAATGAGTGTCCCCTCTCCATGGGGAGTTTATGTTCCGGTTATTTTCATTTATTCATGTTTTAAATCTATCTCGAAAAGGAAGGGCCTTCCTAATTACGCGATGACCTTAGGGATCCGTTACAGAAAAAATACGCTGTTGGTGTTGTGGGATATAAATTACCGGCACGGCTCTGGCAGGTAGTAGCCGGCAGCTGATGTGGCCGGTCACTGAAACGCCTTATGTTGCCTGATGACAGCTGACCCCCTTTAGCAGGAGCTGCAAGGCTGGGACAAATGGAACATTTCAGGACGCTTGCATTCTGCATCAAGCATCAGATTATAGGCCACGCAAGCAGATTCGTACGTATTGATTAAAAAGGGCTTTATACTATCCAAATAACATGACAGCTTTATCTGTATGCTAAATAATTTATGGGAGATAATGGATGCACAGGTTAAGGGGTTGGTGATTTAGTGACCGGCAAAGTTCATGTGCGCAAACGACAGTGCGCAAGTTAATCCGCCGACGCCAGTCCTTAACGCTGTTGCGTTGTACATATAAAGGCTGAGCTAAACTCTTTCCAAATGTTTTTTGCCGACAGATGGCGGTGTTAGTTTCTGGCTTGATTTATTGATACTTGAAGACGTTTCTGTTTTGGGAATAGTGCACCACAAACAATAACTTTCCCACGCAGCTTTAATGGTTCAAGTCCTGTTGGAACACCCTGTTTTCCTGGCACTGTCCCACTTCCGTTTCATTTAGATCCCTCATCTTTGTTCAGCGCCTCAAAAATAGAATGCACATAGTCGGAGGCCGCTTCGGCGCTGCTGTTAGCTCCTCTTTAAAACATACTGCGACTCTGAAACAATCGAAGATTGAGCGCTTTGAAGCCTGACTGTTTGCCTAGGATTCTTCATCGATTATCAGGGGTCTACTGGACCGAGCTAGTAGAAGTAACATGGTTCAAAGCTTTTTCTTTTTCTTTTTTTTTTTCTGGATAACAGCGTATCTTTTCACTAAAAAAAATCTGTGGCAATTTGGACCACTGAAGTGAGATAAGGCCAAAGCCTTGCTTGAAGCTTTGGTTATTCCCGGTTTTACTGCGTCTACTTCGGTAGGCTGTGTGATGCATGCGGCGTTCGAGGATGAGCCAAATGAAAGGCGCCGCACGGACGCCTGGATCGGTATGACTAGACAGAGTAAGCTGCCATCAAACATATAAAGCCCCGCTTTAACCGAGCCGTATGAGCGTGTCTGCGTGGCCTAGAGATAACGTGAATGCAAGGTTCTTAGCAGGCTATTGTGATATTATCTTCCCATATTAAAGTAGAGCCCCAAGTTGGCAGCTCCTGCCAAACGTAATGTCAGGATGCCCTACGTCCTGTTAGTGCTCGGCCATGTCAGCTGCCAGCTACCGCCTCCCACGTAACGAAAGCGTATTAAGGCTTACGACCTAATACGCCCCCTATTGGGGGGCGTGGGCCGAGGGTGGCACACCTTGACTTATGGAGGCCGTCATCTTGGGTGGCACCACGTGCCATTGTGTGGTCGTAGAGTGTGACACCATCTGCGAACAACATTATAAGCCATTAAAGTCTTTCGCCTTAAAATTTGCTCTAGCTCTCGTTGGTAATGATGTTCTAAGTTGCTTTTCTTTCCTGTTTATTATTTTTCGTACGCCTTACAGACAGTGATTATTGTCCATCGATGCACCAATATAGTTTAGGAAAATGAGAGCAAAGAAAGGTGGTAGCAAATTATTAGAAAGCAGACAGGCGTGAATACAAAAATTAAAGCTCTTACTTGTTTCATGTGCGAAAGCAATTGACGGCCTTGCCGTGTTGGCGCAATAGGAGCAGTCCCTCGTCATCGCGCAGATCGAGTTCCCACAATAATTTCCCCACTCCCACCGCCAAAATAAATATGCAAAACTAAAGCTGAACATCGCAGCTATCAGCTCACCAGGCATTGAATTCATGTGCGGGACCTGTGCATAAAACAGGCCGTGAATATCCACGTTATTGCTGGTCACGATTTGTTTGTTTTGAAAATAATAGCGTTATTCGCGACTCTATGCCTTTACATCCAAATCATTAGACAGCCAGTACCATTGGCAGCGTCCACAGAATCGCAATTTCCTGAAATCACGACGTAGATTTATTTGCCTGAATAATTAAATAGTCGCCCAACGATTGATGTGACGCATAGGCAACGTCACCCGCATAATGCGCGTTGATTTCGTCGTTAGAAACTAACGTCACGTGTGCTTTCTTCTTGCTAGGGTGCTTTGTTATAGCTTTCAGGGCAGCCTTGGTTTGATCTTTAAATATATTTCTTACGGCGTAAGCCAGGTTTCAGCCCGTCGCGTAAACCCGGCCGGTAGCCCGTTTAGCCTTTAGAGCCACCCCGGATGGGGCCCCTCTTCAAGCCCTAGGATAAACCTGGTCGGTAGTCACGCCACGCCACAGAAGAAGAAGAAGAAGAAGAAGAAAAAGAAGAAGAAGAAGAAGAAGAAGAAGAAGAAGAAGAAGAAGAAGAAGAAGAAGAAGAAGAAGAAGAAGAAGAAGAAGAAGAAGAAGAAGAAGAAGAAGAAGAAGAAGAAGAAGAAGAAGAAGAAGAAGAAGAAGAAGAAGAAGAAGGAGAGAAGAAGAAGAAGAAGAAGAAGAAGAAGAAGAAGAAGAAGAAGAAGAAGAAGAAGAAGAAGAAGAAGAAGAAGAAGAAGAAGAAGAAGAAGAAGAAGAAGAAGAAGAAGAAGAAGAAGAAGAAGAAGAAGAAGAAGAAGGAGAAGAAGAGAAGCTACGTCGGCTTTGCTTACGCAACCTACTGGGTTTAACTAAAGCTAAAGCCCGGCGAATTTTTTTACTTCCGAGAAGTATACTCGTGTTTGCAAGCTCTACACTTAGTCCATCGGAGTTTCACTATGCTTTGACGACATTCCCAAAAATAAAAAAACAAAACAAAACAAAAATTAAATTTGCATTGCTGAAGAGCGCACAACTGCCGCTTTTTTCTTTTTCCTATTTTTGTGTACGTACTGCTGAGCACGCGCACGCATAATGTTTCATCCCATTTAAGTTAGTTCAAACAATTCTTAAAACATTCTCAACAAATTTTCTAGAAAATCTACAATTAGAGCGATGTTAATATGAAAATATGTGTAGCTGCACCGGAAAGCCTTCAAGTTATTTATTATTAGAAAATGTACCTACTTATCTGTTAGCCATGATGACTAGCGTAAATACAGTAAAACCCAGTGTAGTAGTAGTCTGTATTAGACATCCGAACAGGGGTGAAATGTTCTAGGAATCATATCCTCGGCAACTGCATACCTGTCCTCCGACGGATTATTCGCGACCACTATAAACTTGTTTGGAAACTATTGCACTCCGAAACGCAGCCAACTGGACGTATCCTTCTTTTATTTGCGCTGATATATTGCATTGCACTTCAGGCGCATATTCTGCCCTGGATGACCATAAACAGCACGTGTGCACGAAACAACCGTGATGCCGTATATATGCACCAAAAGAAGATCATTGTTTCCCGGTGTTTGTGTCAGTCCCCTGAAATTTTTTAAAGCGCCTTGAAGTAATAATAAATGCCTCTAAAATAACTACTGAGTGCCAAGGTGTCGCAAAACGCCTGCAGGAACTTTACCATTGATTGAAATGCAATTACATTTCATTGTTTCTATGGTAATCGTTTGTTTTTACAGTAATTTAGTTACTGCAGTTAAACTTTCCTGTTGTAGCAAGCCTTTAATTGCATTGTGACTTTTTCCAGTTTTAGTTTTGAGCCGTAATAAAAGAGGAATCACTTAGCATTCATCTAAGCGTAGCCAAGCGGTTACAAATATACTCACTTTGGTTGATACGCCATAACATTATGCAGCGCATTGTTTTGAACAGCATACCCTTCTTCAAACTTCCCTCCACCTTAGCGCAATGACATGTGGTGAAGGGCTTAGAGCTGCGTTTAAGAAAAAAGTAATAAAGATTAGGACCAAAGTGATAATGGCTACGCTGCAGTATGTTACTTGTCACTTAAGCGGTAAACGAGATCCAAACTCGCTTTTATTATCTGGAATTAAAAAACAGACGGCCGTCCAGCACTTGCGGGTAATGGGCTAAACGGCGCTGTTCGTTCGGCGAGGAGGCTAGTAAAGCCAGCCCGACCGAGCGCTGTTTTGACACCGGCGTGTTATTACTGAGGAGGAGCCCGAGCGTGGCTCGACAAGGCACGACAGGCTCACCGGCAAGGGCTTTGAACGAGCCTGTCGCCTGGAAACTAATTAGTTCGCAGTGGGCCGCGCGTCCTACGGTGCGTGAAAGAAGTGGAAATTTTTGTGCAAAAAACAAAGTGTAAGAAGAAAAGATGAAATGAATAATTAGAAAAGAATATGAGAGTGTGCGACAACGGAATAATTGAATGAAGAAGAGGAATGAAGAGAAAACATAGTAGTAATTGCCAAGAAAGAGCTGAACGAACAAATGAAGAACAAACAAAATGAAACTGAAACAATCAAAAGAAAACAAGGGAAAAGAGATGGAGTGACGAGAAGAAGCGATTGTGAAAACAATATATTTCACGCTGAGCTCCAAGAGATGTCAAATAATCGAAAAGTGTAGATTCATTTGATCAGCAGACATATCTTTACATTCAGGCTTTGATAGGAGAATTAAAGGCATATACGTCTTAAGCAAGCTAAGAGAAGCAGCGCTGTGCTTTGACGAAGTGGGCCGTTGTCTGAAATTTTGGGTCTATCTGCGTCCTAATTCCGTTTTTTTGTAATAAGATAGCATCAAAAGCATGCGTGGAAGAATTGTAGCGTCGGTCATGTAATTCTATGGACTTGAAGCAACGCCACCGGACCGCAAGTGGCAACTATATACGGATGTCCCCAACGGTTCCATGTCACGCCCTATATACACCTTCAGCATTGCGTTTAGCCACCACATAACTAAACAACAGATATATCTGTTTGTTTGCAGGTAGGCGTGTGAAAGTCTGCAAACATAAGAAAAAAGAATGGCCCAAAACTCGCCTTCAAGCGGTCAACAGCTTCTATTGCTACCGCACTGCCAACATTTTTTCTCTCTTGCTCACTCCTATGGAGAACGGCGGCAGAGAGAGGCAGTTTAGCTAAGTTTTCGATCCTTGGTGTGCCGACCTGAAGTGTCCGGCTCTGAAGTCAGAAGAAAATAGTATAAAATAAGGCAATGTTATTCAGCATGTTCCTTGTAACTGTCTGAGTTCTTCTATTCAGAAAAAAAGGGAAGAACGCAAGAGAATTGGAGGGGGAAGAATAATTTACTGAGAGATGAACAGAGTGGTTAGATTAATGCAGGTGGAGTCTCCAATCCAATAACCCTGTGGTTCTGGCTAATGCTGTGGAGGTAGCAAGGACGCTAACTTGTCCCCAGATCTCCAGAGGTTTTTCGATCCCTCTTCCTTTGCTAAAGGGTTATGTCGATTAGGAAAATTTGGCTGATCACCACATTGTTCTTTACGGATCAATACTGTATCAAATGGCTGAAGTCGAACATATATCAGAGAGAATAAAGATAGAGAAAAAAGTAACTGCATTTTAGTACGAGTGTCACGTCCCTTTCTCCATGGTGACATTCCTATTCGAAACTAATGTTTGTGTACCCGATACGATACGATGTAACACCTTAAATGGAGAGTGCTGTCTTAACAGACAGCTCGAGCTTTTCAAACGCTGATGTTGCCAGCATGGCTGGCAACGCGGTCTATAAAGCATCGAGTGCCAAATTAAATTATATAAGTTGTCCAGCCATTCAATAAAGTGTGTTAATCATAGCCCGCTTTTTTACTTTCAGTGACCTTGTGCGTAGTAAAAGCGAATGGAAATGCTAAAAGAGGTGAATTGGGAACACGCTTCATTTCCTAAAATCAGCTGGTTCGGCTAACATTGATATCAAGCAACCACTCATGAGAGGCGGTAGTCTAACTACCCGGTTCTAACCCACACCCTATTTCCGTGTTCCCAAAGAGGGAGAAAGCACAGTTTAAGCGAATGCTCGACGTTCATGCAAAATGGCACTTTACTGCTGGCCGCTTTTCTGCCGGTTCTCCTTGGTCGTACTTGTGGCGCGCGCCTCAGGACTACACGCGTAACGACCAAATCGCAACTCGAGCAGCTGATGTCAAATAGAGATCAAATGGGTCAAGTGAGCGCTCTTTAAGCCTTCTCAGGGGGGACCCGGATTTTTAGATTAGCGAGCGGAAATTCGCACAGGCAGCTTTCCTGCAGTATCCAATTCCGGAGTGAAGCAAGATCAGGAGGTAGGGTTCCTCGAAAGTCAGCGGAGATCAACACATCGAGGCACCCTATTGCAAAGTTACTTAAACTCACTGATCGGTTGTTTCCTACCGGAGTTCTCATCGCTGGCTTGGAGAAACAAGCCGCAGAGCCAGCTAGACGGGTAAATGATACACGCAACAAACTGTTATTGAAGTATCATATTTTAATAATAATTTAGGGTTTTTGTTTAGTGAATAAGTACTGCACGAATCTTATTTCGTCAGGATGGAAGTATAGCCTGCTTCGAGGAACAACTCGAAAAAAAGACTTGCCTGAACTCGGTTTTGAACCCAGACCAAGGCAGAGTGGTTAGTATTACTGGTCAGTGCACTAAACTAATATGTTATCTCGGCAACCTGCCTGCAGCGAAGTTCTCTGAAAACCCAAATATCTTATTCCTGGGAGAGGTGGGCCACCTTTAGTGTTGAACTCCTTCAATTACTCTGGCTACAGCTAGTTGCCTGTACCGTCCACGTGTTATGCGTATAGGCCTCTACTCATTGGCGTGAGGCGATGACTGGAGCCAGGGCCTATTAATAAATATTGTCACGTAGTGGTGACAAGTCCGGTAGCCGCAAATGAAGACACTGATGTTGCACTTTATTCAAACTCTTTATTGTGCTGACTTGCGACCGCAACAAAACTAAGCGAATAGGCGGCGGCGATAACAGTAAACGTGTTCGTCAGTCGTCGAATTAGAATCCTCGTTTCATTCATTAGCGCTCAGTTTAAAAGCGGAGTAGAAACATCTAGATAAAATCGCAAACGGAGACTGGCATAACCTGAAACATTGCAGAAATACAAGTGCATTGCTGGAATCCTTCAAGGTACATCTAGAGTCATCTGCCGCAAAAAAGGAAAAAACAAAGCCACTCCTGGCGACAATTAACATGAATAAGCAAAGAATAGAGAATCGATTCGTACGCTAGAATAGAATCAGAGTGGTGAGGCCGCATGCCAGCGGCTGCCGAAAAAGAACAAATACACATTTGAATGGTTAGGGGCCATATTTTCTCCCTTCCTTCCTCGGCAGTAGGTCTCCGCACATCCTTACTTGCCAGGGTTTCACGCTGCGCTCTGGACATGTCGTCGTCTTCATCGTCGTCATCATCTGGGACAAATTCGCGACAAAGCCTTCCTTCATAATAAGAAATGCCTAATGTACTCGTGGGAAACTTAGCTAAGAATAGAAATACGTGTCAAGTTAAAGCTAACTGAAAAAAATTCATAAGTAGGTGCTAAACGATGCTTGTGTATGTATATCCGCGCTTAGCCCTACTAAGTCGCCACATTTTGATTATTGATCAACTGTTATTGTCACGAGAAAAGGAAACCTTCCGCCCGGCACGCAAGCCTGGGAGACGGGGCATCTTATGCCTGTGATTAAGGCTGGCAGGCAGCCCTTGGCTAGCTGCGGCCTCTTCCACAATATAGGTAGTTTGAAAGTTGAGTTGCAGGGTGCACGTTTCGGGTCTCCCATGCTTGTCTGCGGTCTATGTTTTTGCCTGGGATATTGTGGGCACTCCCAAATTATATGGCCGAGAGTTCCTTTCGCCTCACAGTGTCTAAACTGATCATTGTCTCTAAGCTCTGCAAGCGCATGAAAAGCCCCGTCCGTGTTCATGAAGGTATTATTTGTAGCCGCCTCTACGCGACAACCTTTCTATTCAGTAGATAAATGCCTGGAATGGGTGCCAGTCCGCGCCCTAATCTGTCATGGTCGATGCTTTCCCATAATTTTGGAGTCGCTCCTCGTAGCCTCAGTGTGTACGGGGCTTGACGGTTACCCGCAAGTAGATAGCTCAGGCAAGCTTGTCAGCCACCTCGTTACCGCGGCCGCGAGCGTCTTCAAGTGCCCAAATTATCCCCATTTCCTTATTGAGCGTTCATTGGGTTAGGATTTGGTCGCTGCTAGGCAACATTTTCCCTATCCCATCTATTCTCCCATTGCAAAACAGAGTTTTCGCTCTAACGCAAGCAAGCACTAGCGCTATCGCAACTTCCTTCGCAGTCACGATGTGGCGGTCGGCAAAGGCTGCCGCGGAAACCGGCACTACTCGGCCATACACTACCGAGGATTCCGCTTCTCCCGTTCTGCCACTCTCCTCATCGACATGGGCCAAGTCTATCTCATCGATATTTTTGACTCCCGCTTTAGATCTTTGGCTCTTTTGGCCTTTCTTACAGCGTTAAACTCCCTTCAGGTGCATGCTCTCAGAGAGAGAGGGAATACCAAGGCGTTGCTGTGCTCCCTAATAATTTCGACTTTTGTTTGTGGGGATTAATTCCTAGTTTTACAGGGACCACTCTGCTCGCTGCCGTTGTACTAAGTCTCTACCGTTGGGAGACTCACACTCCTTCCGCTAGTACTGACCACGTGTTCTGTACCTGCAGTTAGGGCAGTCGCTCTGTCGAGGTGCTCATGGGAAGCTGTAGGGCATTGTGTACGTATCTGCTGATGTGGGGATCTGATGTCTCCATTTTCCCGACCTTGATGTCGAGGTATAGCATCGCGTAAATAGTACTGCTTACTATATGTACGCCTTATTACTTACGTACGTGTTCCATTCTTGATTATTTAGTCTATGTTTCATGATCTGTTTCACCTCCTGCCTGTCGAGCAGGCGGCGTCTATCCTTTATGACACAGTAATCTCATTTGTCCGGCCAAAAGCGCCCACCAGCATGAGTTGCATGCCATTATCGCTGAACGGCCTTGCAATTGTGTAATGCCGGTTAAAAAAAATACTCGCTTGTCTTATTAGTCACTACTGACTACCATGCTGAATTCATTGTGTCGCTTCATGGTTATTCTTTTCAGCGGTTTAGGTGCGGCAAATCGAACGCTTTTCGGAGTGTTGCAGAGCGCCTGTTTTTCATTTCTGCATGTTTAGCATTTTTGCATGTTTTGTATTTTTGCATGTTTTACAGGTTTCTTATTTTAGTAAACTTTTCCCATTAGTTCGCGCTATTCGCTAAGAGCTTTACAGGGTTTAGAGTGTGCTTAAATTAATATAGAAGGATTGCCTTGAACCTGGCCATTGCAAGCAGTTTGGTCTAAAAATCCAATCAAATGTGACAATAATCCAGTGAGCGCAGAAAAACTCCTGCGCAATTATGTTAAGTAAATGACGATGGGGCTGTTAATCAGATGTGGTTTACATTTTGAATCTGAATTAAACGCAATTTTAGTTTCGAGATGAATATTAAATATGCATGTTATAATTGAGTGATTCAGCTAAGGGAATGGCTTATCTCTCAAGAACTAAACCTCTAAAAAAACTGAAAGGTACAGTAAAGTGTCGCAGCTTCTCGGCGTTGCGCTTTCAAATCTACCGAATTTTGATACGTTTTATGAGTTGATTTAGTTTGCTGTATGGTATTTAACGTCCCAAAGCGACTGAGGCTATGGGGCATGCAGTAGTGGGGGCGCTGTGTTACACCGCTTGGCGCGGCGTATCAAAGCATCCCTATGGTGCCACCAAGGACCAGGCTTGCTATCCATATCAGAGCTTGTGGGATGAGTTAAAACGGTTGAACCACGTGATACCTACGTCACGCCTGACGTCACAGGTCCTTTTCTAGACACAGCAAACTTGCAATCAGGATATAATAATGATCCATTGTCGGCAGGAAGCAGCTGTATAAACAGTAAGAATGATGCATTGAGGCTTCAGCGAGTAATAAAAGTAGTAATCTACCCAGGAATATTAGTTTGTCGTGCCAAAAATAAGCTTTAGTATCATGACCGTATAAGAATTAAGAGAGTTATATCGATTTTGGTTTCGTGGACTGTATCAAATATAAATAATACACAAGGAACGAAATCATTTCCATCCATATGCAGACACGACCGACATTCATTGTGAGATCGCTACCAGATGAGCACTTTCGATGATAGCGAATCCACGTTCATTGCCTTTTTCTGTGCATAATAGCGTAACGTATGTAATATTCTTAAATATAAAAACTTCTGAAGGAAAAAACAAAATATAAACTAAAAAAAAAATAGTCGTTGAAAACAGGTAAATAAGTCTTCAAGGGGTACACGAGGCGAGGAAAACTTTAGAACATAGACGAAAACAGCACAAATATGGCACACACGAAACTGGGGTGGCGAAATGTTTTCTTGACGTCTCAAGTGTTTATTAGTTGTAATTTTGTGTTGGCTTTCACGCACCATTTTCGTGATGCAAAAAGGTAAAAAAAAAAA
Source organism: Amblyomma maculatum (assembly GCF_055883805.1). Lineage (NCBI taxonomy): Eukaryota > Metazoa > Arthropoda > Arachnida > Ixodida > Ixodidae > Amblyomma > Amblyomma maculatum. Next base: position 59,956,127 of record NC_139354.1, read on the forward strand.
AAAAAACTAGCTCATTATGATCGCGATACACCGAAAAAAAAAAGGCTCAACTAGTAGAAGGTTGTACCGTGTGTTATAGGCCTAAAAAGCTAAAAAAATTTTCTCACATCATAAAAGTAACATATGTGGCCGGAAAATAACGCCCCCTGCTCGGTCTTGGCTGCTCGCCAAGACTTCTCGAAGGCGACAGTCATCGACGCACAACTGGCTGGCTCAAAGCGTAGAACTTTACTTGGTTGCTTTCAGGCCTAATTAACATAATTAGCATATCAGACATAATTACCAGCTTTCTCCGAGCTCAGTTCCACGGGTGCAAGTCGGAGCAGTATGCGAACTCGTTAACTGAGGAATTCGACGTTGGCTGACGAATTCGCGATGCTGAGGTCCCTACACACAGCAGCGCCGGAGAAGCGTTTTTCTTTTCGACAATATCAACACTGATTATGTAATAGTGGGCGATTAATACAGGTAAACTAAACGAACGTGTTCTTTCAAGTACTTGTGTGGGGAGCGAAGTGACCTCCGATCGGCACTAAGGACAATAAGGACAATGCGCGCTCTTTGCCCGGAAACTTTCTAGAGAACTGAAGGTATGTCAAGAGGGGCCAATATGCATAGTGCAAGATATAGCGAAAAGTGAGTCGTTTCGTTTAAAATACGTTGTTTTGCGTTTGCAAGAACGCCTTTGTCCCTTTGGTGTTTGACGACAACAGTTTTGCTTAGAAGCCTCATTCCGATTGCACATTTTATCACTCGCGGAGAATCGATACCGGTACGCATTCAATCTCTTAGTTTTAAAACGCTCGGCACTTAGTCTGCTGCTTGTCTGTTCTTGAGGTCTTGCGTACGACCGGTTATACATGAACTTTTGCATGGATGACTGAAGTATTTGTTAGTACAAGGTTTCTTAAAGTCTTTTTGCCTCAGGGAACCCCAAAAGTCAACAATATGTTCCACAGGGAAGAAGCCCTGTTGGACCTCGCGGAACCCAGAAGAGCAGCCCATGGGACCCAGTTATAAAATAGCTTTGCTATTACATGAGCATTAGATTTAGATAACATATAGAAAGTGGGTATTTTGTAAGAATCTACTCCGTCATAGAAGTTCGAAATAGGAAATTGTTTCGATTTGTTTGATTGCAGACACATCTAGAGATACACTCGTGGCGTATTTGTTGACTATTGAATCCGCTACCCACTCTCCTACTACAATTTTTCAGATACAATATGTTGCACAAACAACTTCGGCTACTCTGTTAAGTGCGAGAGCCTTTGACATGATATCATGGAACTATCATCAATGCATCGACAAAATGAAGAGATCTATAGCAGATCTAATCTTTCGGAATCCCGACGTTCTTGGTATCGCGTTTGGTTTCCAGCACTGGGGCTAAATGTGAGTACGTATATGCATAAGACGTGTTTAGAAGTGCTGGTGTTGACTCCTCGCGTAGAGAAGCGGTGAATTAAAACGGCAAGTAGCGTTTCTGACATTAAGCCTGTTCTGTTAAATTTCATATGCTTCTTGTACTGCTTCAGTAATTGTTAATTCACGATACTCTGACCCATAGTAAGCGGTTTCACGGGCGCCCGCTGTCCGGAGCCTTCATTCACTTTATGCATTCGTTGGCGTTTCCTTTTCAAGAGCGCCTTTCCGTTGGCGGTTGTCTTTTGCGGACTCAAATCTACTCGTCAACATCTGCATGGCAGGTGCATATCGACCGGCCGCCCTCTCGGCGAGCAAGCGCCATGGAGCCGATGACCATGTTTGCAAATTTTACGCATGTGTGCCTCCTTCCGAGGGGTACAGCTGCGATGAACGCACGCACAGCAATGCACCGACTGGCCCCACACTTGGCGATTGACTGATTTGTGGTAAACGGCTAAGTAAACCAAAAAATCTGGAAGAATGACTGGGATCAGGCAGCTATAGCCTTAATGCATTACATATGCGACACCCCTTCGTTTTAGTTTCTTCCAGTTTCTGCTCGGTTAATTAGCAATCAATTAGGCTGTCTTATTTCTTGCTTATTATCACTAATGTACCACACTACGCTGCGACGCTATTAGGCTACCTATAGTAAGCGACCACCCGACAAAGCTATAAATGTCAGCTTTAGCCAAACTGTACTAACGTGTATGCATGGCCGATAAGTAAAAGTTCGTATCTAATAATCCAAGAGCCCCGCAATGTTGATTGATACCTAGTCCTCCAGAGGCAAAGAACCAGCGGGACATGGCAGCTCCTCTTAACTTGTTGACAACATGTGACATCGTTACGTCACATAATCCGTCGATGAGTCAGTGTTCGGCGATGTCGCCTGCCAGCTACAATCTACCAGTGCTATGCCCACGATTCTTCGCTCAAAGCGCCCACAATGACAACTAAACCGACGCTTAAACGCGGGCACCAGATTGTCTGTCCAGCAGGGCCCACAAATGATTCTCATTAGTGTGAGGGCCGGGGGCTTCATTGGAGTAGGCAGGCAGACAGAAGGACAGACAGATAGATGCATGGTCGGATGACAGAATTAAGGGTCAATGATTGCTTGCCTGCCTGTCTGCCTGCTACACATCTGGCCACATTAGGCTGCACTACTTATTATTGGTTGCCGACACTATTTCAAATATCCTCCTTTACGCTACGAGCCAGACTTTCCAACTCAGCGCGTAATGGGTAGGGCGCATAACTGAACACATGACCGAAGTATGAAGGCCGCAGGCAGACTGGTTTTCGCTGCGTTAGCGATGACGCAGCCGCCACGCGCAGTCTCGGTGCTCGCGTTTTTGTTTGCTCGCGTACGCGGCGAGGCACTCGGCGCTAATTGCTCGCTGTGTGCCTCGGGATCCCCGCGTGTTCGCTCCCAGCGAGATAGGCTCAACTGTCAGGATTCTGTAGTGGCACGAGAGCATTTCAATGGGGAATGGCTATGCCCTTTTTGATTTTTGTTTCGCTTCCACAGTGTGCTTAGTGAAAGGGTTATAAGTTGGTTCTTTTTATATGCAGGCGCTTTTCTAGTGTATTGTGTGTGCGTGTGTGCGCGCGTGTGTGTGTGTGTGTGTGTGTGTATGTGTGTGTGTGCGTGTGTGCGTGTGTGTGTGTGTGTGTGTGTGTGTGTGTGTGTGTGTGTGTGTGTGTGTGTGTGTGTGTGTGTGTGTGTGTGTGTGTGTGTGTGTGTGTGTGTGTGTGTGTGAGAGAGAGAGAGATAGAGAGAGCTCTGAATAAAGAGCAGATAATTTAGCCGGTGTTTAGAATTTTCTGGCATGCCACTCTGCGTAGGAAAGGGAATTGTGGAGAGAAAGGCAGAATTTGATATGTGTTTATTATAAAAGAAATCAAAGTAGGAAGGATCAAATGTGACCACTAAATGAGTACTAATGCTCATCGTCTAGTAATGTAAACAACGAAATGATGAGACGTGTGTCCCTAAAAGGGCTTAAAAAGTTCATAGCATGAAAAATGCATTAGCATGACATGCAATATGAAACTACAGCTTGCCAAGAAGTTCAGTGTTATTTAAATAGGAAAATGGAAAGTTCATTGCTTGCCGCTGTTGCCTAGGCTAGTCTAAAAGAACTAAAATGTTGTCTATTTTTAGAGGCACTAGGAGAGATCCATGCAATGTTCATAGTAAAGACGGTCATCGGTATACGAAGGACATTCAAAATATACTCTATAGTTTCGATCGGGCCCTTGTGCCAATATTGACTGTTCGTCTCACCAGTGCTGTATCGCAATCCGTTTATAAGTGCAAAGTTCAAGCGAAGTCGCTTATTTAGAGTTTTCGGATAGCGAGGAAATTCAGGAAGGAGTCTTGGTCTTAGATATGGGTCCACTGAGTGAAGGAATTGGTATTGTTGTATCCAGTGTGATTACGGAAGAACTCGACCACTTTGCACAGTTATATCATGTGAGAACATGCAGTAAATTCCTGCAGTGTACAGAAAATTTATCGTGCGCGCATACGACTCACCCTATGCAATAATGGCTGGCCTAGGTTGTATTCCTGTCTGTGCTATCACAAGAATAATGTACGCGAAAGCTATAGGGCTGAACACGCATAACCTATCGTTTCTAGAATTCAGGACAGTATAGAATGCCACCTGAAATGGTTGAAATTTATTTCCGCTTAAGTGATTAATTTCATGCAGATATTGAAAATGCTTTTTTCATAATTTGGTTTGGAAAAAAAAAACAGTTCGTAATCGCAGAAAATCATCCGCAATACTGGCCCTTCTAAATCACCAAAAAACGTTTTTCTACTGTTATGCTTGGCCTTTTTCTCATTAGGTTCAGAATAGTTCTGGCGACACATAAATGACAATAAACAACACAATACGTTCCTAATAGCTAATGGTTTCGGTGTCACACGGTCAAACACATTTCTGACTCATTCAATAAATATTTTCAATTTATGCTTGTTCATAAAAACTTAAAATGTTCTACTCCAGACAGCTACATCTATTTAATGCCAGATGTTCTCTCTCACGAAGTTATTTTAAATTTGCCCTTGAAGACCGACAAGTTAAGTGGACCTGATAACGTTCCTCAGCTTTTCTTCGCAGTTATGAAGACTGATTGCCACATTACCTCGTTGTCATTTCGAATGTCTATTTGTGTCGGTGCGTATAGCCTGACTAGAATGAAAATAAACCGCACGTGGTATATCATTATTTAAGCAAAATGAGCCAACTTTCGTACCTTATTATCGCCCAATATATTTGCTCTCGACCAATTGCAAAATACTTGAGCATGTCACTTGACAAGCCTGGACAAAATATTTGGAATCGATCCTTTCTTGTCTGACAATATGGATTTAGGTACTATTTATTTAGTATCTCACTACTGGTCACCACGTACTTGTCATTATCGTAGTTAACAGGAAACAAATGGTCACCGTTTTTCAATATTTCACCAAACCCTTCCACAATGTTCCGCACACTAAACCGATAAAAAAAAATTAATATCGCTGGAATTATTCAGACATTATTGACGTTATTAAAGCCTAGGTACAAATGAAATTTCAATATATACCGGTGCGGACAAAAGTAAAGGGAGCGCGCTATTTGCTTGTAAACATTTTCACTGTTTGCATAATTGGAACTGGCAGTAATGGTATATGCGGCCCATAGTAGACGCCAGTGCCATTTGATTTGGACAAATATTGTTTCCTTATCTCCGGTGCAGAAGGCATGATTTTAATTTTAACTGAAAAACATGCTCCGTTTACTTATGTCCGCACCTGTATACGTTGACAATAAATACTTCGATAAACTTCCAATTTCATCTGGTGTCCCGCAAAGATAAGTTAGAGGGCCTTATTTATTTACTTGGAACATTCCTTTAGACGCAATTGGTCTTGGACAGGGCTAAAGGCAGGTGCTCTCTTCCTGACCAGGGCCCTGTCACCCATGCACTGGTCCGCAGATACAAGTAACGGATTGAGACCTTATGCGAATACACGTGCACCAAATAATAATGAATAAACTAAATAACCAGTACTGAAACCACCAACAGCAGAATCAAGCAACATTTGGACATGTATACACTTTTGACATGGAGTAAGAAAGAAAGTACTCATGTCATAGAATAGGACACGGTATAGTTTTGAAGACTTCTTTAAATCTCCTGGGTGATCTAAATTGCTGCATGATATCTGGGAAAAATGGGAGGGTGTTAAAAAATTAGGAAGATCGAATTTTGAGCACCATAACTATTTCTTACAGCGGGTAGTTTATGAAAGCTGTGTCTCATGTTGTACCAAGTAGCGGGTAAGTGCAAGCCGTGTGTAGATGGATCTAGACAGAGTTTGTCTTCTAACGTGTTTGTCAAGTTTAAGCTGGTATAACCGGTGAACCTTAAGCATCTTGTGCCTTTGAAAAAATGGGGCTGTGTGTTCCAGCCACTCAAGGGTTACAGTATATCGAAACAACGTAGATATGTGGGAAAATCTGAAACTTAGGCTATTTGCAGATGACTGCGTGCTATACTCGATAGTTAACTACACAATGAACTCGACAAAGATCAAAAGTAATCGGCAGAAGATATCTAACTGGTTTCCCAATGAGGCACGTTTCCTAACATTAATGCATGTTTGGTCCTTATAATTTGTGAAAACAAAATTTACTGGTGGTTTAATTTTGGTTAACCCTGGAGGGAAGCGAAAGCTTCATGCATATTGCTACGCTCATTGCCAAGCTTGGAATAAACACATTGTGCGTTTCTCCAAACGTAGAGCCCCTGATGCCTCTTCGGCACGCCGCCTTTTCAGGACCTCATTCCGACGTGCCTTCACGTTCCGATGCGCTACTCTAGCTGGGTGTTTGTCCTCCTCCATCTCGCGCAGTATTGTAGCCTAGGCCGGAATCCCTGGGGCTGCCCCGCCGGGGTGGCGCAGTGGTTACGGCGCTCGACTACTGTGTCCAAGGATGCGGAATCGAATCCCGGCCTCGGCGGCCGCTTTTAGATGGGGCCAAAAGCAAGGCGCTCATGTGCTGTGCGATGTCATTGCACGTTAAAGAACGGCAGGTGGTCGAAATTTCCGGAGTCCTGCACTACGGCGTCTCTCGTAGCCTGAGTTGTTTTGAGACGTTAAACCCCACAAACCAGACCAGGAGATTTTTACTTATACACGTATTGCACCTCTAGTACCTTTTATTTCTACTTCGCATTGACGTCACCTCACGTGACCTTGACCTTGATAGTGGTCACGGGCACCTTGGTGGCCTACGTAACAATGCCGCAAAGTCACATGACGACCACCGATCACGTGACCTTCATCTTGACAGTGGTCACTGGTTATTTGGTGGCCTACGCGACTATGCCCCAGTCACATGGTGACCTCCAGGCTTAACACAGAAGTTTGACCTCGAAACCTCCATCAAGGTGAAAATCGTGCATACCAGACGGCATCTCACGTGATCCTAATTTTGACCTTGACAGTGGTCACAGGCCACTAATAAGCCCCAAAGTCACATGACGACCACCAAGACACGTGACGTTGACCTTGACAGTGATCACAGGGCACTTGGTGGCTTACGTGACTATGCACCAGTCACATGACGACCCCCGGACTTAACACAGAAGTTCGACCTCTAAATCTCTCTCAATGTGAAAACCGTGCCTGTCCGACGGCTCGAACTACCTGGCACAGTGGAGCTTTCGCGTCAAAATAAAACGGTTCTGATACATTCATATTGCAAGTGGCATAAAACGCCAGAAATCCGAGGCGTCTAGGTAAGTAATAACCATAATTGCAAGTAATTCGTCGATATTGTTTGCGCGAAAGCTGAAAAGTCTTTGTGGTGTATGAGGTGTTAACTATGAAAGGTGCCAAAACACGTAAAACCGGCAGCTTACGAGGCTTTCTAACCTTCTCGTCAAATAATGCGCATGTTTTTATGGGCTCATTTAGAGCCAACAATACTTCAAAGCAAAAAGAGTGCCAATGTTCGCAGCCCTTTTTACTTACGACAGGTTGGAATGCGTAATTAATGAAACAGACATGATCAGTTCTGTTGATTTAGACTCGCTCTAGGCAAGGCTCACTGAAGCGATGGTATAATGTAATTGAAATAAATATACATCAGTATATTACTGTAGTTTCAGGTACGCGTTACAACATATAGGTTCGAGTTTCAAAAGTAAAATATTCCACAACAGTTTAAAGCACATTCCAATGTGGTTACACACTAATTCTTTGTTAAAACGATCGCATATATGCATGAATTACATGAATTGCTGATCTGCGCAGTGAGCATTCTAAATGTAGTAAGATTTATTGATAACTTGACAACCTTTGTGAAACCCTTGTTTCTATTCCTCATCATTTATTTGCTCTTATATGAAGTGCGTGTATAATACGCTGACCATTTTGGCTTGTATCTTTCCTGGCCTCTGCTTGGAGTCAAATGACTCCGCAGTATCACTAAATATATAAATACTGTGAAGAGAAAAAGTACATGTGGGACATTTCAGCAAGTGCATTACTTATGATGCTCGTGTTCTACCTGACGGCGTACAGGTTGTGCTGGATGCTGCTTTTCGGGTTAATCCTCCATGTTACATTTGGTGGAGGTGCTGCGTAACAGTGACGTCAATAGCGGGCAGAATTTGCAGGCCATCCGCAAAAGTAACATATAGGACGGTTATAATTTGGGAGCCGTGGGTTGCTTGCTCGTGGAGTCGGTCGATGATACGACGATGCCGGCGCTTGTACAGGTACTGATATCGCATGGTAGATAGGCGGTCGAGGTCTTGCGACGATTTCGGCGTAAGTCGGTGGACCGGCGATAGGTGTTGGGGCGACGTCGGATGAAGTCAGTGGAGCTGTGACAGGTGATGCCGGATGGGGAGGGGTGGTAGGTGACGAGACTGCCACCGCAACTTGTTCTTGAAAGGCTTTACGAAGAGTAGGGGCCAAACGCGATGGCTGTTTTTGAGGGGGTTAGACAGAAGTGAAAGGTGATGCGCCACCGCTTCATGAACGCAGTCGTTTATCTGCTGCAGCGGAGAGGAGCTGTCGGTGGCAGGCGTTTGTCCGGCAAGGGACTCCACTGAAGCTGTGTGCTGACGAGTCAGCGCCCTTTGCTTGCTCAGCTCCTCTAAGTTCCGACAAAGCTTAAAGACTTCGATAATGGTGCGCGTCTCACGGGCTAACAACATCTAAAAAGGTTCATCGTCTATGTTTCTTAACATGTGCTTTATCTTGTCAGCTTCCGGCATGTTGATGTTAAACACTTTTGCATCAGTCGATAACATCTATGTAGCCTGTAAAGCTTTCGCCCGACAGCCGCGACCGTTCACGTAAGTGCTATTTTGCGCAGTTTCCGGACTTTTGGCGGCCAAACACGTCTGAGAAATTTGTTTTGAAGGCGTTTCAAGTTAAGATGTCCCCATCGTGGTTCCGATACCACAAGTTAGCGACACAGGTGAGGTAAATATGACGTTGTGCTTTCTGTCGTCGTCTCACTTTTGTACAGGCGTACTCGTTCGTAAGAGGGGAGCCTATCTTCTACGTCATAGTCATTGCTCCCGCTGAAGATAGCTAGGTCCCGCTGGCGACGGGAGCTGGCACAGATGACAGCCGGGTCTGTATTGCACGGCTTGGTGTCGAACGTCCTCAGACATCGCGGCTGTCAGAAGAATGCACTGCGGAGCTCTAGGATCGATGTTCTTAGCCAATAACTCTACCAAAAGTAGGATGGGGGTTCACCTGAAGAGCAGCGGTGAACGCAGACCGTAGGCTGTCAGGTCTAACACGTGCAGCGGTAGCAATGCCACTATCTGGAATGCTCCACATGTATTTCGTTTTCTTCACAATACATACATAAATAAATATACGAAAGGGAGAAAGGCGCTGACATGACAGGGGTCATCTGCGCAGTATTTTACTGCAGTAAATAGATAAAGGGGCCCAGAAATATCCAGAATAATATCTGGAACCTCTACTACGGCTCCCCTCAAAGCTCACTCGTAACGCCGGCGCTTTGAAGGCAATCAAGGTCAAACCGATGTTAGCGAGTATCAATTCGCTGTTCAGTCCCTATTAAAAACGAAACATTATCCCACTAAAAAAGGAATATTCAGAAGTTTTTAAGTCCAAGAAAGAAATGCGTAGGATGGCAAACTCACCGCTGTTCTTCGAAAGTACTTAGTGACATCAGCAGTTTTTGGGAAGACGGGTTCTCCTTACCGCCAGCCGCCTTCTTAACCTCTCCTTTCATTAAATTACGTTATTATATAATGCTGCATGACGTCGCCATTTACTTTGTGTTTAGGATACGCAGTCAAAGACATTTAAGACGTCGTCATTTATGTAAGGACCATCAACAGATGGACGAACATATTGCCTGTTTTAAACTCAATAAAAATGCCTTCTCAACAGGACCGAACGTCGATACAAGCCAAGCATTTCAATTCCACAAGTAAAAACTGCACAAAGTTGTTTTGAGTCTCCGTTTAAGAGGCCCAAGAGAAAATGTTTCTGTGTGTATTGTTTCGGAAAATGACACTAAACGTAAATAAACATAGTTGCATCAGTGAAATTCATTGTTCCTTTTAAAATGTAGCAAAATTGAATTACATCTTGAGTGTTGCAATATAATCGGATTCAGCTACAGAACGGGGACATTGGCATTGGAGATATGTTAGATATGTTGGAGACTGCTGTTGTGAAGCAGTAACATTGTTACAAAGTGTGTGTGTTCAGTTATCATGAGTCCGGATTAAGGAGAGCAGGTTTATTGATACTTTGAAGTTTAGTAAACCAACAGAGCTGACGTGACCTACCAACGCCTACCAGCCTCAAGTGATCTCATGACGCTCCTTGACATCAAAGTCACTATTCGGCACCTAAAATCTAAGTTGCTGGCAGAACAAAACGCAGCTAAAATTATTTCTACGTGCTGGTGAATCCGCATGTTTATCTACATTTATGTATGTATTAGGTACCTTTAATACAAAAATAGATCCAATCGGCGAAAATACTCGGCGTGCGGCAGCGTTTTAACCCCTTGTCTGACGTGCGGTATGCCTCGAGGCAGTTACTCTGAAAGAATCATGAATTCAGTAATCAGCTTGCTAGTATTTGTGGATAGTTTGAAACAAGACCGTTTAAAACCAGAGAGAAACCACGTTACAGAATTTGAGCAGATTAATGTTGTCGCAAAAAAAAAGAACGCCATTCGAGCAATAGAAAATGTACAGTTTTATCAGCCTACAGAAATTCTTTTCCAGAAAAATAAAATACTAAAAGTTGACAATATTTCCCCGTACAAACTGATAACGAATTACTCTAGAGCGGTAGAAGGAAAACTCGATTCTTTTCTCACATTAGCTAATCTACAGAAACAACATTATACTTACCCTCAATGCCATCAACTGTCTGAAAATGCCTTTCTCGCGAACCAACTATGGCCGTCAACGAATTGCTCACACACTTCCAAACACACTAAACGACTTCACAAAAAAACATAACCGTAATGGAACTGAGCAAAAAGCATATCTCCGAAATGTTTCTGTAAACAGGTGGCCTCGTGTTCAAAAACAGCTTAAATCTCATGTCCAAAAAAATTCATGAGTTGCTTTTGGCAATTGCTCTTTGCAACGTAGCTTCTTTAACGGAATCTATATAGTGTAAATTATTTACTGACTCTGTTGAAATGCAGCGCCGATAAGGCACAACAAACAAGACGTAACAAACTTTTCTTCACTTAACCGAAGTTCCGCATAGCCACGGATTCCTTGTAAGCAATAACTACTGCACATCTCTGTGCACTGCCCAATGATGAAGCTATAGCGCCAAAGCAACTTGGACTGTGTATCCCCATGACGATTCCAGCGATGGCGATGGCACGTCGAAGAGGCTTCATCGCCACGTGGCTCGATCGGGCGCGCTATCTTTGGCGAAATTAAGAGCCCCCTCCAATGCCTGCTTGTCTCTCATACGGGTGAGGAAGCACCGAAAGACTGCTTTATCTCGCGCGAAATCCTCTTCGGCATCCCCTTTTCCCCCGTTCTTTCCTCTGCTGTCCTTTTATCTGAATAAGCTCGATGTCCCCCGGGGCACAACAATGCCCCGGAAATGCTCCGCGCTACTGGAGCTTTCTTTGTCCTCCGGGAGATCGCGGAAGTGAGGCAGGCGGCGTGTGAGCTTCGACTCCACGTGGATTGCGAAAACGTGCCGCATCGTCTGTGTATAGTGCCGATCTGTGGCTTCCTGTATTTGTTGTACTGCGTTTAATATTGGGGCTAGCAGCAGTGTTTTGTTTACATGCTTTAGATTGGCTTTTAGGTGGGTGCGAAGAAGGCACGTGCACAGAGGCGGGAGAGATATCTGAGCCGCGTTCCATGCTAAGACCAGATGATGAAGAGGAGGAATGTTGATGGGAAAACTGCCTTTTTCTTTGTCCTTGTCTGGAAGCATTACGCCATGCGCATGTTGAGACTCGGGAGCATTTCTGACCATGCATGCTTGGCAGCAAGGAACGGGTGCCCAGTAATTGGCCGGTGTGCAGGCTGTCAAACCGTCGGTTGAGATTGTGAAGGCGATGGATCCTGGTCAGCCTCAGTTTTGTACGGATGGGTAATATGAGCCTCCAAAGCAGGAAAACAGCGCAAAAAGAATCAGCGGCATGCAAATGACTCACCACGTACTGTTTTTTTTTGTGGATGCCTTTCAGAATTTTTTAACACTGTGTAAATGTGTTTGTTTAGGTAATTTAATATAGCGGTTCAGTTCTAAGTGAAAGTATTAGTACTACCAGTTTACCAGTACTACCAGTACTACCAGCTACATGCACTGAATTTTGCACATTGGGCTGCAGATATTAGGTTAATGCATATGAGTGCAACAATATCACAACCTGTTACGAAGCTATAAGTGCGATGCTCCGAGGAATCGGCGCAGTGGATACAAATGTGTGTTACATGAGGGTGGATGTTGCTATTTTCGATTAATTGTTTTCTTCCAGATTGCTGTCATGTAAGCCTCATCGCAGTGTCTGTGTATTCTATCCATATTTGCATATATGATTCTTTATGCGGATTTTACTGTTGAAGTCTCCGTTATCCCCAGAAGGAAACAATTTCTGGAGATTCTTTTACAGGTCGTTGGCTCGTCATTGAAGAAGTTAGCTACAGTTACCAAACTGAATGCTATCCTTGTGAGCCGAAATGGGAGAATGTGGCTATGTCAGGGGCGTGCGGTCCTGGGAGAGCCGCAGGCCACACTGACACATCCACTCTGTCATCGACCAGTGCTGCCTAGCGCAAGTAATGGCATACATTATGCATGTTAGTCTCTGAATAGGTGGACAAGTTCGCCCCAACCAACTACGGTAATGCGTGTCCCACCTGTAGTACTTCACGATGGAGTGAAACAAGCAAAACTGGCGCCCTGTCGCGTTCCGCTGGGTGACAGATAGGCACGTCGCGATTCGTAGCGTTTTCACAGCCGGACATCATATATTGATTGCGCAAACGAAAGCTGGCGTGACTCTGTCACGTTCTGCAATGGGCGAATGGGAACAACCCGCAGTCGAAGAGTCGCAGGATTCAGAGAACGAAGGCCACCGACACGCCTGTGATGTAGCAACAAATTTGTATTCGAATTAAACGTTTTGTGACAGAAATGGAGATGTGCGTTTAAGAATAGCTCAACTGATTAAAGCAGCCAATCCATTCAGCAATAAATACTTTTTTTGTTTATACTTTAGATCCAGTTCGCGCCTCACTCAATCCTGGTCCACAAATGCTTTTTGTGAGTCAAAATCCAAGTAGACATTCATTCATTCTCCCTTCTGGTGCACTTTCTGCGCTTCTTTGAAATGAAAAGCTCATGGTGCAAGACAACTATTACGAATCGATTTCCAATACCGCTTCGAACAATTTCTTCATTTTTAAGCAAAGCGTACTGGGCTAAGTGTGCCCAAAATCGTCAACGTGTCTGTGTTTGAGAAGGATCTTTCAAGGACGAGTCAAAATCGTGTTGGCAAAAATGTTTGGGTGGCGCCGTCATGCGGAGGTGACCGAAACTTTAGACTTGACACTGCTTTGTGAGATAGATGGAAGAATATAATTGACGCCATTTATGTAGTGTGTGATATATGCGGTGCTGGTTAATTGACCGGCGAGTGGTTGATAGACTGGTTGATAAGTGAAAATTATTGATAGTGAGTGAAACCTTGCGGTGTTGACAAATGATTGGGTTAGTGTCACTGAGTTTGAACACTTGTGATGGAACCTGTGGCTGGTAATAGTGCAGCAATGTAGTCTGATGTTACACCAGATGGATATAATATCGTGAGGATTCGTTTGAGGGTGGTGTCTTCTCGTGATGGTAGTTCGCGACGACAAGAAAGACTTGGTAAAACGGATGCCGAGAAGCCAAGGAAGAACGCTCTGTCTGAGGCAGCTATACGGTTGACGGATGGTGGGATGTGGAGGTACTTGAATTAGAAACGGCAGCCAAGCACCGTAAGTATGCGAAAGAGGTGCAGATTTGAAACGTCAACGTGGTTTAACAATATGCAATGAAGCGGGCGTTATCAAAGTAGCATCAGAATTGCAACAGGTAAGGAAATGAGTGGACATACGCTATCGTGTCTGCTTTTAAGGCGGGGCTTAAGCATCGTCCTAATTCATTTTACTTTATTATTCAGTTTGTTTTGTAAATATATTACCAATCGCCACGCAAGCCGTCCGCAGTCTGTCGGTGTGGCAAACAATTGAGGACAGAAGTATCTGCTTCACTGTTTCAGCGTTCACTATATACCAGGTGTTCCAGCAAAATGTAACCATGGTTTTAAATCTACTGTGAGCGCGAGCCCATTGAAACCAATTCAGAGCTGTTCAGAGTTGCCTATGCTAACCTGCAGTATTATTTTCGATCGCGGAGGTTAATTATATACAAACACTAATTAGCTATTATTAACTATTGCTGTGAGAGAAAAAGTAACAACGCAAAAGTGTTCGACCTTTTCGAAAAAACAGCTAGCTACGTTGTTTCCAGCGTGCCATGATTTACGCCGCCCTCAATATAAGCGTTGAAAAAATGTCACATGACTAGCTAATATTTTAACTCTTTCGCCAAGTGCGTACAACCAGCTGCATCGTAGAGAACACGGTACAGAAAAGCGGATTTAGTATTTCGCAGGCGTTTTTGGGCTTTAAAGGGGCCCCGCAGTGACAAGGAAGTTTATTTCATTGCTGTAGGCATCGTTTTCGGCTGGGAAAATATCACTTACGTGAATAATAGTTTGATGGAGACAACGTAGCTAGCAGTTTTTCGCGAAGAACTACAACTTTTGCTTTGGCACTTTTCTCTCATGCCAATAATTAAAAATAGTTACTTAGTTGTTAATTACCTAACTTTTGTGTCCGAACAAATACCGAAGCTTAGGTGGCTCTGAAGAGCTGTTCATTGGGTTGACTGCGCTAGGGCTGAACATACTTTTTAAAACCTTGGGTACATTTGCCTGGGACACTCGGTATATATCAACATCGCAGCATTTTCTTTATCCCCGAGCGGCGTCTTCGCAACCCCCTGCAGTTACCGTCATGATTCGCCGCCCTACGCATCACCTCGTGCGTAGGGCGAGGTGATGCGGAACCTCCTATCATTCTCGACGATAATCGTGCTTCCCATCGCGGCAAGCCCGTCGCACTCAATCACCGCTGTCGTCTCAATTTGAGGCTCTTGCCCCGTACCACCGCTCCATTTATGGATATTAGTTTATGCAGCTCCCTTATGTGACGTTGAATTTACGACTCAATCCAGAATAATTTCACTGACCCTTGGAACGAACTTACTGAATGATGCCGTCGACGATGTTCCTGCGTGCGCTTATTACAGCGGTGCTTACGCTCCAGTGATGAGTGCTGCCCTTCGCCTTCGTCCTCGCAATATTCTCACGCCTGCATTTTCTCGCGCGCGTATAGCCGGGCACAACTAGGTGATTATAGAAGCCCTTCTACAGCATTCTAAGCGTTCCACTCGCCTCCTCTTTCTCGGCAACTTGACCGCCTTCCCTTTCACCTTCTCCTGTCATCTCTCTGACCTTACCAAGATCCTTCTTTCCTCCTTTCTTTCTCTTTCTTTCTTTCTTTCTTTCTTTATTTCTCTCTTTTTCCTTTCTTTCTTTCTCTCTTTCTTTCTTTCTTTCACTATGCCGGCCTCCAACTATACGCCATTCAAGTGCCCTTTTGCGCGTACTCAGACACATTCTTGGCCCATGTAGGTGACGCTACAAGTGTTCATGCTGACCTAGCCAAGCTTCACGCCGGAATGTTCTCACTGTTGCCCGGTTCCTGCGACGTGTGCTGCTTCCTGGCTGGCGCTCATAATTCCATCGATTTGATCCAGGCTTTGCCTACATCGCACGCCTCCTCAATGATACTCTCATAGTAGACGTGAGACATCTCTAAGCGCAGTACCGGGCCGGTTTTGGCACACTTTAATCAGAGTGAACCCCTGAAATCCACATTGATGTCAGATGTCATGGTACCGGTGCTGCCCTTTCTCACCTTGAATTGAGGTCCAAGCCGCCTACAATTCCCAGTACAGCGTAATTACTCCATCAAAGAACGCGGATATTTAACCTTTGTGTTGGCTACCGAAATATTTCGCCCTCATTTTACGCTCGCTCTTTTACGGCTGCCAAAGACTACCATGTGCTCTGCATGCTTTCCACTCTGAAAGGCCCCATGGACTGGTGAAGTGATTGAAAATTATGTCTACAAGAGTGCGATGCACAGTTTTCTGTAAGCATAGTGGGCTGCATACCGATGTAGACTACACTTATCGTTATCCCATTGACATGTCGCACAATTCCTGGAGTGGCCGGCTGCAACGCCGAGATGTTCTCGATCTCGGATATGTCGGGTTTCCTTATAACTTGTCGCGCTATAACTCTGCCGGCTATTCCCCTCACTTTCCGACTTCCGCAAGCTCGGCAATTCCTCTCAACAAGCTACTTTCCACTTTTGCTGTTCTACATTCTGCGTATGCCAGCGACGCCATTGTTTGTGCCAACCGCGCTCCCCGTCTCCGCCTGCTCGCCTCGCATGCCCCTCAGAAGGGATCTTCGAACCACCAACATCACGTAGCCTCCTTCCTTCCTAGGTTCCAGGCCTTCCTCTTGACATGATCTGACTGGATTGTGTTGGCCGGATACCTTTTATGCCGGTATACGGGGCCATACCGTCTGCTCTGCCAGGTCATTGAACGTCACCTATGAAATAGCTCCCGCTTCTTGAAGTCTATCAAGCTCTCCCCTACATGACATCATGCATGTTTGACACCTGAGACTTTACCAATCATTGTGCCCTGGAAGGATGTAACCAACGTCTGGCGGGTTTTTTATTTTCTGGCGGAAGGCCGGCCGCGAATAGGGCAAGCGTCAAAAAAGAAGCTTTGGGCGTGGCCGTAGCTCTGTCGGGCTCTGTTTCGATATGCCGTGCTGTGTGTGCTGCGTGTTGTACCCTGTTGCTAATTAAAAAGGAAGCTAACAACCACTGAATCTAAGGAAAGCACAGATGATGTTTTTTACTGCGAAAGCAGTTTTACTTATAGGTTTCAAGTCTTCAGCTTCGCGCGGCGGTAGCCACGTACGTCTTATCCACGTCACGCTGGGACGTCGCACCCCACTTGACACTAGAGTGTGGGCTTGCAGGAGCTGCCAACTTGGGTCTCTCGTTTCACACGGGACGGTTATGTCAGAATCAGCCTGCTAGGACCCTAACATTCACGTTACCCCTATAGGCCACTAAAGCACATTAAAGGCTTTATATGTGGGCTGAGGAAGAAGAAAAAGTGAAGAAGAACGCTCGGTCACCCGAAGCTAATGCTTTAACTCAGAATTAGATTCAGCAGCGTTGAACCCTTGTAATTTTTTTAGAGTGATGTTTTACCTGAACTTGCAGATAATTGACTAGAGAGTAGAAGAAAAGACAACCACGTGCAGCCGGTGCGATTCAAACCTACGACCTCTGAATTGCGAGGCCGATGCTCTGTATGCTGAGTAACGACAAATGTTCGTTTTTTATAGCATGGAAAATCTTCCCAGGAAGAGAAACTAAAATAGCTGATGCCTCAAATTGCCGGCTAATACTAGCCTGCTATAGTCCAGTAATGTCTCAGCATAACAAATGTAACACACAAGTATCAAGATGCGGTATACAACTAGGCGGCTCTTCCAGGACAACATACTCTCCCCCCACCAAAGCGCACTCCTCTCAGAATAAAGGCTTCCATTCCTCTTCCACTTTCTGAGGCAAGTCCACTTGTCAAGACGTGGTCTCGGCTTGCGAATTGAGGCTCCCCCTCTAGCCTTGTTCAGTGCTTTTTCATACTGTATGGCCATCTTCCGTCTCTCTCTCTCTCGTTCTACCCTTCATAGACTTTCTTAGATAGGAAGGAGAAGGAAAGGCAAGGACGTGAACCAGACAGGATTCAGGTTGGCTACCCTATATTGGGAAAATAGATAAGGTGATTAAAGAAGGGAAGAGAAATTGAACGTGGAGCACTTTCAGAGTTCGTCACTAAAGGCTGTCAATGTCATGTAACTAAACAGTGTCCTCTATTCTTTAAAGGCCGCCAACTGTTGAGGCCACGGACCAATTATCTTATCCGCCGTTGTGAAAATATAGACGGTCCAGCGCTCAACGGAACTCATGTCTTTCATTCACAAATGCACAGCATTCACACAGACGATTTAAACTATCTCTTCAGTGTCACAATTTTCACAGGCAGTGGTGTCGGCCATTCCAATCCTGAACGCATATTTGTTCGTGAAAACAACATCTTGGCACAAGTGGCACTGCAACGTTGCTTCTCGCAAGGCGAAGGCGCCGTGCAGAGTCCCGTGCCCTGAGCAGCGGTTGTCAAAGTTCCCCGTGTTCCACTCTGCCATTGTGATCTCCAGGGCAAAAGAGCAATTCATACAAGCTGCTTTGACTTTCGATATGAGGATTTTGACTGGAACTCCGTCGTTGCAGGCAGTACGGTCACCCTCGTCCGCTTGGTGGTTTCCATTGATACCGCAATGTCCTGACAGCCATTGTAAATTATTATCGTGACCTTTTTACATGGCAACGTAGTACATCTGGCGGATCTCATTAACGAGTTGTTTATCTCACTACCGGTATAGAGCAGCTTGTAGGCTGTGAAGGGCTGTTTTAGAACATGTAAATACGGTACAATCATGTAGATGTTTCTGACAAATGAATTCGACGGCAGCGCGTAGGGCAGCTAGTTCAGCACCAGTAGAAAAAGCTAGCCCTTATGAAAATTGCATTGGTCCGTATTGCTACGGATTCAGCGGGGTTGATTGGAATAACGGAATCATCCGTGTAGACATATATACGATGTTGTTTAGAATCCAGATAATCTAGCATTATTTGTTTAAGAGCAGGTGATGACATTGCGACTTTCTTCGTAACTCCAGGAATATAAATTTTTATGCGAGGTTCATTTAGAGTTTATATTGGAGAACATGGTCGTGCGGCAGTGGTGAACTGCGAAGACATATAGGGGTGTTGAGCTTCCATTACTGGAAGATATGCTAGGTGATGACTGGGGACTCCTGTTAGGTGAACTTGCGTTATCAATGTGTCAAATGCAGTATGTATAGTTCTTATGTTGTGTAACCTGTCCCGGAGATTGTTCTCCGGTGCCACCATTTTTCATAGCTGCAGCAGTTCCACATTTGCAGCCATGCGTACCTGTAACAATGCACCCATTTCACTTAGTTCGATATTTCTTTTCAGCGTCGCTTTAGAGTATCGAGAGGAAATATGGTATTCATGTCTTGCTAATTCGCTTACTGTATCTAGCCATCGTAAAGGACCGTTCGTATTGCCTTCATGACCCAAGAGCTTTAAAGACTTAGGTGAAGCGCAAAGCTAAGTCAGCTAAGTAAAACTGCATGATGAGTTCACTTGCCCCTCAATCTGTAACTTCGGTAGGCCAGAAGTGAGCAAGCATGAAGTTCAAGGAGTGATCGATACAATCGATGGAGGCATGGGGATATAAATACACGGGCGTCGTAAGATATCGATTTCTATTTGATTGTGCGCAAGGAAGAAAGAAAAAACAAAGAGCCTAATTATTTTTACGCCGTTTCCCCCCAGGCATTGCACGGAAAATCGAACATTGCCTTCTTCTCCTTTGACCTTTCTTTCCCCTGTCTTCGCTGATGATGCAAGAGCGCACATACTTTCTGTCCGTGACGTAACGAGTTTGGCAGAGATGCGGAGTCAGCCGAAGGAACCTGAAATTTCCCCGATGCGCTTCGACGGCGGCTGATTCGGAGGAACGCGACGAGGTGCAAAATTAGAGAGCGCAGTACCTAAAGCGCCCAGCTTATCTCCTGCGTTTAGGCCGCTGCTGCATAGCCCCAGGTGGTGGAGGGTGGTGAACTCATCTCCTTTCTTCCCGCAGGCAGGAGTGAAATTGAAGTGAAGGAGTAATTAAGGGAAGTGCTGCAGGGAATTTGAATTCATGGCGCGGAAGGCTCTCGGTTACAATCCGCAGAAGCTCTATGACTACATGGATTGGCTGAGACTGGCGTTTTGTTTAAAACGTACAAGTAAACCTATGCAAAATTATTCATACTTTGTTCTAGTTAATATGTAATTAAAGAAAGAAAGCAACCCATGATTTCATGAAAGAATAAGCTTTTTTTATTTTCGTGATCCCGTCATGATTCAGGCGTCTCAAACGGATGATAAATAATGTATTTATGCATATATTTGGCAGGTCTGGCAGTTGTTCATCCTTAACCGCAGTAATTTAATTTTGTACCTAGCTTTAGTTAAATATCTTACAAGATCACGAATATTTTGAAGGATGATAAATAACATATTATACATATATTTAGCCGGTCTGACAGTTGTCCATCCTTACTCGCTGTGTTTTAATTTTGTACCTAGCTTTAGTTAAGTATGTTACAAGATCAAGAATATTTCGACGAACAAAGCCGCAGCGTTCAGTTCGATCACTGCATGGTACAGATCGACATGACCCGAAATTTGTGAACGTGCATTGACACATAACGAAACAAAATATGTGCTGAAGTAAGTAAAGCCAGCAGCATTTCCAAAGGCAACAAAATATTTCGTTCCATACATTCTTATTGAATACCAAGCATTTCTTTAATTGTTATTTCTTTCTCGTCTTTGCAGCTTTTGATTTTTACGAAATTTCCCAAGGTCGACCATAAGTTCTACGCGTTCATGGGCCAGAGCTCTTGCGTGTTTTGTGTTTAAGCTGGGTATCGAGCTTTGCTACTTGGGTGTAAAGACTTCTGGGTTTCTAGGAAAAAAATCTTCTTCAAGTCTTATGTATTGCCTTAAATGTGGCTGGTCTTTTGAATCGTGGAGCGTTTAGAGCATAGAATATTGGCGCTCTAAGACAGATGCTCCAACCATATCGTTACAATTAAAAAATATATTTAATTTCTCCTACAATAAAACATTTTTCGGCGCTGTTCCGAACGATGATTACACTGATTGCTCTTCAGTATTCTCCTGAGAACCTGAAAGTGAGCTACTAAGTCTTCCATCATCAGATGACTCACCCATGCCTGAAATTGCTTTTGACACCAGCGCCATCGCCAAAATAAATTATTTACTGCAGTTAACTTCTAACTGTGTGCACATGCACAGATTAACAGCCAAATATTAAAACTTACTGAGCAAAATTATATAATGTCTTATTGTTGCATATTTGAAGCATTCGTTCTCATCAGCAAGTGTCTTTCCTCAAGACTCGAAAGTTGGGTAGGTCGTTCCAGTTCCGAAAAAAAGGGAACCCGTTTTCTCCTACAAATTACCTTCTATCACTCACAAGTGTTTTTCCAAAATTGACGTAACACATTATATAATTTCGAAATCAAACACTTTCTACGTAGAAACGTTTTTCACCTTAAACAGCACAGCTTCCGCAGAGGATTTTCATGTGGCATCCAGCTTGGCCTCTTCAATTAAGACATAAGCATGTGTTTTTCCAAAATTGATGTAACACATTATATAATCTCTTAATCAAACACTTTCTACGTAGAAACGTTTTTCACCTTAAACAGCACAGCTTCCGCCGAGGATTTTCATGTGGCATCCAGCTTGGCCTCTTCAATTAAGACATAACCATCTACCTTCGTAATATCAACAGGGTCGATGGCTTAGTATTGTTTTCGAAAGAGCATTGAGTAAACAACTTCATAAATGTCTACGTTTAAAGCTTTTGGCCCTGCTTCCTAAAAATTGCGCTTTGAATTGGATGCGTGACCTTGTAACGAACCGTCATCAATTGTGCTCGCTAAAAAAATATAATTATCCCCCCCCCCCCCCCCTTGTTGATCGTTGCCTTAGACGTACCACAAGAGACAGGTATTGGTTCTCTTCTGTTCATAAGTTATATTAGTGATCTGCCCAACCGATCTCAATGCACTGCAGTTCCCTCTTTATACAATCCAAACGTGAAGCAATAAATGGCTCAGTACTAAAACGCAGTTCTCAGTTTCAATCGCAGAGTCCTACCCAATACGAAAATACAGCATTTATGGTTATTACATCAGCCACGTACAAATGTTCGTGAATTAATTTATGTGCCAATCTTTCGTGAACCGACTTCATAACGAAAAAGACGAACTAGTCTAACCGCTTCCTCAGCTATCGGCGTCATAACCTTCAATTAGCCCCGCCTTTTGTCTGCTTAGTAGCACACTCTAGCATTCTTTAACCAATATTTTATTGCGGATGCTTTATAATGAACCCCGACTAAGCTCATCCCATTAAACGCCTAGAATCTGTCTAGAACGGCGCTGCGCGTTTAATTTCTTTTTGATATCCTATATTTGTCGAGTGTCAATTCACAAGCTAACGTTCCCAACATGCCCAGTCGTCGCATAGTCGCTGACCTCTCTCCCATAAATTTTGTCATGAATTTCCTAAAACCTGCTAATTTACTAGCAATTTGTCAATTCTGCCGCCTCCGCCATGATATGACCGCATACCTATCTTCAGCCCAATTGTCAGCCCATCGTTCATTTCTCGTACCAACGCCCAAGGAATGGAGTGACCTTCCTGCTGCTGCTGTCAGAATCGAAAATCACGACCATTTCAAGGCTTTCTTTAAAGCACTATTTCGTGTTTAATGCCAACCCTCCCATAAAACCTCTTCACAGCGGTATTATAGTGATTTAAAATAAATAAGTAAATACTGAGCCCGTAGTACAGTGAAATACAAGTGAACAACGTTATGAAACGTTGTTTGTTATGCAACGTTGCATAAAGTATAACGTTGGAAAAGTTATATTTGTAACTAATATTGGTAAATGCCAAGTTGAAATAGATGTGGTACTTTATGTGGTAGCCATGTCAGATTCTATAATTTCAGAATAGTTGACCTACACGTTGCAAAAATGTTAAGCACCTAAGGCACAGATAAAAGATCTCGCTCTTGCCTAGCGCACACGGCGATGCATATAAAAATGTGTCACTCCGTGCTAAAAGTTCTTAGATAAGAGACTGTTATCTAACAACGTTGTCATAGACTAACGGGAAAGTTGTCGTTCCCCCTCCTGCCCAGACAGCGATACACAATTGAGAAGGAGCACAAAGGGCCACGTGGCACGCTCTCTAGCATTATTTAACCAATCATGGCTGTTGCCGAGTGCGCTCAGCTAGCGCGCGACCTAAAGCGGTATCTCTCCTAGGCTATTGCTAAACGTACTACCGGGCGTACGAAGAGGAGTAGCTGCAACGCCAGATATCACAGCAAGGAAACAGCAAAGCGGACAGTTAGGGAAGAGCTGAGTAATGCTGTAGCAGAGTGCGTGCTCAGTTTTAGAATAGCGTTTTTTGTCAACACTTCCCAAATCCTCTATGTTTGTAGGCCCAGGAGATACGGTTAAGGATGTCCCTAAAATTACATTTTCTCGGCTTTCTTCGATTGTAATAACATTGTCAGCTGTCGCGCCCTCCTGGCCCTGATGGAGTAACGTCAAAAATGTTAAAGATCCTTTTTGAGTTGTCTCCAAATTCCTTGTTATAATTGGTAAATTACTCAATGATTCATTCTTGGATACCTGGTGACTGGACGCTATCCAAAGTGATTCCTTTACTGAAGCATTATGGGGGTGTCTATACTTTGGGCAATATCAGAACAATATCTTTAACATCAAACTTGGTAAAATTAATTGAAAGGGTCGTTCTCCAACGGGTTACCGAGTTTGTGGAACCAAAACATATTCTTAGTCACTGTCAAATCGGATTTCGCGCAAAATGTCCAATATGGAATGCATATACCGACCTTGAGAGTCGAATTCTTCTTGCGCGGCGCAAAAAAATGCGTGCTGCATTGGTGACTCTCGATATAGAGAAGGCTTATGATAGAGTAGAGCCCCAAATTTTATTGCACGGATTAGAAACTCTACGTTTCCCACAATATTTAATTGATTGGATATCTACATTCCTACAAAACAGACAATTTTACTGTTTATTGAATGGAGCGCATTCTGGCAGATATCAACAAACCAGAGGTGTCCCTCCAAGGGCAGTTCTCTCGCCCATGCTCTTTAAGATTTTAATGAGGTCAATTTCCCCTCATCAAGATGTTCGCACGTATGTCTATGCGGATGACATCGCGTTCTTTAAGACTGCACCTGACAATCAATCCCTCAACAGGCGCCTGCAATCGTACTTAAGCTCCCTTCAAAATTGGTTATGTGATTTAAGATTTACATTAAACGTTAAAAAGTGCGCTTTCCTTGTTTTCCAAATTTAGGATCCGGTAAATCTTTCTCTAAGATTTAAGCAGGAAATTATTCCTCAAATTAAGTCTTTGAAATATCTATGGGTGATTTACGATGACCATCTAGCATGGAGGGATCACATTGAACATGTTGCAGCGAAAGGGGCTCGTGCTGTGGGTGTGTTGCGCAGGTTAAGCAATCCAAGGTCTGGGATGCGGCGAGACGCACTTTTAATGACATGTTATGTATGTCCGCCCAATTATAGAATTTGAATCTTTGTTATTTTCTGGTTCATCTGCTTACAAAATTCGTCCGCTTGTTCTTTTAGAGCGGGAAGCGCTTAGAATATGCCTTGGGCTCTCCAAATGTGTGGCTAACAATGTGTTATACCTTGAAGCCCTAATACCACCGTTGTTAGCTAGATTACAATTCTTGACTGTCCAGACGTATATAAAAATATATGAATCACAATTCGACCGCTCCCTATCATTTTTTTGTTGCGAGCCATACTCCTTTTTTGGAGTCAGATGGCCTCGGTTTCATACCCCGCAGGTTATTCTAGTGCAAAATCTGTTACAACCTTTGCACGTAGTCCTTTCTAACATCCTTCCAACAAAAGTAAGTGCATCGTCGGTTCAAATTGTCTATGATGACATTTTCCCAAATAATGCAAAACACTTATCACCTAACATTTTAAATGGATTATTAGAAGATCATTTACAGTCTTCCCGTTAGCTTAATGATAGCAACTGATGCTTCTCAATTTTATGAAAAAGCCGGCGTTGGAATATACTGTCCGCTTTTATACTGGGCTTTTTCAGTCCATCTTTCGGATTTTACCCCAATTTTCCAGGAGGAGTTGCTGGCGGTGGTGCTTGCTTTGCGCAAACTAGACCCATCATACTCAACAGTGGCTGTAAATACAGGCTGTTATTCCTTCTTCTTGTCGCTTTCTTCGAATATGGATTCGCCAATTTTAAACACCTTTCTTTCATTGCTCCCCTCACATTTTAGCCTCATACATATAGTGTGCGTACCACGCCACAGTAATGTGACAGCCAATAAGGTTGCTGATAGACTAGCTAAATAATCTCTGAATGGCTCTGTGTTGCCCATCCTCCCGGCAACAGCGTAGATAACAGCAGCACGATTTCGAAGGCGTGCCTTATTAAGCACGCAGTCTGGATCTGTTTTATCATCGAATGACTACCTGCATCTCAAGTATTCCTGGAATAGGAAATCATGTCAATCAAGGCAGACTGAGGTCTCTCTAACCAGGCTACGCTGTCGTATTCAGCCCCTAAATTTCTATATGCACAGGTCTGGTTTGGCGCTTTCTTCCGTCTGCGCATTCTGCGGGGAACCGGAAAAAATAGATAATTTCTTGATATTTTGCCGTAGTTTTACTATGATGAGAAAACGGTATTTAGAGAAGTCGTTACAACAGCTGGATCTTAATTTGAGCAGCCAGATTTTATTATCGTTTGGTGCCACCATGCTTGGGTGCAGCCACAGGCCTGTTTTTAACGCCATTCAAAACTTCTTAATAGAAACAAAACGTCTACCTTGCTAATATGCTTTGAATTTTTAATCTGTACATATACATCTTAGTATTCTCCTACTGCGTGCGTTAGTATTTACTCTTTTTTATTTTGGTTTTTCATATTTACATTTCCTTCTCTATTCCCCAGCATTTATTACTATTTATTTTTGCAATGTAGTTATACATCTCAAAATCTAATATCTCTGCACCGCAATTTTTGGCCGATCCCCATGTTTGGGTATGTGCCATCAAATTAGAGAACAACAACAACAACAACAGCACTACGCGTTATTGGCTGCTGCGGTGGCGTAGTTTTGAGCATAGCATGCATTGAGTTCACTGTTGCAAAAACTGCTATATATTGCAGTCTCTATCCATGTTTACAGATTTCTAGCCGTTTCCGTCTGGGTTTCGGTTCGGGAGAGAACAATTCGTACACTTTTATTTTGCTGAGTGAAAACGGGTGGACTTGATATAGCCGGTTTATTTTTACGGCAAATAGTACGTAAGGTTTAAGTTTAGGTATTCAAAGCGAGCTTTTTCTGCGTACTGTTTTCCAGGCCTGACTGTATTATGACAATCGAATGTCTGCTGTAGTATAGAAACAGCAAACGCAGAAGGCAGAGCGTTTGGAGTGGTCCTGGCTTCCTTCAATATTTTAAGAGCGATATTTTCACAGGAGTGCCTAAATGCTGTAATCCATTAGCGCCTGTACAAGGACTTGCGTAATGTAAGGTTACCAGTGCCTGAGTATTGGTCATTATACAGTGAGGAGTGAGGTAACGATGCATTAAAAAGAGTTAAAAAGATGCTAGTAAGATGGTCAGCAGGATATTTCTGCTTCCTTTTACGCAGTAGTACATTAACTCTTAAACAATGGTTGAAAAAAGAAGGCGGCTTTGTCCCGCGGTTGGTGGGCTGTTGGATGTGCCATTACTGGGCACCGTGCACCATATTTTCCTTGCCTGCTAAGATATATTATTTCTCGGGGATATATTGCAAAGGAATTTAAGAAAGGGCCTGCCAACTCCGCCTTACAGCATAGGGACCTGCCATGCGGCCAGGGCCCTGTACGTCCGGCCGCGATAAGTATCACATTTATTCCGGAGATTCAGTAGGATACCGTTAGATTGTGATGTCATCACCTGATGATGACGGCATCCGTCCAGGGGTCCCTGCTGCGCCTTTCGTTTTGACGCTTCCAGGAACGCCACACCGCTCAACTGCCATGAACGCCAACAGCCGAAGCAAAACAGAAATGAGCGGTGTTTTAAACAAAGGCTTTCGCCTCATCGCACTTTAGTGGTCCAAAGTGCCCTTAGAATTTTTATTCTAATGGTGATTCTATTCCACCTCTGAGTCCATTTGTGCTCCTATGTATTTTCAAACGCTTCTGTGTTTTAGTTTTGCTGATCATATTACTCTGACCCCTCCTTCCTCTCCGTTAATTGTGCAGAAGTGGAATTATCTCTTCCCGCCTTGACTCGGCAACGATTGGTAGAATGAGAGCGCGAAACCTCTATAGCCGTCACCTGCCATGTTTTCGACCATAAACCCTGACTGCTCATTGGAGGGTCAAATTCTAAAGTTTAAGCTCAGCTACTTTGGTCATCTGATGAGAAGAGAGGAGTCGCTGGAGAAAGATTTGATGTTGGGAAAGGTTGAGGGTCGCCGGAGAAGGGGTAGGCAGCGAACGCGATGGTTAGATGGCATTCTCGAGGCATTGCAGATGAAGCTATGTGATGTTAAGAAGATAGTGAGAGACCGGAAAGCGTGGCGTGACATGGTCCATAGGGTCACGAAGAGTCGGACACGACTGAACGCCTGAACTGAACTGACATGTTTGGCAGGTGAAGGCTTTGCACGGAGGCCGATGTCGTACAGTTTACACCCTTCTGAAGTTCCCAGTACTATAGAAATAAGAAGTAAACGCCAAGGTTTTATAACTTTCATTAGATGCTTGACCCAGAGCCGCAAGCGCGGTGAAATGCATTTAATATACGGCCCATTTGCAGAAGTGAATCTATACAACTGCGCGCAGTCGGAATGGGCCAAAGGAAAGAACAGGCGTGGGTGCTTGAAGTACTGCACCTCTTATACCATCCCTTAATAAGAGCTAGCTTTGAGGAAGCCAATCCGAGAAGCCTCAGATGGCACGGCGAGAAGGACCTCAGCTCCGCCACACACAAATCAATAAGACAGCCCGGGGCTCGAAAGCTGCACCCGACGTAAACACAAACAGCGCACCAGAGAAGTGCAAGAAAACAGTACGCAAGGGAGAGGAAACGAGGTGGAAAGGAGTCGCTGCGAAGACATAAAACAGGCACCAGCAAGTCTATATGAAGCACAACATGGCATCGAGTTGCGCTGGCTCTTTCTGTTGACTGTGGTAAATTTGTCCAGCCTTGCGAAAGTAGCCGCCGCGGTGCACATGGGCAAGGAACGGAGATCACCGGGGATGTTTAACAGCCTAGATTAGCTTGTACAGATTCTGGAATGAAAACAGACAACGCCATGGCTATGCTGGCTAGCCTTGGTAATCGATCAATGCTTTTTATGTCCAGCGTGGGGAAGGTAACAAATAACAATAAATGAAGGCCTCTGGAACTCTTAGCTGCTACTGTGGTTAGCATCATATAGTTGGTGGCGACTTTGCCTGATGCTAGGTTGATGTCTCGGCACAGCATAAGAGATTTGACTAATGTTTAGATGCTAGTTCTGCGTTTACGAACCTCACTTTGCAAAGGCACGTGGCACTAAAAAGGAATAATGACTAAAAGTTTGATTAGAACAAAGCTAGCATACTCTCAATCTTCAAATACAGATAATTGCAAGAAATTACAACGAGTTGACTTCTTCATGGTTCTTAAGAAAATAGGTATGGAACACTGTCTCATGCTGCTTGACTAATGATCAGCAACAATCTCAGACCACTTGTGAAAAGTGAGTAAATATTATGTACTTAGAGTGTTTCAAGTATCCTTTCGCGCCTCCAAGCAATATAGTACCGCTATATTGCTTGGAGGTGCGAAAGGATCGACTTCAAGAAAGTGCTCCGGAGATGGGTAAATACTGAAATTACCGGTAAAAGCCTCAGAAGGATATTCCTGATACGTACATCGTATTTTTTGGGCCCCACAGTACATTTTGACAGATGCAATTGACGCTTCATGTACGGGAGCAGGAACCGGCTTTTCCAACAGTCATCGTAACGGCGGGCAAGTTGGCTATCCGTCATCGCGGACGAGCCAACGTATGCGCACGGAACCAATGCGACGACCGCTATATGGACGACTACACAGCGCAATGGCTACTGAAAGCCATTCTGCGTCACGGTGTTCCGTGAGCACAGCGAAAGGCTCAGTATGAAAATGCTTGAACGATACATCTTATGAAAGAGCACTGAATAAACGTAGAAAAGGAGTCTCTGTTTGCAAGCCGAGCCAACGTTTCGACAACTAGACTTGTCTTCATCTTTCCGCAACTTTGACTTTTCCGCAACCACACCTCGGGAACGAAAAAAAAAATGTTTGGGATAGCATTTAGCAAGAAAAGATGGGGGTGCGAATGTGTGGCTTGTGTATAATAAAATCAAGATTGGCGTGAAAGAACTTACTGGTATGACGAATGCAGTGTCAAATTGAGCCGAAAGCATCTGGAGAGCATCGTGAAATATGTATGACAAATCAGAAATAAAACTATTGATTTTACTTTGAATGATATCAACGCGCGAAGACTAATAGATAAAATAACTCAGGTTGAGCATTGCTGATTGAGCACAATTCTTAGATATTGCTCGTGACATAAGCCTGGTTTGACCCGGACGCCCAGGAGTGCGAGATAAATCCACCCATTTACAGAGTAGTACGAAGTGATCGTGACTCAGGCGGCGGGGGCGTTGCTGTTATTTTCAAGGTCAAATCGCAATCATTGAAGAGAGCCCAGATAATGAAAGCACATGGTGAAAATTGATGCTCTATGACGTGCCTGGTATTCTTGGAATATTTTAAAGGTTGTCACTGAAGTTCCTTCTTTGCGAAACTTCCACCAAACATCCATATGATTATCGGAGGACATTTTAGTCTCCGAGATATTTGTTGAGATGATTACAACGTAGGTGCTACAGACGTCAGACATGCCGAGCCATTGTTGCAGATTTCATTTATTCGGGATCTAAAACTAGTAGTAGAGGAAGCCACCCGAAATGGATCAAACGCAGAGTCATTGCTTGACCTGATATATTTAGATAGTAGGATTTCTAATTATGATGTTAGAGCCCCTGACCAACTATGCGATCGCACACTTGTATCACTGTCTCTATCACAGAAGGATGCGAAGAGGGAAATTGTGTGTGAAAAATTCTTTACTGCTGATGATGTGAGCATTCTTGATTACTTATAGCGATTTCGCTGTATCATTGTAACGAAGCAGTGGACGTCATTAAGATGAGGGAGCAATTTATGAGCTTTGAGTGATTAATGTTTAGAAAACATCGTTTCAAAGAAAATTAAGACAGTTACGAGAACGTTAGGGTAAATAGAGAAATCATTCAGCTGAAGAGAAGATTAGGGCGTAGGAGGCAAAACAAAATAAAAATCTGGCCTAGACATTGTTCGTGTCTGGCCTTCTTAAGAAGAAATTAGTGCCGAAAAAAATTGCTACTGTACTAGAGTAAAAAATAATTATGAAGCAATCACCGCAGCCGTTTTGTGATTTGCTGATTATGTTATTTGTTGATGGATGTGAGCTTTCGGAGCCCCGTGCAATAGCTCACAGGCGTAATACATTTTTACACTCTGTGTTCGACTAACATCATGCACTGGCTGTAAAATTGAATGACATCGACATTGAAAAGCTCGCAGGTATAGAGGGCGTTGCTCTATCCGAAATAGGAATTACTTCCATTTCTATTAAGTTAGGTACCAAAATGCCGGCAGGTCTGGATGACATTCTTGATTAATTTATAGAGCACTATGATGAATGGATTGCCAAGTGTCCTATCATTTTTCACGCGTCACTAGAGCAGCACAGTTTGCCTCAAGACTGGTTGTGGGCAAGAATGTTTCCTATCTATAAATGTGAGATAAAAATCGATGAATATTACAGACCGGTTAAATATGTTGCACGTGCTGTAAAATACTACAGCACATCTTGTAAAAACCCTGCTTCACTACTTTGAGAATTCTGGTACTGTCTCTCAAAATCAGCTTGATTTTAGGCAACGCTTATCGACTGTAATGCATCCGACTGAAACAGTTCATAATTTTTCATATGCTGTTGACTACAAAAGCCAGATCGTCTCTAAATGCTTAGATTTACCGAAGGAGCTTGACCAGGTTGCGCATTCTTAGCTGCTGACAAAACTGGCTTATATTGGTGTTGAAAACAATAGTAATTTATGAACACAGTTTTACCTGACAGACAGAATGCTCTGGTTGAAGTACGCGGCGCAAAATTGAAAATGAGCAAAGTAGAGTTCTGGGCTAGTTGGTAATACATGATAAGTGGGAGGCTTAGCGCGGAACAGACAAGGACAGGAGAGGCACACAGGACGAGCGCTCGTCCTGTGTGCCTCTCCTGTCCTTGTCTGTTCCGCGCTAAGCCTCCCACTTACCATTAAAATTGAAAATGTTGGCAGTATCCTCTGGAGTCCTCAGGGAGTCGTATTGCATGTAGTGCTAATTTTAAATTGCATTAATGACATTGCTCAAGTCTCAATACGAAATTTGCGGACAATTGTCTCATTTATTCAGTTGTTTCAAGTCAGGAAGATCAGGTCTTGTTGAGGGGGGGGGGGGGGGGGGGGTGTAGGGGGCGGTTTAAACACTATACAAGAATGGTGTTCTCGACGCCAAATGAAAATCAATAATGCTAAAACAGTTTTTGCTAAGATTGCAAGAGAGGCTGAATATTTCACTTTTTGATAACGAGCAGACAGAAAACCTATAGAACGTGCGAGACACTCCGAATATTTGCGTGTGGTTATAAGTAATGATCTCAGTATGGAAACTGCATGTAAACAATATTTGCGCGAAAAACGCAATTCCCTTCTCCGCTTTGCTCAGAATGTCACTTTAAAGCATGGTGAGGTTCGCAGCAAAAGGTGACACCCACACGAGGGAAGCTTAGCTACCAGGGCTTGCACGCGCAAGAACCCGCCCACACCAGAATTCCACGCAAAGCCATTCATGCCGCACGTGCACATGGAAAAGCCTTTTGTTATACGGAGTGAAATAGCTCGTCCTAAATTTGGAAAACAAACTTCGATATCCATGCCCCCGCTTTCCTGAGGCTAGGGACGGACGTAAACAGCTTCAGGTAAAAAGAAAATTCACTGCATGGCTGCTACTTGATCGAACCCGGACACGTGGACCAACGTAGACACACCCGTCTGCACGCGCACACCACCGGAAGCTCCTGTTCACAGCACGCGTCTGTCCCCCAAAATGCGCTCTGAGGCACGTCTCCGTTGCACTCGCGCCTACGTGACGTTCCGGTCTCTCCGGGGAACTTTCAGCAGTAGTTCTCTCAGTGCGAATACAGTTCGTGCGCATCGCTGCAAGCGCTTTCCCACTTCCGCCCCTCACGAAGTGATTTATCTGGCTTTCCATTCATATATACAGGTACTTCCGCTTGCACGTGTCGGAACCAACGGAAGAAGAGGGTGACTGTGCGCTCTCCTTTCGGGCCGGGTTCACTCTTGGGTGCTGAGTTGGAAACTTAGAATGTGCCTGGTGTTTTGTTCTAGCAAGCACAGTCTCGTGCCATTGAAAGCCAGGACTGTCAGCGCACTGCCACTTAAAAGAAAAAAGACGTTCTGTTCAGCTTCTTGCTATGGCCCTTCTGCTCCACAGTAAATCACGAAGTAACAGTGACAAGTTCCAAATAATCGTCTTCCTCCTGCTTTGGATCGAAAAAGCAGGAGGAAGACGTATAAAGACTTGATTAATGCCACATGGGCTATTAACGAAGGGAAACATAGAGGTGTAATTGGGGTTTTCAAACATTTTGTATAAAAGAAAGTGCTAAGACAGAAGTAAGAGGAGCCAAAGGAAGGCAGATTTAAAATGACAAGGGCTATCGAGTGAATTGCGCTTTATTGAAATAATGCATCCCACAGCAACACTAAGACAGCGTGAGTGACGAAACCGTCTTCAATCGCACAATATTATCAGCGGGAAGAGGGACTGTAATCTTTCACCGCTGAGACAAAACCTGAGAAAACCTGATTTGTTTTTCAAGCAAACGGAGAAATGTACGAATGCAATCATCTTTATACGCTTTCAGATTATGGTGGCTTCCAGAATGTCGCGTTCTTTTGTCTCTTCATCTTCTAAGAAGGCTTACATCAGTAGAAAGCTGGTTGCTATCCTTTTATTTGGCCTCTTGAAAGTTAATACCAGTGTAGCAGTGACATTATTGTCATCAAGAGCCGGACTATACCCACTGCAGTACAAAGGCATCTACCATATTGCTGCAATCAAACCGGTGCTGTGCTAGCTGCATCCACGCGACCCCACGAAACTCTTTACCTCATCCGCCAACCAAAGTTTCCGCCGTCCGCTGCAGCGGTAGTATTCACCCTTCTTTATCTAACTACTTTTCTATTAAACATGAAGTAGCTGGTCAAAATTTCCACTTCAGGTACGAATGCTGGGTGTCCACTTAACCTGCCTTGCGACTTTGCGGTGCTAACGAAAAGAATATCTGCCGCAGTTCATCTTGATGCCTGATTACAATAAAATAGATATTAGGAAGATGAATGCCCCTACTTCACACTGAAAACATTTAGACCCTATACTAAAACAGTCATTATGCAGCGTTCTAGGTGCATACTACTTGCATGCTAGCTTATACTTTACACCAGGAGAAAGGAACTTCGTTAGAAACTACATAATATTTTGTTTATTGTTTTTTATCAGTTATCCGAATGGGCTACGATTTTCACAGCTTATCCCAACAGGCGAAAACGCAATACAGTACGGCGTGATTGCAATGTTGTTCATAAGTGTTCTTTGTAATATGCCTCAGAACGATATAGCATCACGGCACGGAACGAAACAACGATCAAGGGTCTATAGCGTATCACACAGGCCGCAATCCACCGGCCATGGCACAAGCATCTTAGCGCGAGACCATGTCTTGGCAGGGAGCGTAGATTTGTGCAGTTCAGAGAAAAATATTTTTGCCCCAGATAGAATTTACTTGCGCTTAACGCGCTCTAAAATCTAGTGTCAAGAAACCAGTGTCAAGGCTGCGGTTTCAACGATATAGGAAAAAAAAAAAAAAAAGACTCGGTCATCAACCTTATGAGGGGACTAAGAGGCAATCTAAAGTAAAGCACTCACTGAGGAAAATGAAGATGTCCCCAATTTCCTGAATGAATCCCAGGAGAGACCTTTACGAGCATTTCCACTCATTGCGAATAAATAAGGCAATAGAAATTTGCCTTGAAGTGCCTAAGAAGCACAACTATTAAACCGGGCTGTTGGCTAATTTTGAAAAAAGCGCGCGAAACACACTGATGCGCAAACAAATAAACAAGGCATATTCCGGTGGACTCTATATGTACGAACAGGCTGTTACGGCTCCAGGGCTTCCTTTGAAAGCCGCACACGAAGGCTGCGGATATTCTATGTGTTACCTTCACCTTCTTTCTCGCGCAGTGCAGAGCATGCAAAAGGTAGGTGAGCCTTGTAAACAAGGTATTGCAGGCTTTTTCCCGAACATTGTGAGTTCCCATCCATCCAAGCATGGGTTAATTGTGCCCTAGAGACAAAATGCCGTAACCTCAATAGGAAACTCTATGCTATTAAGGATGCAACAATCCTAGGTTGTGCAACCAAAACTGACCAAGCTTTGAGACCCATTGACCTAACCAAAATCCTTTTAATTTAATTAAATTTGGAGCCGCCATTATTGCATCTAATAAATGTTCTGTCTAATTCAAGGCCACAAGTATCCCCTTTTCCGAAAACAAAAAAGGCCGCATCCTTGCATAGGTCAAAACTTTAATTTCACATTGACCCAAAGAGAAGCCAAGAACTTCGCAGTTCACAATGCTGAAACAAAGAAGTTCAAGATATAGGGCAAAAAAAAAAAAAACAGGTGGCAATTGACAACCTTGGTGAACGGATGATTTCAGTTGAACAGGTTTGGTTACTTCTTGTGTGTCTGCTGAATCTGTTATATCCACTAAGTCATGGTGGTAATGACCTGTAGTGATATTTTGAACATGTATGGAGATAACAAATTATCTTTGTCTGAAAAATAAAGCTTGTTTACAACAATTCATATGCATGCTCAAAGACTGGGAGCCAGAAATCACAAACTGCCTTAGAACTAATCCCTAATTCTCTTTGTCAGGAGGAAGTGCGTTTCTTCGTGCAGTGCATTAAAATGAAAGCTTCGGATCTTTAGGTTTAAAGGTCTCATTGTGAGATGCAGAAAAACGGTTGGCGCCGGGAATGGGAAATGCCAACGCAGAAGGAGGGAACGAAGTCGGAGATTTGTGGAAAACGTGTGACGGCGCCGGAGGGTGTCGACACCAATTATATCAGGCGGTGATGGGAGAAGAAGGAATACTCAAGCGGGGGAGTGGGAATCAATGTGAATTCCACATTTTCTGAAGGACGCAGATTTCAACTCTCTCCCGTGAAGAGTCTGGCGACCTATAAGGAAGACGGCCTTGGCCAGA
The DNA here is from genome assembly GCF_055883805.1 of Amblyomma maculatum. Classification (NCBI taxonomy): domain Eukaryota; kingdom Metazoa; phylum Arthropoda; class Arachnida; order Ixodida; family Ixodidae; genus Amblyomma; species Amblyomma maculatum. The sequence continues at coordinate 59,991,621 of NC_139354.1, forward strand.
AGGCGTTGGGACCTCGTCTTCCAGCGTCTAACCTGGCGGTGAGACCACAGTGCAATGAAACCATCGACGAACGGCGTTGTTACTTTGTCGTAGAATAAATATTTTTCAAATTGATGACGCGCTGAATAGAAGAATTGGAGAAAATGCTTTAAGCTTGTGGATTCTGTTCTTCGTCTTTCTATGTCATGTAGTAATAACTTCGTGCTTGCTGTTACTCCGTGCTGACCAGTTAAGATTGTGCTGTTCAAGCCGAGTACAGCAGGCAGTACACAAGGAGAAAAAGATATATCTAATAAAGTCAATCTTTTAGAACAGACCATCTGATGTGTTTATACTGGTGCCTGAAATTGACAAAGGGCATGCGGCAAAGCTGATTCTCAGAAAGCACGAAATCAGTGCTGTTACCCATAAGCGACAAAATTACGCAGAATGCATAAAGCTTAAGTGCATAACGTGATGGATAGGCGCACTCGACGTTCACACCCGTGGAGTAACCTCCAGTCATCGATTAATTAATGCCGCCTCAGAAAACATTGCGGCAATGCGGCGCGAATAACTGGGTCCAAGAGGAATGAGAGGGCTGGGAAGGGTGACGTCTGTGGAGGCGTTGTCAAAGGCATGCTCGCTGCCGCGTAAGAATAAACGATAAACGTGCAGGAGGCAGCTATACAAGAGATGGCCAAAAAGGAAAACAGTTCTCTGCCGAGATATACGAGCGCGAACGCAACTCCGAAGGGAACTCGGCAAACTCCGCACTTCCTGGCTTCTTCGCACAAGAGGCCTTAATAACTTATGTTTGGAAGTGCATCGGGTGTATTACGGTCCGCCCTTCGCTTCCATCACGCGAGAGGTGCGTTATTGCGATCTAGAAAGTGTGAGCTCTCGGACTAGAATATATTTACGTGCTGGCGTCGGTGTATTCTGCCGCAGGTTATACTAGCTACAAGGGTGAGAGGAAAGGAAAGAGTGATGCTTAATGGGGGGAAGCGATCTCGGGAATTTGGGTTGGCCTGACTTTAGGGGTCTCACTTTGCTTTCAGCCGTATATTACCTTCTATCATGGTACTCGGATGGAGAAGTGTTTTGGGCTAGCTCGAGAGAATAGGGGAAATCACATTGCTTTAGTATTACACTTCCTGATATGAGCCGAAGTGACCCTGATATGAGCCGTTGGAAGTACTGCAGATTAGAATAAAATTAACTAGCCCTCGGCGATGACCTACTTCAGACGTATTAAGTAAACAATGTTTTATGGTTGGGTATTATTTACTATCTTTTCCATAGCAGACCCCGAACATCGTTAGGCGTGTTACACACTGCGACAGAAAATTTTGAACACGAAAGCATAGTCCGCAGTGTTCTCTCGCCGCATGCATGATATACAACTGTCCCGAGAAATATCGCTAACACAACTTGGGGTCAGCACTGAAGACCACAATCACGGTTTCTCTCAGCTGTGTTAAAACGGATGGAAAGCTTTCAAAGCAATGGCTCGGAAGTCCGATAATACTTCTAAATTATTTGAGCAACAAGTTTGAGAAGGACGTGGTCGGCACTTGTCCATTGTTTAAAGTGATCGTGCCGAACGCCAGCCGGGAGGATTTAAGGCTGCGAACAAACAAAACCAGCAACATATCTAGGCAGATGAGCGGCAGTTTCTTTTGGAGCAGACGATTGGTTTACCAGTATGGTTAACTAGAAATTCATAAAGCAAAACTGAAGTGGTGGGTTTGGTACACTGGGTATATTATGACCCTATTTATTGGTAGCAACAACCTATGACACATTATCGTTCATTTCTCTGATAACCAATTGCAGCATCAAAAATTCTCACAATTTTAGCCCTTCACTTCACTATGCAGACAGTGTTAATGGACGTAAAATTCTACTTTTCATTAGATCTTTCCTGTAAAATTTTAAGTGTTTATTTTAAAATGACACGATTTAATGGCGGGACATCATTGCGGAGACGAACACTAGAGAGTTTTAGCTCACCGTGATCCGCGATCCGCTACTGGGATCCGCCACCGTGCTTTCCACTGCGCATGCCCAACCCTCCTTGACGCCGACAGATGGCGCCACATACTGGATGTCGGCACACAGACCTGCCGCGTCGGGGCCAATCAGCTTGACCGGCCCGCCTACGCGCGGTAGAGAGCCACGGTGACGGATCGCGGATCACGATAAGCTAAATCTCTCGACTAATAGACCTGCGGTCTAATCCAATTTATACAAAATGATATCACTATTTCTACAAGTGACTTTGAAGATTGTGGCAAAAGTTCACAAAACATTTATCTCGGTTTGACTATATGTGATTAGGACATTTTAAGCACCATTTAAAAAGCGGTGCAGCATCTGTCGCGTAATTTCTTATATATGCAGTGAGTCCAACATACTCGAAAGGAGTCCGTCGGCTGCATCTGGACCCAGACGGGGAAAAATATATCGTGTACAATGACGTGAATCAACTTCCTAATACTACGCACTGGAAGAATGCAGAGTTGCTTTTGACAACACTACGTTTCGATGTATCTTCACTATGTGCCTGTTACCCCCTAAGGACACCTTTACGGAAATGTCTAATCACCAATTGAATACCCCAAGAGAAGTCTAGTTGTGTGCAAGTAGACATACTTCATTTGTAGAGAGACAGCAATGAAAGATTGATGGAAACTTGCTGTAAAGGCATGAAGAGCATCTATTGAATGCAGTGACTTTTTTAACACAGTATGGGATTGGAAGTCCCGAGTTATTTTTTCGCAACTATTTTTTCTTTACTGCCCTGTTCTGCCAGTGTGCTCGCTCTGAAACATGGACGGAACGAAGGCAAAAGACGGTAGAGCGCCAGACTAACGCATGAACGTGTTCTCTTCGCTTTTGAATGCGTACATGAAGACGACCCACCGATGTACGCTTTTGAATGCGTACATCGGTGGGTCGTCTGGAACATTCACAGCCGCTCCATTAGCCACTGCATGGGCCCCACGGGTGATGTTATGTCTCTGCCCTAATTAGTCTCGCTGTTAACTCGGCGCTGTCTGCCTTTGGTTAGTCTACGCTAACGCAAACTCGACAAAGTGCATAACTGGAACGGGAAATGAGAAGTCTGTGCCAAGAAAAGTTTCGCAAGAACTCTGACTGCCGTCAAAACACAAACAGGATTTGTGAAAGCGCGCTTTTTTTTCCGCCGACTTTCGTCTGGTAGCGTGCTATTTGGCTAGCGCTGCGGTACTCTTCGCTTTCATTAAAACTGCATCAAGAATTTCAATTAAAAAAAAAAAAAGCCCCGTTTCTTTACATAAAGCAAGAAAGAAAAATAATCAAAAAGAACTATACATAAAGGGGCTTCGGCAGGCGACTGAACAGTGACACAGACACCTAGTTCGCAATCCATCTGCGCAGGGAAACGACAATGACAGCTTCTCCAAAAGACCCACAGGCTGGTCATTTATAAAAGGAAAGTTGCAGTGCTATCGTATGAATGCCCTGCTTTTTGAAGTATCTTTGTAGTTTTGGTTTAGGGTGCAGGGAATCGTAGCCACCATGTCGTTTGCCTGGGCACCACTCACACATAAATGAAGCACGCCATGGGGGCGTAACGAAATTCCGTTCTAATGTTTGAGTTAACCTGATGACGAAATATCAAAGAGGCCATTAAAAGTACGCTTTAGTTTAACAAGGTTATTTTCTGCATGTGTTCATTTCATCCATTACGATGTTGCTGCCGAAATTGTAAGTGCAAGTGAGCTACTGTTTAAACCAAAATTCTTCCTCAGTTTTCACCTAGGTACAGGAGCTATGTAGAGTGCCTAATAAATGAACAGGAATATACGAATGGTATTTTTTCTCTATCGTTGTTTTCTCATGGGAACTGTTACCAGGTATTGCCTCATGCGAGAATTTATGGCAGGGGACATTCCAATATTCCCGCCAAATGAAGCATGCGAAAAATATTTTACAGTTGTCCTATAGGAGATTCTGGTAGTAATTTAGGAATATTTCAGGTGTTATGCCCCATCCTCCTCAGCTGTAGTAATCTTGTACCAAGATTAAGGCCTCAGGACGATGCGGCGCTTCGCTTAATGAGGCTAGAAGTATGTGCCAGGATGTTTCCCATTAGCAGTTTTAGCGGGGTCGGCGATGCATGGTTAATGTGAAACAAGTTTTTTTTTATTTTTACTTCACCTTTAGGTGAATTCGGAACACCTAAATTTCCAGTTTATTATATAACATTATTTTTATAGACAGCGTTGCTATCTAATACGCCAGGGAATTTTCGCCCGATGCTCCCTTCTCCGTTAGTAAAGAGCGCTCTCGAATGCACTACTGTTGCCAATAAAACCTAATTGAGCAGAAAAGTTGTCGAGCTCCAGAAATGTTCAAAATCTGGTTTTATAGATTAGTTTGCCAAGTCACTTGAAGTCGTTTTGTATATCCCGTCTTTGTTTACCTCGAGCATATATCAACTAACTCTAATTTTAAAGAAATAGCTATGTGATAGCCAGCGATTCCTATTCATTGGGGAATGGTGAAGTGGTGGATTTAAGACTAGCACTCAAAGAATTACTGACAAGACAGAATACGCGCATCAATACGTTTTTTAGTGGTACACGACAGGCTTTTCAATTCGGCATAGGCATTTGTGTGGCGTGGATCAAGAGGAGGAATTTGATGGCTTTGATACAAAGAAGTACCCAGCCAGCGAGAAAGAGTAGGATAGGATGGAATGCGAGGAGACGAACGAGAAGGGTGTTTGGCGCAGCGCTACCCAGCACTGAGGAATAGAGATAAAAAGGGCTGAAAATGAAAGGGTAGTTTCATTTGTTTTATGGGGTTTAACGTCTCAAAGTGACTCAGGCTATCAGAGACGTCGTAGTGAAGGACTCCGCATATTTCGACAACCTGTGTTTCCTTAACGTGCACTAACACCGCACATTACATGCGCACTTTGCTCTTCGCCTCCATCTAAAAGCGGCCGCCACTGTTCGGGTTCGATCCCGTACCCTTGGGCACAGTAGTCGAGCGCCCTAACTGCTATTTGCAAAAACCATGGCGGGTAAAGAGAGGAGGATGAGAAGCACAACCACAATTATTAATGCAAGTTACACTCTGTTGTAAGAAAATATGCCTTTTAGTTATTGACGGCAGTTTATAAAAGACATGGTCAGTTTTTCACGCCCTCCGCCGCAGCAGCCAAGAGGTCAGCGTGCTTGACTAAACGGCCGGCAACCCTATGGTACCGGTCATAGCGGCCGCGTTTCGTCAGAAGGAAAACGCAAAGCGCTCACTTATTCTTTGACGACAGTGCAGGTTAAGCAATTCCAATTATTCGGAATTATACTGGACCCTTCACTACAGATTTTCTCGTAGCCTATACTCAATTTGGGACATTAAATCCCAGAAACCAAACAAATTTCATAGCCATACAGAACATAAGTTTATTTAGTTGTTGGTGACATTGGTTTCAAAAGAAGGGTTGCGAAGTACCAGGACTGTCTTTGCTCTGGTCCTTTGTTGATCATTCGTCGGTTGTGAACTTCTCGTTCCCAAACTGTCTCGTTCCCAAACAACACGAACATTTTTGAACGAAAAGAACAGCGGCGTCTACAGCACACTTCACCGGACACCGGACGATCGCAATTTCAAGGTGGCTAAGAGAGAGCTACTTAAAAGTTGGAAGGGCTAATGCAACAATCACTTATCGTCAAGAAAATATGAACCCAGTCACGAGAAAATCGCGGCGGCTAAGTAAGACTGGCTTGGCCAGAAGGTGCTGTGCCACATGTCCTCTAGTACCCTGCTGGGGTGTGACACTCTACTGCAATGGAAGCTCGCACGAAAAGGATGGTTACTTGTTTCGCAGTACGAATGTTCCTCACTTGTTGACGCATTGTAATTAAGTTAGTGACATCCTTGTTCTTCGTCCTCCTGTTACATGTTTATTCCTTGCTGACCAGCCAACACGAAGGTCGTTTTGGTCTTTAGTGTTCACACCAACTACAGCTGTCAGTACATGGAGAGAAAAAGGTCCGCTTCATACATGCATTCTCCCAGAGTAGAAACAAAAAAAAACCTCTTGCGCAACCGAAGCCTCTGAATTTGATAAAGGTGGCAAAAATTTTCCTACGATGCGTTACCGCTGCACAAGATGACCGCTGAGGTTGTGGTGGCTAAGTGCTTACCAACTAACATGAAGATAAAGAGCTCTTTTCGCAAAGGAAATCAGCATTAAAACCCGTATGGACAAGGAAACGACTTCTATCTGAATCTAATCGTGGAAAGCTTGGCAGCTTGTGTTGGCCTGCGTTGTGAGCATCGCGGAAGCAGCCGATGCAGATGACGCCAAATCAAAACAGGACTTGGAGTGGAGCACCACTGAAGTGCCCTTCATTTCTTTAGCCGCAGGTCTTCATAGAAGCTAGCAAAGCAGCAATGGGGGCATGTTGGTTTACCATTTCAAGAATTTTCGCGCTACGATACACACAGATACACAAGAAAGTAGGAACGACGTACACAGGACAAGCGCGCTAGAAGCTACCATGAGAAGCTACCAGGAGCAAATCTTTTTGCAGTGACAAACGCGACACGTCGTGAGGCTCGTACGCGACAGTATTATGCAGTATGCGTTAAAATATATACAAGACGCAATGGGAAGCAGCACTCAACACTCACGTTCGTGGAGTGCCTTTGATATCGGGTCATCGATCAATTAACGCCGCGTGAATAAATATAGAGCTATAGGGGCGATACTAAAAATGTCGACAATGGATGAGGGGGATGGATACTGTGACGTCCGCGGAGACTTTGTTGATTGCGTGCTCGCTGTTGCGTAAGAATAAAGGATGAACGTGCAAGACACAGGTATACAAGGGGTTGGCAAAAACAAAACCTTACCCTCCTGAGATATACGAAAGCGAACACAACTATGAAGGGAACACGGAGAACTCCGCACTACCAGGCTTCTTCACTCAAGAAGGGGTAATAATATATGATGTTTGGCAATGTATCGGGTATATGGCAGATATTTTTGCTTCCGTCTCACGAGAGAGGCGTTAGTACTATCTAGCAAGTACGAAATCTCATACTGTAGAGTATATTTAGGCGCATCCGTTTGTATGTTATGCGACGAGTTATATTAGCGGCGCGGGTGAGAAAAAAAGGAGAGAGAGACGCCTAATGGAGAGGAGGGAGGGAGAGAAGTGATCTAGGGGAACTTGGCCTGAGTGCTGGGGTCTGGAATTGCCTTCATCCGTATAATGCCCTCCGTCGTGGAGCCCTGAAGTAGAAAGTTTTGCTAGCTCCAGAAAATGGGAGAAATCTCGTAGGTTTGGAAGGACGTATGATTGCGATTATAGTTTCTCTACTCGGGACTATTGTAACTGTTTGAGGAGCGTACGAAACTCTGCTAGGAGCCGTTCTGGTCAGTGCAATGTGAATTATTATATAGCAATAATGCCTGGAACTTGCTTTCAGAGCTACAAATAGTACTTGTCCCGAAGCGGGATATCTGCTGTCAAAAATTAGTGAGAAGCACTACAGATTATTGTAGAATAAATTGGGTCATACTTCTGCGGTGACCGATTTAGACACGTTAACTGAGTAATATTTAATAGTTGAGAAAGTGTTATTTAGTATTGTGTTTAGAATAACACATCAAAGATCCCTATGCGTGTTACACACGTATACGATGACTGTCCGGGACAATATCTGTAAAGCACATAGCGGCTAACTCAACTAGAACACGTAACTGTCAGCGTTAAAAACCAGAATCACGGTTTCTCTGTGCTGCGCTCAAGGAGACGAAAGACGTTCAAAATATACGTAGAAAGTGCAAATAATATTTCTCAATCATTAAAGAAATTGAACAACTTCGTTCTGATACACACTTTCGAAAAGAACTTGGTCGGCTGTTGTGCAATATACCGCACGAGAGCAGTGAAATATTTTGCTAGAGATGGGGCAGAACGGCAGTGGTGTTGATTTAAGGCAACAAACAAAGAAAACCAGCACCATTTTTAGACAAATCCCCGTGCAGTTTATTTTGGAGCAGGCGATTAATTTACTAGTATGGGGTCAACAAGAAAGCACAGTTAGAGGTCATTTTATAATTTGTGTGTATAGGACACTACTTAGAAAACGTTATTGGGAGATTGCTCTGGTAACCAGTTGCAGTAGCAAATAAACTCACGATGTTACCATTTCCCTTCATAACATGTTAACGACAGTACACGCGTTATCTATCATGTGTTAATGACGAAGTACCTTAGAGACAGTAAAATTGTGGTCTTTGCTTTAGTTTCTTTACTCTCCCTATAGATATGAAACTGGCCTATACAATAGACAGTTTAACGAAGGGGCATTTTTTTGGCGACCAATAATGTTGTGTGGCAGTAAAGAAAAGGAGTCCGATATCGCTTAAACAATTTGACCATTTCAGCGAACGACACTGTAGATGACGAGAAAGGCTTTTTCTCTATATTTTCCACAGTTTAGCTGTATTTAATTAGGACATTGTAAGCCCCCCTGAGAAGAAAGTGCAGCCACTGTTGCGTAATTTATTGGATGTGAAGTAATACAACAAAACATGAAACCTGCATGTGGGCTCCATCTGGACCCAGACGTGAAATAAGAGATCGTGTAAAATTATGTGAAATCGGAACCGTACACAATGAGTGAAATTAATTTCAAACTACTATTCAGTGCTATGCAGCTTTTGAGAAAAATACGTTTTGATGTATCTTCACTACGTGCGTGTTGTCACCTATGCGCCTGGAAGAAAACGTAAACGTCTAATCACCAGATAGAAAACCTTAAGACAGGTCTGGTAGTGTGCAGAGAAACGTGTACCATGTGTAAATAGACACATCAATAGAGGAATAATGGAAGCTTATTATAAAGGTATGAAAAGCATTTGTTAACTGGCGTCACATTTTTAACACATAGTGTAATTGTGCATCCATGCGAACTTATCGCAATTGTTGTTTCTGTAGGGTTTTATTCAGATCAATGCTTGTACTGAAACGTGAGCAGAGAGGAGGCGAGACGCGGTACAACGCTACAGTACCACACCAAATTGTTCATTTTTTTTTTGCACCACGTGTATGAAATACCTCACCGGGTCATCTTTTATATCCATAGTCGCTCCGTGCGCCACTACATCAGCTCCGCGAATGACGTTACGTCGCTGTCCCAATTAGTCGTACTGGTAACTCGATGTTGTCTGACTACGTTTAATCTCGGCTAATGCAAACTCGACAGTGTGCATGAAGGGAAAGAGGATGAGAAGTCTGTGCCAACAAACGTTTCGCAAAAACTGTGACTTGCCGTCACAACACAAACAGTATTTGTGAAAGTGCTCTTTTGTGCACCGACATTCGTCTGGTTGTGCGCAGTTTGGCTAACAGCGGCATCACTTATCGCTTACGGTTACCTCCGAGTAGAACTGCATCAAGGAATCCAGCTAACAAAACTTTTTTCTTGAATGAAAGAAAGAAGTAGTCAAGGAGAAGTATATATAAAAGGATTTCGGCATGCGGCTGAGCAGTGATGCATACTCCCAGTTCGCAACCCTTCTGCTCTTGAAAATGACATTGACAGCTTTACCAAAAGGCCTTAATAGTGGCTGATTAAACAGAAACGCTACTGCGCTATTGTTTGAACGTCTTGCTTCCTGAATTACTTTCATAATTTTGTTTTAGGGTGCATGGAATCGTAGCCACCGAGTCGTCTTTCTGGGCGTCGCTCACGCATCAAAGGAATCACGCCATGCGGCTAAAAAAAATTTGCGTTTAATGTTTGAATTTTCCTTATGTCAGAACACAAACGCGGTCATTAATACTACATTTTAACGCGACTGTGTTATGCGCTTGTTCATTTAAGGATTTACACCGTTGCTGTGAAAATTCTAAATTTGCGCGTGGTACTGTTCAATCCGGCTTCCTCCTTAAATTTCTACCGCCCTAAAGGAATCATGTGCATTGCTTAATAAAGCAATTTGAATAAAATGAATTTTGTTCAGAATCATTATTTTGTCAACGGAACTGCCATCCCTTATTGCTTTATGCGAGAAATGTTTGTGGAGAAATCCCAACTCTCGCGCAATGCTCCTTTGTGAAAACACGCAAGTAATATTTCAGGTGTTATATGACGGCTTCTCCGCAGCTGTAAAAAATCTTGCACCAAGTTAAAAGCCTCACAGTTGTGAGCCTCACATCAGGCTCCCAACTCTGTACCGCGATGCGTCCCATCAACACTTTCAGAATCATCGGCGTTGAGTGTTCCATGCGAAAACAAATTGTTTTTCTTTGACTTCAACTTTCAATGAATGGTGCGAGCTGAATTCAAGTTCATAATATGCATTACGGACTGTTCTGGCACCCGCTACCGGAATAAAGTTTCGCCCGAGGCCCAGTTGTATGCTAGCAATGAGGTTCCGCGAAGGCACTAGTGTTGCGAACAAAGCACGATTCAGCTGCCAAGTTCGCGAGCTAAAAAGCGCTTCGATACTTCGAAGTGGTCTTGTTTCATTGCGATATTTGTTTGCCAAGTCAACTGAACTCATTTCACATCCGCACTGCTTTATCTTAACTGTGTATCAAATGCGCTAAGTAAAAAAAAATAGCTATGTGTAAGTACGTAAGGCAGGGAGACGAACCAGAAGCGCGTTCAGGCGCACTTCTGCAATGGAGATAAAGGCGCAATTGAGATAAAGAGGAGTGAAAAGAAGAGAGAAGAGGTTGAAAAGCACAATTCCAATTGGTCACACAAGTTACTCTCAAGAAATTGTGCATTTGACGGCATATTATAAAAGACATCGCCAGAGTTTCATGCACCCTGCCATGGTAGCTCTGCTGTCAGCGGGCTTGACTAAAACGCCGGGCAAACCGGTTGCGGTCCAGGTCGCAGCGGCCGCGTGTCGTCGAGGGGAAAATGAAATGAGCCCGTATACCGTTAGTGCAGGTTAAGGAATCCGAGGTTTTCGGAATTTACAGGATCCGCAACTACGGCATTCCTGACAGCCTCGAGTCCATTTGGGACGTTAAGTTCTGCAAACCAAACCGAACCAATTAAATATCATAGATATGCACAGCATACGTTCATATATTTATTGATAACGCTGGCCTCAGGGATATTGATGCGAAAGTACTGAGAATGTCTTTCCTCTGCAAGTTCCGCGCTGTGCGTCCTTTGTGCATTTGAAGAGCAGTTGGGCAATATAAACTGTATGAACAAGGGCTTTTAAACTGATATTCTGCTTGCTGCTTTAAGAATATTGCGTCATTGGCAGCCCAGGCGCCGGAATAAGCAATGCAAAAATGAAGCGAGACACACGTAAAACAATACCAGTTAGAACAGATTAGATAGATTACTGAACTACTATGGCATTGTCAGCTATTCCATGTTTCTTACGGTAAAATAAAGAGTTCATAACATTGCTGTCACACCGCATTCGCGGGTATGAGAAGGACTTCAGTAAGCACGCAGGCAGAAAGAAGGGACGAGATAAAACACAAGAGAATAGAGCGCTGACTTCAAAAATGTATATTTTACCAAACCTGTCACGTATATATATACACCAGCAAGAGTGAAATCAGAGAAAAATGGAGCACAACAGTGAAGGGAAACAAACATTCGTCATGATGCCCCAGCACAACACCACGTGCCTAATTCCAACCATCTAAAATCAGATTTTTCTTCTGAGTCAAAACGACGAATGGCATGCTCGCACACTTACCTTTCGCACGTGCAATCTTCATCGCCTAAGTAACCATAAGGATCAAGGAGTTATAATCGGGGCGCAAAAGATTGCGCGTGCGAGAGATAAGTTAGGACCGTTTCGAAAAGTTAGGACTGCATTGTAGGGCACACCAATTCGCACCTCTAGTGGACACGTAGTCATCCTTATAGGACAGACAGTGCAGGGATCGGGTGTATATTAGCGAGAATAAATTTCTTGTTAGATACCGTGTGCTTCGATACTGTTCGCAGGACCAGAGTCTTGGTGGGGATATTTTGCGGGAGAATGAACTGTTATTGTCCTTAGACGAAGCACTGTCACATTTTTAATGGAGAACGCGGATTGTGACTAGGCCATTAAACAGTCTTGTTCCGCCCCGAGAATTTCCGCGGACAATGTTTCGATTCTCTCCCACATCACCGTCAACTGTTTGTTGAGCGTGTCACTGCGAATATCCACGTGATGGGAGAGTACTCGCTGAAGGAAATACTTCACGTTTGTTTACACATAATATCTGTGCAGCGCGAAACCTCATCCACCTTCGTCTGACGTCCTGGTGACAAATTTTTCGCATGAACAAAGGCTCATTTTTTTTGCTACGATAATTGCCTTTGACAACCCATTCAAAGAACTTTCAACCTGCTCTGCATCTAAAACCACGAGCCCTTCGCCCAGCCCTCTCGACAAGATCGATATTGGTTCGGGGCTCACCGCAGATCAGTATCGTGACTTGAGGGTTCTGTTGCAAGAGTGTGTAGCATCGTCATCAAAGGTGCGCCAAATCACCGCGACAAACACGTATTATTACTTCCGATGATGCCCGACCCATCCGGCAACGACCTTATCGTATTCCCCCCAAGGGACGTGAGGCCATCCAAACACAAGTAAAGGAGATGCTTACGGATAGTGTCATTCAACCCTCTCACAGCCCTTGGTCGTCGCCTGATGTCTTAGTGACGAAAAAAAGACGGAGCTTTGCTGCTTTGTGTTGAATAGCGGAAGTTGAATAGCGTCACAAAAAGATGTCTACTCTCTGCCCCGCAACTACGACTCCTTCGACTGACTTCACCCGGTTCATTATTTCTCATCCATCGATTTGAAAAGCGGGTACCTGCAGCACCCACAGTACCAGGGGGTACTAGAATTTGACGAACAGGACTGTGTTGAAGATGGTATTTGTTACCCGCTGATGTCTTTTACGAGTCTAAAGTACTGCATTTTGGCATTTTGGCCTCGCTGGCCTTAACTGGCAAATTTCCTCACCTTACTTGGAGGACATCGTTGTGGCCTCCAATATGTTTGAACAACAACTTGGACGCCTGCGAAGTGTGTTGGATGCTCTTCGATCGGCTAAGTTCACGCTAAAGCCCGACAAATGTCACTTCGGTTACACTGAGCTCAAGTAGCCTTGGCCATGTGGTTAGTTCATATGGCATCAAATCCGATCCCGATAAAACTGCCGCCATAGCGAGATTCTTTGTTCCCACGAACAAGAAAATTACAAAACGATTGGGTTTCTGCGCCTACTACCGGCGCTTCATACCTGACATCACCTAGATTGCAGATCCACTCGCATGTCTCACACGTGTCGATGCACCGTTTTTCTGGTCCGCCAATCAACAAGAAGCTGTCGAGTAGTTACGTAGATGGCTGCAAACATCTCGTGTGCTTGCGCACTTTGACGAGGCAGCTGACATAAGGTACACACCGCTGGCAGCGGCGCTGGACTCGGCGCTGTACTTGCCCAGCATCAGGCTTGCATCGAAAGGGTTACGCGAGCCGCCCTCTTCTCGTGCTGAGCGGAACTATCCTACATCGGAAAAAGAATGTTTGACCGCTGTATGAGCCACTATGGAGTTTCGGCCCTATCTCTATGGTCACCCTTTCAAAGGGATAGCCAATTGTCATTCTCTGCGCGGCTGGCGAGCCTTCGAGACCCATCTGGGCGCCTGACCAGATGGAGTCTGCTATTACAGGAATTCGATTGTACCAATGTCTATAATCTGGGAGAAAACATGAAGACGCCGACACATTGTGACGTGCCCTTATAGATCATAGATCAGGGTGATAACGGGATGGACGATGAGACAGATGAAAGTCGCTTCCTTGGTGTGGTCAGTGACACACTATTGATGGCGCAATAGGCAGACGACGAACTCAGACCTATTATAGACCACCTAGAGGGACGTGCTGATGACGTGCCCAGTAATCTTTCTAGATTTTTTTCTACTTTCTACTTGCGCAAGAGTGTTCTGTTTAAAAGGAACTGAAGAGATGGAACTCGCCCTATCTCCTTACTGTTACTTTAGATCTCCGTGACATACTTCTTGCTTGTCACGATTAACCATTCGTCGGACATTTAGGTGTCGCTCGAAACACTTGCTCGCGTTCATCAGGGCTTCTGCTGGGCGAAAAGTTATGCCACTGTTCACCAGGACGTCAGGGGCTGCCGCCAGTCCCAACAACGCAAGCCACCACCGCTCAAGCCTGCAGGTTTGCAGCAGCCAATTACATAACCAGCTACTCCATTCGACCAAGTCGGTATTGATTTTCTTGGCCTCTTCCCTAAATCTGCAGCCGGTAACACATGCGTGTGACTATTTAACGGTGTCTGTGGGAACGAAAGCAGTGGAACGGGGCACTTTCCCGAGATCGCCAATTTTTTCATGCACCAAATCGTCTGAAGGCATGGTGCCCCATCGTAAGTGATCACTGATAGAGGCACAGCGTTCACGGCACAGCTCATTCAGTTCATACGAGACGTGTTCCAACTCAGCCACAGAAGCCGCCGCCAGACTACGTCTAATCACCCTCAAAGCAATGGGCTCACAGAAAGATTAAATAGGACCATCGCCGATATGATCTCCATTTACGTGGTCTCTCAGCACGACAACTGGGATGAGATCCTTCCTTTTGTAATGTATGCTTATAACACCGCCGTTCAAGAAACTACTCGGTTCAGTACGTCTTGTCGTATCTACAGAATGGAAGGCCAGACGATGTTGGACGCCATGATCCTATGCACTTCTAACGACAAGCCCTTGACACTGGAACTTGAGCTATGCTCCCAACGCGCTGATGAAGTGCGCCAGCTTGCACGCCTCAACATTCAAGATCTGCAGTCTATGAATGCACGCGGGCACAACCTTCGACACCATTACGCAAATTATTCATCTGGAGAACAAGTTTGGATTTGGACCTTTGTCAGAAGCCCGGGGTTGTCGGAGAAACTAATGTGCAGATACTTTGCTCCATAAAGAATCCTTCGCCGTGTAACGGACGCCAAATATGATGTGGTTCCCGACGGTATCAGCCAACCTAGCTGTCGCCAACCTCACCCCGATGTTGCGCCAACGGCCAGACTAAAACCTTACTTTACCCTTTGATATGGGATGACATTGGGTCAATGTGTGACGCTGTGGTGAAACCGCGCGCTGATTAACTTCTACTGCTGCATCTAATGGTTTCGTGGTTTTGTTTTGTTTGGAGTTGAGGGATTAATGCCACCTGGCATACCAAGCTGGCAGAGATAGGATGAGGCGCTTGATCAGCTGGGTATTACGAAAGCTGACCACAGGTTCTCAACTGAGTTTCCCTTACTTGGATATTTGTGACAATATGTAGTTTGAGCCTGCTTTTTAATCTGTTCTATAAGCATTCCTCAGTTGACACTCAATGCCTTGAATGTGTTTGGTTGCTATAAAAAAGGAGGTTTCATAGAACTTGCCTATGCGGCTACCGCGTGTCGAAAACCTCGCTTAGATTGTCGCGTGAGTGACGTGGGCACGTTTCCCTTCTGCTCAGCCCCGCCGGAGTGGCTCAGTGGTTACGGTGCTCGACTACTGTTCCTAAGAATGCGGGTTTGATTCCCGGCCTCGGCGGCCGCTTTTCTGTAGAGGCGAAAAGCACGGCGCCCCGAACTCCGGATTCAAGAGTCTCTGTTATACCACCTGGTAGCTGCTTAGTTGACAGCTGGACACTCGGGTAGACATCTATGCCGTATGCATGCCTGCAATTCATGTTACTTGTAACTCATGCATTCCAGAAGGGGCGCTCGTGAGTTTTCGCTGGCGTGCCCGCTACCACCTTCTACCCTCGTCCGCCTTTCCTCTTGTAGCTACATCATTCCTTTTACCGCCGCAGCGCACTTCACGTTTGAAGCGCCACAGAGGTAACGTCCACAATGTTTGCAATAGGTGGACACTCGCGGCACCTTAATGCGGGTATAGTTATGCTTTGCTTTAAGTGCAGGACCCGTTAGAATTAAATTGTTCCTCGGGATCCCAATGCTGTCACTCAGCAGACCGTTCAAGACTTCTTTGTTTTGGGGTGACGACGGCAAGTGGAGGGTTACGGGAAAATCGGCAGTATTTTGCGCCCTACATTTGCTAGTGCCAAATGCCAAGTACGGTAGGGTGGCTCCTGTGTTCCGATAGCTAATCATTGGTTAAGTCGACGGTGACAGTTATCGTACTCGAGGAAGCAATGGGCACTTAAAAGCTGCACTCTAAAACAGCTTTTGTTTTGTAAATGGATCCTAGATGAAAGAGATGACTGAAGGCACCGTCACGAGCAGTGCCGCGTAAAGGCGTTCTTGGCTTGATATGCCCATGAAAAGCTATTTACTGAAATTAAAAACATGTACTACAAATAGCTATCCCATCCCTTCTCTCCGCAACAAAAATCGTTTGAGCTAGGTTCACCAGCACCCAGTATATCACGGGTAAAATTGACGCTCTTCTTCTCCCCTTTGAGGTGTCCTTTAAAGAGACGCAACTTTATGTGTTAAATAGCTTGTAGGCCGTTAAGTTTGGTTTATGGCAGGCTCACACAGTGTTCAGGAAGGTAAGGTTATCTAGCTTATGAAAAGTTTCACACAAAAGATTTGAAGACGGCGCCGCAAGAACAGTGATTACCGCGGAATATATCCGGCGTCTGTGATGGCTCCTACGACTTTCACTTTATATGACTGGTGTCAAAAGCATTTGGAGAAGGAGGACCATCTGGCGCTATAAGGGCGATATTTTGAAGAGCTGCAGAAAATTGGCGTTGTTTTTTTCTTTTTCCACCCTCCATCGTCATAACTGAAAGACAAACGAGGCTTTGTTACGGACTGCGTCATTTGCCAGGGTGCTTCTTCGAAACGCACTAGTCAGTATATGCCCTTTGTAGAAACTCCATTCCAAGTTTTCTTACTGTGTTTTTATGCTTTGGCTTCAAATGGTTTTCACGGTGTAGGATTCTGCTTCCAGAATGCGGAATTTACGTGGGCTAACTTCACGCCCACAACTTCAAGTGTTCCTTTTCTTTCGGATCTGCAAACAGGAAGAATGTCTCAGTGTGTGTCCTGTACACGAGAAGGGTTTCGCCTTCAAGACGACCGTTTTGCGACGTGCACAAAGGAGACATTCTTTATTATTCAGCAACACACTAAATGTAAATTTCTGAAAACCAAAGTGGGATAAAAACTAAAAATCTAAATGTGAGAGCAACCTTTTGTGCACATGGCATCAGGAGTTAAGCCTCGTCAGTGTTGCCGCACCTTATCAGTATTAGAGAGAAGAGGGTAGAAAGTTTTATCTACAAGCACTCTCTGGCAGGCTCAGTACATTTCATTTCATGAAATTTCATACACCATAATTATTAAAAAGGAAATTTCACCAAAGAGGAGGAACGCCGTAAAGAAAAAAACATAAAAATAGTGGAGCTTGCTTCCAAAAACAAAATCCTCCAGTCGTAATATCTCGAGTGATATGAACTGACAGATGAGTGCCACTGCTTATATTCAGGCTCCTGAATAGGGCCTCTAGGGGTTTAGAATACAGACTTAGATATCTCTCCTTCGTTATTACATCATTACTAGCTTACAACTTCCGTTATCGGTAAGCTAGAATCAGACGAAGAAAGGAGTCGGAGGTGAACATAAATGAACGTTGGCGAAATTTTTGTTCACCCCCTGGTTGAACGCAGTGACGTATGCAGTGACGTGAGCAGTGACGTATGCACTGTTCTCGCCGGAGCAGTGCATACGTCAGTGCTCTGCCGGGAGGACCACTATAGTTTTCACAGTAAATATGGCTGCTCTTAAAAGCGGCTCATTAGACCAAATCTTGCCACACCGAGGAATATCTCGTCGCTCCACCGCGGCGCAGCAAAGGCTTAGTGCGCGGACCATATAATGAGGCAAAAAAAAGTTCAATAACTGACACATGACGCTGCTGTAGGTCATAAAGTTAGACAGAGATCTTCCAGTCAAGGCCTGCCACTGACAACAGTTTCTTGCCTTGCCCACTGGTGCAACCTTTGTCTCCACCCATCTAACAATGCCTCATTGGACATTGCATGCTAGCTGATGAGACTCAGCGATTTATATCCGAACACACATACTTTAAAATAATGCCACTATTCTTCTGTAATGAATATTGTTCCACGTTGGCATTCTCGTCAAGCAAGCAATGTTTTAAGCTGGAATGTTGCATTATTCAATGTCAGTGCAAGATTCCGGAATGCAGCCCGCTTCTAGTAAAATAATGCAAAACGCGGTTGCTTCAAACCAATAAATTGTGTAGATAGAGTAAGTGCAGCAACTCTTTCAAAGCAGGGGGTCTCTTAATCATGTGCCGCAGAAACGATAACGAGGGTATGAAAGGAGGACAGAAATAGGCCTGGTATATTTGAGGCCAATAGCTAATTATGACCACATAGGACATGTCCTTTTAGCATTTTATCACGATCGGAATTTAAATTTAAAACGTATAATAAGACAATTTTGGTCGCAGGTACTGAAAGCTAGCACTTACGATCTCCACTTCGTTGCTACCTACGCCGCTATATTGAAGGGGAATGAAAGCCGTCTGTATCAAGTTCACTGATCATACTCGCGTCCCATTTTTGCTGATGGCATATGAAAGTACTCTCTCGGTCACGAATGGGAGTGCTACTGAGTGTGTTCGTGATAGGTGAGTGCGACATAGAGGGTATTAAATGCGCCAACCGTATGAGGCGACAATTCGCGGCAAAGTGCAGAGCGACATAGTCGCGCGGTGGGCTGAGGGTAGCCAAAGCATTGCTGCTCGTCGCTGTCGCTCAGATTATGGGTTTTGGAAAAATTTCGCGCGTCTCCCGGAAGCAGCACTCGAGGCAGCTAGTCGCACAAGGCTGGTGTACTCATCTTCTGTTCGGGCTGTGTTCATTTTCCTAGTCCGATTTGAGTGAAGGAAGATTCTGTAGACGATCATTTCGTCTCAGCCGTATTAAGTCGTTTCAGTAAAGATTTGATAGGTAAAGGGAGATGAAGGGTAGCGTGGCTAGATAATATTAATTTTTTAAAGGAGCAGGAGATAGTCGCTGCTTGCAATGCAAGTCTGCATCGCAGTGTAGTAGAGCACCACACTCTACTGCACTGCCTACCTTAGAAACGCGATGCGTTACAAGAAATTTTACCAGTCTTGCATCTTAATTAGTGCTGTTTAGTGCTAGAAACGGGATACTAGCGTAGCTGCACGCCCCTTCACCGAACAACGAGACGGCTGCAAGAGAACAACGCTGAAAACGCCACGCACAGTGCCGTCGCTTCGTGCAGTGTGCACCAGCGGTAACGACAGGCGTTGGCCTCTTCGTTTCGCGACGCCTCGCCAAGGATTGTCGCATAATGGGGTTACCACTAAACACTAGACAGTGGACATATTTCAATTGGTTGCACGTTGTTAGCACCCTCGCCAGTGACTGAGTGATTAACGCGGATGCATCTATGAAGGCGCAGGACCCAAGTTCACTCTTGGCTCCGGTAGCCGCATTGCGATGGGGGCAAAACGCAGAAAGGCGCCAGGGCGCCTCGAGACATTATTTCATATCCAGGATCCTAACATTATTTAAAATAATTGTGAAGAATTCCTTGACGGCGCCTTTTGCTCTTTACTGTTGCGTGATTGATTTCCACATTTATCATTCCTTTTAGTGAACAATATTTTACGGTATATTTTTAAATTGTTTTTTTGTACCTATTTTCACTGCTATCTTCATCAATTTTCTCTTGAAAAGATTGATGTGCGCACTAGGGAGTTAGAAAGCTTCTGCGCCATCCCCTTCTGCGAAACTCTTTATACAAATCTAACGATTGCGCTACGTGACCTTGAAAGATCATAATCTTCCTTTCATGCCCTCTGTTCGGTTTTTCCCCTGCCACTCCTGTGAACGTCTGGTTTATGAATCAATTGTTGAGAAGCGAATTGCTGGCGGTGACGTAGCGACTGAAACTATAGCTACTGCCACAAAGTATGCTGGTTTTATCTAACGCAAGAATGTACTTATGATGTGAAAGCGCAGTGTTTCGTGTTACATGGTCACGCTCCGCCAAAAAAAAAAAACACTAAAGTATTGCCTAACACATTTATTCTATGAATAACGCATTCTGTTTAACCTTTCTGGATGGGGCAAGCACCCACGGACAATAATTAATTTTGTTCCAGCTTTGCGAAGAGCGATAATAGATGAAAGCAGCCCGTTGTGGCGAAACACTCCGCAGGCAGCAACTGTTGCGAAATTATTGCGGTGTGCTCAGCCAACTGGAAATCAAACGGTCTATATGCACCGAACTTGTAGAAATTGCCTAATATCCCAGGCCGGCAAGGCAATCGTGGAGCAACCACCGCTACCAGAACAGCTCAGAGGTGGAATTTGATAGGCGTGCTGCTACCACTCATTATAGCGGCGAAGAAGCCCTTGAAAAGGCAGGTAGAAATCACGGAGTAGTGCTCATTTTGTTTACAGTTCAATCAAGCTACGTACAAATGTTCTCTTGCTTTCAGGGTGCAGGTAGTAATCTTTGCGAAACCGTTCCAACAGTGATTAGTGGACGATGCATGTTGCAAGCGCTAGTATTTCTGTTTGTGCCCATGCATAGAAAAGCAGTTTCTCAACACAGAAGCTTTCTTGATGACCATCTGGCAGCTGTTAAATGTTCCTTGCGACAATAAGGAAGTTGTTTTTATAGATATTTGCAGCACATCTTTTTACCTTAAAAAAAAGAACAGTAGCAAAACACTCGCTTTTCATTATGAGAGCACATATTTCTCGATTAAAAATATTTATATGCAAAATGCAAATGACGTGATAAATCATCGAATTAGTGGAATAGCGCGTGCGCTAGACAAATGCATTACCTTTCTTGCATGCCGCCATTTTAACAAGAATAAATATCTCTTTTTTTCTCGAGGTCCAGGTAGACTTGACAATAACAAATACATCTTTGATTACTTGCTGCCGAGAGCCGTTGTATAAATACATCTATGAATCGGGCACACAAATACTGCTCAAAATGTTGATTTACTATGTTAGATTATTTAGTCACAACTTCTTGTAACCGATTGTTATCCCAAGAAGGCCAAGTTGCTCTAAAGAACTGTCAACGAGAAATCAGTGTTCAAACCAAACATTGAATTGCCTGCGCACTGCAAAGAGCGAAGTCGCAAGCCTTTGAATGAAAACTTAGTAGTCACTCACATTTCCATATTCTTCAAATCTGGACGGGGTCAGCCCAATCCTACGCCCTAGGTCTGCACTTGGGTCACTGACAAAATGCATTGTTCCGCGAATGGCTGCAACTTGTATTTTTAGAATAGTAGCTTGGGCATGTTGGTTATGCATCTTGAGGTAACAGCTGGGAACGTGGCCGGGAGCACAAGATTAGAAGACAACACAGAGAGCGCTCTTTGTGTCGTCTTCTAATCTTGTGCTCCCGTCCACTGTTCCGCGCTATTACCTCGAGTTGTATTTGGATCATTTTGAGTGAGCCTCATGACGCCATTCGAAGACTTCCGCCAGGGTGGCCCCGTGGTTACGGCGTTCGACTACTGTTTCCAAGGGTGCGGGATCGAATCCCGGCTTCTGCGGCCGCTCTTCGATGGAGGCGAAAATCAGGGTTTCGTGTGCTCTGCGATGTCAGTGCACGTTAAAGAACCCCATGTGGTCGACATTTCCGGAGTCCTCCACCACGGCGTCTCTCCTATATTGAGTTGCTTTAGGGCGTTAAACCGCAAAAAAAAAAAAAAAAATTAATCGAAGTCGCTCTAGCTCAATGAGGGCAGCTAACTGCTTTTCAGGAAGTGCGCTGTTGTGTGGAGGTCTCGGTGTATTTCCGTTGGCCCTTTTCAGAGGTATAAGCGCTAGGAGAAGGCTAACACTTGCCCATGACATGAACGACATGACTGACATGAACGAGCCCCTCCAGGAACTAGCACACCTCTACGGCAGACATGTGCGATGTTTAATGTTCAGTGCATATGAAGACATGTTTAATAGCAGCCTATTTATTTCGCGCACACGTTGCCAAGCAACATTGTAAACGACGACCGCTTCATCTTGGCACGCGCCGTCCTGCCCGCTCCCAGTGATCTCTGCTCGATTGCGCCTGTCAGCAAGGCCAGACAGGACGGCGCGCCCTATAGACTCAGACTCCTGGTAATTCCAACCATCTGCCACCTGGGCTTCCCTACGGTGCTCAAGTCGTCATTAATAGGGCCCGCACGGGCTGCGCACTCATCGAAGATGTAGTTGATAAATGGCTGTTGAACCCATTCAGCTTACCTTGTTGCAACTGAGCAATACTATTGGCAGAAAAATGCTGAACACAGCAAATATAGGACGAGAGACATGGGGTCAGAGATACATGTTGAAAATGCAGCATGGACATGAGTCGAATGGTGCAACGCATGTTATGGGATTGCAGTGGTTAACATGATATCAGAAGAAAAGGCCTTCCAGGCCAAGTCGCCACATTCAGTGCTTGGGTTGCATCAAGCGACGACGCTCTGGGCCAATGCACGCTGCCATCCTTTTGAGAATTTACACGTGAGGCAAGCAGTGGCACCCAAATACGATCTCGCTGTTCCTGCTACCCTTCTGCCTGAATAGACATCCACGCAAGCACCATTATTAATGATTAATAACTCAGTCACTCATTATTCATGGTGTAGGCACCATTTGATAGGGAAATGGAGAGACATATGGCCAACTATAGTATGACAAAGTTCTTTAAGACAACAGTCAACAAAATGTTTGCCTTTTCTTTAACAATATTACATTGCACAGAATAATATTATGCTAAGTAAATTACATTATTCGACTGGTTTCGTGCAACAATTAATCAGTGCTGCAATTTGTAACGGCTTGCTGCAGAGTATAAGCTAGATTTGTTATGTGAAAGTTTGTAGCGATGCGTAGAGAGGAAAAAGAAAGCGATCATACTAACCGTAAACCAAGCAGAACCTGCCGCCAACCGCCCTCGTTATTGACCTGTGTTAGCTCTCAGAGGAAATACTTGTACAGAAGCAGAAGCAGGGCTTTCAATCAGTTAAGAAAGCCAGTGAACTGCTATACAGGTGACCCCTCCACCATGTTTACCTTCCTTCAAACGCACGCACGCACACACACACACGCACGCATACGTACGCACACACACGCACGCACGCAAACGCACGTACACTCACGTACACTCACGCACACGCACAGAAAACTACTGTGAAATAAGCCATTTCTCATCCGACACCTGTCGCCACCGTATTCCTCCAATCGGGAACCACAGAGCCTATCACAGCCACAGCGTTCTCATGAATACCACGCGATGCATGTAGTAATAGCATATAGCTAAGCGGCGGCTTAGGTTGGCTATGCATGAATGTACATCCACAAGCATTATTTACTGCTCTTCAAAGTAAGTGTCGAATCTTTATGTTTGTTTGGAAATGTCTTGTCATATTTACCGTGTATTTAGAGCGCTTTAGGCTTACATTACCATGAAGGAGGCCTATTTAAAGTCTTTAGTGCAATTATGACTGATGTGATGAAGACAATTTAGACTTCA
Source organism: Amblyomma maculatum (assembly GCF_055883805.1). Taxonomy (NCBI): domain Eukaryota; kingdom Metazoa; phylum Arthropoda; class Arachnida; order Ixodida; family Ixodidae; genus Amblyomma; species Amblyomma maculatum. Next base: position 60,015,221 of record NC_139354.1, read on the forward strand.
AAGTGCAGCGGGATAGGACAGCAGCTTTGCACAAGAATCCGGCCGCAGAATTGGAGCATGGAAGCAAATAGAAAAGAAGCAAGTTGAAATTCTATCAATTGAGAAAGTACTTGGCACCCTAGCATGGTGAATTACCTGATGCCTTGAGTGTCTTCGCCAATGCATCGCGTACAACTTCACTTTAGTACTTAGGTATTGGTCTCGATATGTTCCCTTTTAGTGAGACTATTAATGACAAGATTCAAAAATTGAGAGAAAATATAACAGAATGTTTTGGTGGATATAGAATATCTCGATCTTCATAAGTGGCTCAGTTTCCAACCTTTTTTTGGGTCAGCAAACTACAGCACGTGATGCAAGTGCTACACTGTTCCCATCTAAATGTACAAAAGCTGCATATACAGTGCGTAGTGTTTGTTCGGGCTCCTCTTGGGAAAGGACAAGTAGGATCATCATTTTCTAAGCCTACGCTCTGGTGCTCTTGATTTATGCTATTTATTTTTGTGTGTCAGGTATTTAACTACCTTATTTTCGTTACATATTCTAAGGACCCTATTATACGTTGAGTCATACAGTTAAGACTGCGTATAGTTTTGCCAATTTTTTGTTACATTATCTTTTATTTCAGAAACATTTCATTAGCATCCTAAAGAATTTGTACAATGCTGTGACTATATTTTTGCGAAATTTTCTTCTGATTATCTCGGGCTTGGGCCCGCAAAACAATATTGAAGTATGTATAAGGAATTGTCCTCTCAACCACTGTATAATAACCGTTTTCACACGGGCCTTTCGAATGCCCTAGAACCAATTGTCAATCGGCTCGAACGCCTTCGAATGCTGCCCCACGGGTGTTCTCAACAGTCGATAGCCTATCGAGTCAACGGAACAGCTCATAAGTCTATCGAGATCTCGAGGGCATTCGAACGTCGTGCAAGGCTGCCAACGTTGGCCCGAGGAGTGCCACGCGCACTCTCGTGCACAGGGCGTTTAGGATAGGAAAACATGAACAAGTTTTATTATGGAATATCTTTAATTTACGCGGCAAATTATTAGTGCGCTCAATAATTTAGAAATAGCATCGCTATTTTATAAGGTGAATTATTTTTGTACTATCTACCACTGTAACCTGCGCCACCGAGAAAAGCAAACAGAATGAAAAGCGCAGGCGTATGAACGTCAACGTGTTCGAAAAAAAAAACAAAGTTGTCCTTTAATAACAACCAAAAACCTGCAATTACTAAAATGGTAAGAGTTACATTTTATTTTGAATGTATAGAAAGATTTTAGTTCTTTAAATAGAACCGAAAGCAACGATAGTGGCGCCACAACAGTTTGGCGCCAAGCACCAGAACTATTACAATAGTCTTCGAGTTTTGCCCTGTAGCAGCACGGCACAAACTCCTTCGACTTCATTCGTGATTGAAAGCCTCGAAGGCTATCGACTCAGTCGAATTTGAAAATGACCGAGCATCCGCCTCGCATTCGGGAGGTACGGTGTTCGATCCCCAGTGCCGCCGGGTACCCACCGGTTTCTAATCGGTACAAGATTTCCCCCGGCCTGGTGCTCTGCTCTTCAGAGGTGAAATGCTTGGGAAAAGGGGCCGTGATCCAAAATGTTGGCTCAAGAGGAAATAGTTGCGCCGATGTGGCAGTGATCCGTTTCGCCATCGGACAACAATGCCCTCCTCGGGCGGCAAAAGCCCGTTATGTGGCCCTTTTCTCTTCTTGAACCAACATTTTGGTTCATGGCCCCTTTTCCCAAGCATTTCACCCCAGAAGAGCCGAGCACCAGGCCGGGGGAAATCTTGTATCCATTGGAAACCGGTGGGTACCCGGTGGCACTGGGGATCGAACCCCGTACCTCCCGAATGTTCTCCTTGAACCAAAATTTTGGTTCATGGCCCCTTTTCCCAAGCATTTCACCCCAGAAGAGCCGAGCACCAGGCCGGGGGAAAACTTGTATCCATTGAAAACCGGTGGGTACCCGGTGGCACTGGGGATCGAACCCCGTACCTCCCGAATGTTCTTCTTGAACCAACATTTTGGTTCATGGCCCCTTTTCCCAAGCATTTCACCTCAGAAGAGCCGAGCACCAGGCCGGGGGAAAACTTGTATCCATTGGAAACCGGTGGGTACCCGGTGGCACTGGGGATCGAACCCCGTACCTCCCGAATGTTCTTCTTGAACCAACATTTTGGCTCATGGCCCCTTTTCCCAAGCATTTCACCCCAGAAGAGCCGAGCACCAAGCCGGGGGAAAACTTGTATCCATTGGAAACCGGTGGGTACCCGGTGGTACTGGGGATCGAACCCCGTACCTCCCGAATGTTCTTCTTGAACCAACATTTTGGTTCATGGCCCCTTTTCCCAAGCATTTCACCCCAGAAGAGCCGAGCACCAAGCCGGGGGAAAACTTGTATCCATTGGAAACCGGTGGGTACCCGGTGGCACTGGGGATCGAACCCCGTACCTTCCGAATGTTCTTGAACCAACATTTTGGTTCATGGCCCCTTTTTCCAAGCATTTCACCCCAGAGGAGCCGAGCACCAGGCCGGAGGAAATCTTGTACCCTTTGTAAACCGGTGGGTACCCGGCCGGCGGCACTGGGGATAGAACCCCGCACCTCCCGAATGACCATGTAGAGTGCGGAGAATTGGGACAGATACAGAGTCTTTTCTTTCCTGTAAATCAGTTTGAAATGGCGCTGATGTCTGCTGTACTAACGCCTCCTAGACATCTGGTTCTGCTTCTGTTTGCTGTGTGGTGCGGCGTTCGAGGAAGCGCCAAATGAAAGGCGCCGCAGAGAAGCCTGGATCGCATCCGCCGGCGAGGTCAGCTTAGTCTATGGATGAATTGCCTGGTGACGTCATGATCAGCCGTGACGGTACATGGCGCACCCCTTGCCGAACACAAGCAACATTCCATTGAACGCATCAAAGCTCGCCGGCGTGATATAATTCGTTTATAGAAAATTAAAAGCGCAGTATCTCTCACGTTGGAATGTCGGTATCCTCACGGTAGACTAGGGGAATTTTGAGGAATGTTTCACGATCGAGGGCGTGGGGCGCAAGATTTCTAAACACCACCTAATAAAACGACTCTATTGTTCGCGGCCGGCAAGCGGTCGGCAAGCCTTGTAGATATTTTGTGCTTTATATTTTATCATTATGTACATTTCGCAATAACGAAAAAAAAAAAAAGAAAAAATCGGGGCGTGGCGCAGTTGGTGAAGCACTCGGCTGGGGATCCAAGGGATGGAGGTTCAATTCCCGGGGGAGACAAGGTTTATTTGTTTTTAACTATCTCCCTCTAAAGTGTGACACCCTCTGCCAACAGCCTCTGCCGACCTCTCCTGCTGACAACTAAGAAGCATTAACGGCTTGCGCTTTAATACAGCTGACATTCCTTGTGCAAACTTTGTATGCTTTGGTTTAAATGGTAGAACGCAGCAGCTACCGTAGGTAACCTATGTGGCTGTGCTTGGGGCTCGTAACCCACTGATGCCGAGTTTCTTTTTTTTTTTTTAATTCCAGGTGTTACGTGATAGATTCTTTGCAGCCACCTCTGCGGAGTCCTAGGAATGTGGGTAGAAATACCTCTTCATTGAAATTCCGTTTTAGGCGAAAATACTTTTCGACAACAAATGTATCTTACCTTGAAAGACGAACTGAATAAACAAATCCAAGAAGACAAGCAATTGAATTTCACAGTCACTGTAGGAAAATGAGGTCTACCACATTTACAAATTTCCGAAGTTCTCCACTACGGCGTCTCTCATAGCCTGAGTCGTTTTAGGACGTTAAACTCCACAAAACAAACAAAAAGACATTAAACTGCCTTCGCAAGGCATAGACTAATACCACCTTTAGAGAAGCCTCTCCATCTGTTCTTAATCACCCCTTTGGGAAGTATCAAAATGTATCCTTACATGTGCCTATTCTATTCACGTCGGCGAGGCATTGTTAACTATTTCCGTGCACCCTACGATTAAGGGGATCGATCGAGGCATTGTGCCTACTCTGTGGGTGCGAACGTGGTTTTACTGAAGTAACACCCTGCTTTTGAGATATGGCAGGCTCGTAAAAAACCGCACGGGCTATCGTTCAGTCATCTTTTATACTCCGATTTGTAATACGTTTTCGTGAATTCATTTTTTCAATCATTGGCTTACATTTTGTAGCTGTGATGATAGTACCATTTTGTGTTTTTGTCAGTGCATGCATGATCAGCTTTTGCTTTTACACACGCGTCCTGTCTCGGTTGTTTCTAAAGTAAAAAAAAGCAGGTAATGAAAAATGTAGCCCGAAACGTCACATAGAAAGCAGAATATATAGCGTTTCGGTATTTTCTCCAATGTTTTTGTTTTATTACAACTGCTCGCTAGTGCTGCTAACGCCTCATCCTTGCTCAAACATGAGTTGAATGTCAGGTAATCTAGGTATGAATAGTAGCTATTGTAGTAGCTGGCTTTTATTCGCATGTTGAGATATATTATTAGGTAATCCTGAATGCCTTTATTCATAGACTGCACATGGTACGCAAGTGCAGACCAAATTGCATGTTTTTTACTCCTATGTACTAATTTAAAGTATCACTCGGCACACAGGCGGTACAATGGTTGTGAGAGAGACGCTCATATTTTACATTTTATCTCAAGCGCTAATGGTATCCTAGAGAGTGAAAAGTTTGGGCTTAAACTGAACATTAAAAAGACAAAGATCATGGCGTCTTGCCCTATCAAGTCCTGGAGCATCAAGGGGCAAGAAGTGGAAGCTGTGACAGATTTTCTCTTCTTGGGCTCCAGGATTACCCCGGAAGGAGACTGCAGCCATGAAATTATGATACGCCTGCTTCTGGGAAAGAGAGCAATGATTAGCCTTGACCGCCTAGTAAAGAGCAGAGACATTAGTCTGCCAACCAAGATCCGTATAACTCGTGCTATGGTCTTTCCAGTTGTGATGTATGGATGCGAGAGTTGGACTGTGAAAAAGGCTGACCGCCGAAGAATTGACGCGTTTGAATTGTGGTGCTGGCGAAGACTCTTGAGAGTTCCTTGGACTGCCAGAAAATCAAATCAGTCGATATTGTCGATCATAAACCCTGACTGCTACTTGGAGGGTCAAATTCTAAAGTTAAAGCTCAGCTACTTTGGTCATCTGATGAGAAGAGAGGAGTCGCTGGAATAAGATTTGATGTTGGGAAAGGTTGAGGGTCGCCGGAGAAAGGGTGGGAAGCGAACGCGATGGTTAGATGGCATCCTCGAGGCGCTGCAGATGAAGTTATGTGATGTTAGGAAGATAGTGAGAGACCGGAAAGCGTGGCGTGACATGGTCTATAGGGTCACGAAGAGTCGGACACGACTGAACGACTGAACTGAACTGAACTAATGGTATCCTAATGCGTTTTGTACCATTCGGATTTCCGCCCTGCCATATTAGCGGGAGCGACGGACACAGCGTGCGGTTGACCGAAGAGCGAATTCGAGCAAGTGTTCTAAAACCAAATATGATGATTCCCTTTTCGAAAATTTGCATTTGACTTCTTCAGCGAGCTGGTGCACATCATCTGAATAAAATAAGCACTCACACACTTGTCGGGACTTTCCTGGTATATTTTGCCGTTACGGTAAAATTGGCTTCATTTTGCTTTGACGAAGGAAGGAATTGGGTAGAAAAACCAAATGAATTAATCTGAATCTTTCAAGCAAGTTTCGTACATAATAGATTTTAATAAATTTCAGTTAGATGCACCTGCCCTTTGTACCCAGATATTCGCGCTTCTTTCTCGTGTACGTTCGTTGCGAGTACCTCAGTGAAAGTGCATTTCATAACCGGCACCGAAAATATTTATGGCTGCAGTATACCATGCATAGTTACTGGTACAGAGCAGGGCTTAAAAAAAAAAAAAAAAAAACGGGCATGCACTAAGTACCACATTCCTTTTTTTTGCTAACTACCGTCGCTTTAAGGTTTCTGTTTAGCAAAGAGAAACAAGAAATGGGAGCCGTAGCCTACGGTACATCACAGTATTTTCGTCAAAGGGAGCAAACAAAATGAGTTTTGACAAATAGCGACCGCAATTGGAGTATATGTGCCTGCGTCTTCAGTAACATTTACAACTGATTACTTTAGCATTGATTGCATTTTATTTTAACAGATATTTTGCGCTTTTCTTCAATAAGGTTTCAAAATACACAGTCCCTCTAATACGAGCACGAACGATCTGCTCAAGCATAGGGGCAATTAGGCACGGCCGGATAAATAGTGATGAGGGCCCGGTTCAAACAAGTCTGTGAGGGCCCCTATAATTCCTCACCGCTCTACCCCGCCCATATTGTGATGTTTGAGATTTGATACGTTATTGAATTTCCTACAGAGAACACACGAATCATTTAGTCGAAGAATCTGCGGGCTGTTTATGAATATGTTTTGAGCATATACTCTCCCGCCGAGCACAATGATAGACTTGGATCTAGAAGGACCTAGTCTAGGAAATGACAAGGCACACATCCTCCCTGAAATCTCACAGCGAGCATTTTTAAAAAATAAATTTCTTGAGTGGTTATTTTCCTGGATAATATCACATGGCGATTGGCAGCGTGTGTGAACAAACGAAGTAGAGATGAGTCTTGTTCATAAGCACTTCCCAAATTATTAGTGCAAATATGCTATCAATAACCTAATACTTCGGTGAGTTCATCCAGCAACAGGAATGGAAGCTTGCATAAGTCAGTGAGTGTTTCGACCGACATTGCGATAATATATTTGTGAGGGAAGTAGATGGGCCCAGGATCCATGCGAGCTCAGGTTAGGCGAAGGCTAGGACCACTCGCCTGTAGTTGCGTACCGCCGGAGCCGGTATGGTTGCCGGTAGCTGCAGAGTTGAGGACCTTGAAAAGAAGGTCCGCTGTGGTACCGTTTTTGTCTTGGCAGCTAGTTCTCAGGGCTGACTTAGTGCGGTCGTGCCCCGAGGAAAGAAAGAACTCGTCACATTGGAAACGCTTCCTCCTTCTACTTTCTTTCTACTTCTACTACTTATCCTGCTAGAGCTTGCAAACGCCCCCGAATATTTTTCTATTCACATCATCACAATATTCTATATGCTGACCTAAATTAAAGTGCAGCATATGGTATGTAATAATCCCAACGCTTTCATAATGAGGGGAGTTATTTCATTTTGAAGTGTTGGTGCCCGTAGAAAAAGACTGTCGCTAAACTGGTAAAAAAAAGGCCCGCTCAAATAATCGGTTATTATAGTAGCGTCATCGTGGAGAGCCGCCAGTATACGTGGGCGAAGCACACGCAGCACGACTGGGATCCAGCGAGTTCCATCAGGGCAATACACATAGCGGAGTAGGATGCCATCTTCGAGCTTGAAATTGCGAAGCTGTCGGCGAAGCCTAGCATTGGGTGGGTCCGAAACGCCGATAAGGCGGTCGATAATAGGACGGCAGTAGGCATCGGCTAATTGCTGTGAGCGGAGAGCGTGCTTGTTCTCAGCGTCGTCAAAACAAAGGGTTGTAATATACGTCGGGCAAAGAGACGGTCGGCTCTGGTCAGAGGTGGTAATGCATTGGGAAGAAAAACAGCAAGTTGATTCCGAAAGGGGACAGCGAGAGAGAGCATCGGCGTCTTGGTGTTGGCGACCAGATTTATAAGTGACGTCGAAATGGTATTCTTGCAGGCATAGAATCCAGCGGCCAAGTCGGCCTGTCAAATTTTTGAGTGAAGACAACCAGCAAAGAGCATGGTGGTCGGTCACAACTGTGAAATGCCGACCGTATAGGTAAGGGCGTAATTTTCGGACAGCCTAGACGACGGCAAGACACTCCTGCTCGGTAATGGTGTAGTTTTTCTCAGCTGGAGTCAAGGTCCGACTGGCAAAGGCAATCACTTTCTCACGCGATGTTTCATTAGGCTGCAGAAGTACAGCGCCAAGACCGTGACCACTGGCATCGGTGTGCAGGATAGTTGGAGCGCTGTCACTGAAGTGGCCAAGAACAGGATCTGATGTAAGGGCCTGCTTTAGGTCATTAAAAGCAGTTTCGCACTGTTCAGTCCACAAGAAAGGGCTGCGTGCTTTAAGTAGCTCATGAAGTGGTGCAGCAATAGTTGCAAAATGCCTTATAAAACGCCGGAAATAAGACGCTAGGCCGAGGAAACTGCGCAAATCTGTAGTCCGTTGTGGACGAGCAAAGTTCAAGACCGCGATGATTTTTTCAGGATCTGGGCGAATGCCGTCATGGCTGACCAGATGTCCCAATATTCTAATTTCCTTCTGTGCAAAGTGGCACTTCTTGGTGTTGAGCTGAAGGCCTGCCGAAGCGAGACAGGTGAGGACTTCATTCAGGCGCGTGAGATGGTCATTAAAGGTTGCCGAAAAGATAACAATGTCGTCCAAGTAACACAAACAGGTTTTCCATTTTAGGCCACGAAGCACAGTATCGATCATTCTATCAAATGTCGCTGGTGCGTTATAAAGTCCGAAAGGCATAACATTAAATTCGTAAAGGCCATCGAGTGTTGCGAAAGCGGTTTTTTCTTTGTCGTCCTCGTGCATAGGTATTTGCCAATAACCTGAGCGGAGGTCCAAGGACGCGAAATATTCAGAGCCTTGGAGAGAGTCAAGGGCGTCATCAATTCGCGGCATCGGATATACATCTTTGCGGGTAATTTTGTTGAGTGCGCGGTAATCAACACAAAAGCGTACCGAGCCGTCCTTTTTTTAACTAGCACTACTGGGGAGGACCATGGGCTTGTTGAGGGACGAATTATATTGTGATGGAGCATGCCATTTACATTTTCTTCAATTACTTTTCGTTCAGAGAGGGAAACCCGATAAAGCCGTCGGCGAACGATAGAGTTACCTTCAGTACTGATGCGATGGTGCGCAACACTAGTCTGTCCCAGTGGTGTGGAAGTGGCATCAAAAATGGCTTGGTGGTGTCGAAGCAATGTCAGCAGTTCTTGGCGTTGGTTCGGCCTGAGTTTAGGATTAATAGTCTTTGCGAGAACAGAAAGAGAGACGTCTGACGAAACACGTTGCTGAGGCGGAGGGGCGGTGAGCACCATCAGGGAAAAAGTTTGAACATCCACCATGCAATGCAGAGAAGTTCCTTTTGGGAGCACGAGGGATTCACGTGAAATGTTAGTGGCCACTACTGTCGCTGAGCCGTTGTGGAACCGGACAAGACTTGACGGGAAGGCGATGCCGCGTGCAAGATGACTATATGATGGTGCTATGAGTACGTCCCCGTCAGTTATGTGGTCAGAAACAACAGTAAGCAGTTTTTCGCACTGAGGAGGCAAAACAGTATCAGCGGCGGCAAGGAGGGGATGATGTCGTTCAGAAAAGTCAGATGAAAAATCGCTGTCTGTCATATGGATAACACGCTCACCACAAGAAATTAGCGCTGAAGCGGTTGACAAAAAATCCCATCCAAAAATCATTAGATGCGCACAAGGTGAGAGCACAGCAAACTGCACATGATGGCGGATGCCGTCGATAACAACTCGTACGGTGCACTTCGCTGAAGGGCGCAAAGGGACGTCATTGGCTCCACGGAGTTCAGGCCGATCATATGGTGTTGTCACTTTTCGCAAACGGTAGCACAAATCAGCGTGAATGACAGAAATTGCAGCCCCTGTATCAATCAAAGCTTCAACAGGTAAACCTTCAGCGATAACAACAATCACGTTATGCGCGCGATCAGGAGGACCTTTAGTAAGTTCGCAGAGTGCAGTTCGACCTCCAGAAACTGCAACACTTAGTTTTCCGGACGGCGGACAGGGAGAGTGGTTGCGGGGCGGAGAGGGGAAACTGAGCGGCGGTATGGGGAAAGGGACCGGCGTCGAGATACATGGGCGCCATTTGGTTCAGACGAGGATACCGGCGGTGGAGAGGATCGACGAGGTGGGCTGGGAATAGGTCGCCGCTGAAAATATGAGGGTACGTCACTTTCGAAGGCGTCGTAACCACGCCGCTCGTTTTGAATGCGTCGACGACAGAAGCGGGATATATGCCCTCGGATTCCACAGTAGTAGCACACTGGGCGAGAGGCGCGCCAAGGTGCGTAATAGGGTGGCGTAGGCTGAGCCGTCGTAACGGCGTTGATGTGGTTGTAGGGCGGTGCCAGTTGGGGCGGCGGGACGAAAGAAGGGTGTGATGCTGCGACGTTTGCGTAAGTCGATGCTGGGCGGGGTGCAGGAGGGTCGGACACCATAGGCCTAGTGATTGTTGCTAGCTCATCTTTAATGATGTTGTGGAGACCGGCGTCATTAGAAGGTACCGAAGAATGATCGCACCCGTGTTGACAGACAGGCTTGAGGGCTTGGAGCTCCTCCCGAATGACGGATCGAATCAGTGCCCGCAGATCTAGGTAATTCAGAGGTCGGGCCAGTAGCAATGCCGGGCTGCAATCGGGAGGACTGCAGCTGGTCGATACGTTGGCAGGTTGCAATAATGGCGTCAACAGTAGAAGGATTCTGGGCAATCAGGGTGTTATAGGCCACTGAATTAATTCCTTTCAAGATGTGGTGTACGCGTTCAGGTTCCGGCATGGTGGGACTAATACGCCGGCAAAGTGCAAGTATGGCCTCTATGTAAGACCCGTACGACTCATCGGGACCTTGGAGGTGAGAGGCGAGCTTATTCTTCGCGACCTCAGTCCGAACTGCTGGGTCCGCAGAATATTGGCGGAATTGCTGCTTGAACGTGGTCCAGTTAGTGGTGTGGGGTTCGCCGTTAATAAACCAGGTTCTGGCGACCTCAATGAGGTAGAAAGAAACATTCAGAAATTTTAGAGCATCGTCCCACCGGTTGTATTTACTGCAGCGTTCATAGGTGTCCAGCCAGTCATCGACGTCTTCATCGCGACGACCAGCGAACAGCGGCGGGTCGCGTTGTCGTGTGGGCACAGTCAGAGGGGGTGGTGCAGCCGAGGTAGAGGGTGCTTCCGATTCGTGGGTACTCTCGGTAGTCATAACGATGGTGGCAGGCGGTACACAGCGACCGGAACGTAGCTCCAGCGAGAGGCAGGGCACAAGGCAGCAAGGGGATCAAGTCCTACATCCACCACTTGTGGAAGAAGGCCAGGTCGAGACGGCAAGGTCGAAGGGAAAATGTTTGGGCGTGTTGGTTCATCGTCAATACAGCGAAGCGCTCAAAATCACAAAGGACGAGGAGGGAACAGGACAATAGCGCACTACAGAACAGCTCTTGCCTGAGCACAGCAAATCCGCCTTCCTTGTCAGCAGGCAGAACACAGAGACCAAGTTCCTTGAGAGACGTAGCCGCGTGCTCCAGCCGCATGTCAGGTCGCTCCTGTCTGTACCTTGCAACCACCTTCAACCCTTGGGATACACAGGTTGCACTCTCGTCCAACGTCGCCCTCCTAGCCACTTCCCGGACACTGGTGAGAAGTCCTACGGCGTCTTGCCTCGGTGGTACGGCGAACTTGGGGCCGAGCGCCAGAGTCCTGGAGACATCATCTGGGACGTCGACGTCCCCTAACGTGTGAATGCCTTGACCACATGCCGATACCTTGCGAGGCACCAGAAGGCGGAGGCCCTCCAATACACGGAGCCAGAAGGTTTTCGTGGCCAGGTTGAGCAACCTTGACACCTGGCGCCATTTCCATCGGGCTCGTCCGAGGTTACCGTCGCTGAAGATACTTGAGAACAAGTAGTCACGATAGAACCGAGCCTGCCTCCGCCATTCAGCCCGGAAAATCTTGCACAGCCGTCCACCATGATTAACCGACGGAGGAAAGCCACCAAGCAGGGCTCTAACGGCGGGAGGGAGGATCCTGGATCGGATACAGAAGGAAAGGTCCTGTTCCCTCCTCGTCCTTTGTGATTTTGAGCGCTTCGCTGTATTGGCAAGGTCGAGACGGCAAAGCAAGGGATGACGTGTCTGGCGTTTTACTCCGATGACAAAACCCAGGCGCGCGCCGGAGCGGTCGCCGCGGGACGATGATCATGGCATGTACAAATTAAAGAACGTTCACAGAAGGCTCAAAATATTTTGATTTATACAGATAGTCACATTTTTTTTATTCGAGAGGTTTGCCGTCAGGCATAATAAAAGGGAGCGGGGAGTAAGAGGAAGCTAGAAGAAGGAGTGCGAACAGGTCTCCCTTAAATAACTAGAAACCCACTATATTAACATTTTGCATAACACTGTTAATTTTAAAGCAGAAGGAAGCATTCTTGCATGTATCACACACAATTTCTGCCTTCAACTTGCAGAATAAATTAGCATTTTAGGAGATATTCTATGGAGCTCTATCCACTGAAAAGCTGCCGCCGCCGTAGACGGCAGTAGGAAAATATAGGGTGGGCCGTTCAACTTCGCAATAAATGTATTATAAAACAGCGTTAATGGCTCCTATTTATGACGATTCTCATTTTGCGTACATGCCGATTGTTTAATATAAGGTGAACAATGGAGCCATTCGGTCGTATCTACAAAGGTAAGTAAAGCGTCCTCCTATTTTATTTTTTTTTTGCAGAAACATTGCATGTTTACAACATGACGAAAGTGTAACCTTAAACATTCGCAGGATTCAAAATTTAAATGAGGCTTGTACTCTTAAAACATGTCGGCTTTTTGCATTCCCCTTTTAAGCAAGAAAGTACACGTTTCTACAAGAGCTTTCTAGCCTTTTTCTGAAAGTGATTCTTGATCAGACCTGCAACGTTGACCCACCTGAGAATATCGCGTTTCCAATCACAGCAGAGATAAATTACTGCAGCAGCTGTCAGCTATGAGCAATCGTAATCTCTAACTAAAATTTATTACTTTGAGTTCATGATTAGTATAAAAACACACACAACTGATCCCAACATCAGTCATGACAGAGGTAGGTTGGTTTTTCAGCTCTTACGAGCGCACTTCCGACTGAAAACCAGCTAGAACCCATTGATTCCCCTTGACAGCCAACTGGGACCCGCTGACTTCAAAGTGGTAGGCGTCTGGTAGGCATCTGGAACAAGATAATGCCAGGTGAGTACCAGCTGGGAACTGCTGAATCCAGGTAGATCTACGTAAAGCAGCTTGGATTTGTTTTTTCGGCTACTAAGGCGATTACAAAGTTGCCTTCGATTCAACGAGCAGGGTTTGAGGCATTAGAGAGTGCAATACATAAGCTCCATTTTTAATCGTGGGAAATCGGCAAGAGGGTGATATTGCTATTTTTCAGACAAAACCGCGAAATCCGCCACTTTTTCCCAGCTCTCGGGGAGCCTCTGAGAACTGAGGGCCCGGTTAATTCAAACCCTTTCAACCTTTCATATTCCGCCCCTGCACACCCACGCGAGCTAACTCCCTATATTCATAGCCTAGTGCAAACAGCTATGCATTGGGACCGACCAGATCCCCACTACGTTGACAACGCATCCAATACGCGCATATATTATGATCTCCTGCTCCCTCCACTTTTTGCATTCGTGAAATGTCTTTACAATGCAATACCTTTTTACTTTAGCCCACAAGGGGCATCCTTCATCTCGGGAGAAATGACTCGCCCGCCTGCAAATAGTAACTCTAACATCTTTTGCCGCTTCTACACCCGTTAGAAGTGTGAGAATCTAGTATAAATTTTCAGTTTGTCCCATTCAGCTCATATCCGAAACGTTAGTCACGAGTGCAAACCAAGAAGCTGCTGAAAAAAGACTGCAGACAAGACGAGCGCCTTCAGCACTGCCGTCCTGCCTATCGACACTTGGAAGCCTTTAAACTCAAAAGCCTTCTTTGGCGCAAGAGTAAAGGAATTCATTAGTGGCAACGGGGTTCCCATCCACCAGCAGAGAGAAGAAAATCCTAAACTGTTTCCAACCCCCCCCCCCCTACATTGGTCGAGCAGAACTTCGACGTCATCAGCGTAGGGGCCTCCAGAAACCAGCGCCTAATTCGGAACAACATCTTGCACCACGGTAACTCAATCGCGGAATGAGGTATTAATAGTGAAACAACTGATAAAATAGGAACAGACAATTTGTACGTAGTTTATTACTGACATTAGAGTGAAATTGAAAAAGGGAAATTCGCAAAGATTAGAATAGAATATTTGAGATTTCAGTAGACTGCAGTGAATGAAAGGTGCTGCTGGGGAATCATCATAGAAGAACAGTGGATTAAATTTGTTGAAATTGCTGTGGGGGGATAATAGATGAATAAAATGCGATCATCACAGAGTAAGCTTTAATTGGAGAAAATAAAGAAGGTTCCTATTCGATTACGGAGGATTATGAGTAGGATTATGAGGTTGGCTGTCTTAGATGAAAATTTGAATGCCGCCTATTAGGTTGATTAAGACACTAATGCATTGGATCAAGGCTTTGTTTCTAGGGTATAGCGCTTAGATTAAAAAGTAAATAGCTTGAAAGCAGTCCTTAAGGGACCAGGAAATATTATATACCGAAGTTATAAAGCATAAGTATTGCACTACTCGAGACCGCAGCACAATTGTTCTTCGATACATTTATTGGTATGGACGATACTTCGCGAGTAAATACAACGATGCTCCTCTACCCTCCCAAATTATGCACTGAAGACGCCAGAGGTAAAAAGAAAACAGCTACAGCTAAGGACTGAACTCACCCATAAAAGCGTCCTTAAATCCCTTTTTGTTTGCCGAGGAATGGCTGTTGCTTCCATTAACTTAAGCTTCTGTCCCCCTCCCCCCCTCCCCCTTCTTCCATATGTTCACCTTCTTCAGTCACTGGCTAACTCTTCCTTCTCGTACGCATTGTTTGAGCGTGACTGTTACCGACCGAAAGATGCCGCAGCAGTAAATCGATACATTGTGTGCGATGGCGTTGGCCTTCCGGGCACGCACACACTGGTGCCAGGCAGCGACGACATATAGCTGAAGGGTTTCCCTGCTATCTGAACTGTGGCTGTCGGTAGCCTCTCACTCACCATCATATCACCGTGATTGTCTCGTATACTTGGAAAAACAACGGTTCTAAATACTGCTACTACGTCTTGACCTTCGCCGTCGAATTTAAAACGCGGACACGGTTCTAAACATAGGCAATAAATCACTAGCTTCATTAGAAGAATTTTTCCTTTGGGCGAATGCTTAGAAGTAAGAACTCTACGAACGAAGCATGTTTGTCGGCAGCTTTTGTACACATTCACTTTACGTGCCCTCCGCAGCTTTATTACATTGAGCTAGGATTCGGCGGTAGCTAAAAGCAAAATAGAAAAAGAAAAACGAGGCTGACTGCATTGCAAAAGCAAATGGCTTGCATGTTAGCACATCATCACTTTTTTAGCACGGAAACCAATTCCTATATTTCAATCGTACCAGAATATTCTGTTTCTTCGATCATAAATATCTTTCCGACCTTGCAGTAGATTTCAACTAGGGCTCAATGACCATGTCACATTCTTTCCCATTCTTAGAGAAATATTCATCTTGTGCTTTTCGGCGTCCTTCTTAAGACCACAATATGTGTTTTTTCGTGCTTCTCTGACATTCTTTTTTAGCTTTTCAAGAAGATTGTGAGATACTTACATGATTTTGGTTCCTTCTGTTACTTATGCTCCGCTGCTTTCGGCTTTTTTTGTAACGCCATGTTGTGGCTTTTAATAACTTTCCTCGAAACCACCTCGTGGATGCACTATTATGTATTGCGTAGATGAAAGTTTACGGGGTGTTCGTTTTTGTTTGTTTCATTTGCGCCGTAGTATATTCGGCTTTCTTTTGCTTCTTCGGGGTTTTCATAGTACTCTATCGTGCTTTAAAGAGATAATCGTAGTTTTAGCATCAATTGCTAACTCGTCGTACTTGTTGCAGCTCAACCGCGTAGTTCACCTATGCTCCATTCAACACTCCCAGCAACTAAGGACTTGCTCTTAACACAGGTCCCGTCAAGCTGTCAGGAACAGCTTTTAGGCTTTAAACCCGTCAGAAGCTTTCTGGAAAATTAATGTACAATGAAATGATAAAATATTGCCTCCTTGGTCCTGTTGCGGTCACGTGATGTAAAGTAGCAGTTTTGTGTTGCGCGGGGCTCCTTGAGAATTAATATTTGATGGATATCTTCTGTCGGGGTCTATATGGTTTAAAAATACAGAAATCCTCCCTTTGCTCCCAGGATAAATATGTTTAGTGAAAGATCAGATAGTGTTTAAAAAATGCAGCGACAAAGGCAAAGCAGAACAATCAACCTGAACAAGCTTTTTGAGGTAAGAAAGTTATAAAACACTTTTTATAAAGCGTGCTTCCCGTCACCAGTTTTTTGTTTCAGCGATTTGATAAACATACATCCTTTTTTGTTCCTGTCAGCTCCCCTGTAAAATAATTCATATGGAGCACTAGTGTTGTCACAGTGTCAAACGAAGATGAAATGCGAGCGTTTGGGTGCGCGGAGCTCTGTCTACAGAGCCATATTTTCCTGATTTGGCTTCATAAGACAGCACAACAGGCTTAAGAGACAACGGCATATGGCCTGTGAGGCAGACTGCACAATGAGATGACAAAAGGCGGAACAAATTGACGGCACGTGCGCACGCCTTTATTGATATTTATGGCTTTCATGCCAAACATTCTGCACGTCGGCAGGCTTCCCTGCCTGGTCGCAAGGTGAAGGGAAGCTCGCAAATCCTCATCACGGCTTCGTACGTAGTTACTCTACCGAGGCCTTAGTTCTCGGCACTTTTCGCAGCGTAATTTGTTACCATATATGGCGACAGAGAAGAGACAAAGAGAAAAATGAAAGAACAGAAATAAAATGAGGGAGGACCCAGCAGCTTGTGCTACGCCTAAGGCGTAAAGAGGGGCATTAAATTCCAGGAGAACAGCTGCGGTAGTGGAATGTTTCTGACTGGCCTCGTATGCTTTGCTGTGTTAGAGTGCGCCAGAGTGTACTTTTTGTTACATGCGCAGCGCGCTTTATGACGCATTGTGCTCAGGGTCTCCTTAAGAGATCAGTCTGATTACTTTGAGCCCTTCTGATGCATTGCCTACCATTTGTGCGTAGTTCTTGTGCAGCCGCCTTAGCTCTTCAAAGGATTGTATAGCACGTGCCACCACGGTGTCGACGCCGAAAGGACGTACGCAAACCTACTTTGAAATAGCTGCTTTCAAACCTCTCATATGTAGCTTACAACTGGAGAATATTTTGGTATGTATACGAAGATTTTATTCTAAAAACCGCTAGAGAGATGTTCGTGGTTTTTTACAGGCTGACTATGCAACAAAATGGAAAATTATTTGTCATCGTAAAAATGTACAGGCCAAGAAATTTACTTCTAAGTCCTGTAACGGGGCTGCTTGAAGCACTTTTGTATTATAAAGGACCAGGTTATCCAGGGTTCAAATGGTTCAAATGAACCGGGCCCTACGTTCTGAGGGGCCCCCTGAGATATGGAAAAAAATTGCGGAATTAAACGTTTCGTCCGGAAAATAATCACCATATTATTCCTTATTTTTCATGATTAAAATTCAAGCTTATGTATTCCAATGTCGAATGCTCCAGAATCTCTTCGATTCATCATACGCTCAATACAAGAGTCACGTTATGCCAGTCAAAGTACCAAGCTTTATACTCGTCCAAATAGATAAAAAAATTCAAAATGAATTTAGCTAGTTCATACTTTTAGAGAGGACAACCGATGGTTGCTAAGGGTAACAAATTGGATTCCAAGGAAAGGACAGCGTAGCAGGGGGCTGCCGTAAGTTAGGTGGGTGGTGAAGTTAAGAAGTTCGCAAAAGTCAAGTGGATGCAGCTGGCATAGAACTGCTTTAATTGGAGGAATATGGGAGAGGCCTTTGCCCTACAGTGGCCATAGTCCGGCGAATGATGATACTGGTTTCAGTTGGTTTCACCTTGTCCTATCTGGGGCTCAACTGGTGCTCGACTGTCATTAACTGGCCCCCTATGCATATCAGTTATAAGTCAGCGGGTCCTGGTTGGCAGTCAAATGGAATCAACACTTCTAGCTGGCTTTCAGTTAAGAGTCAGCTCGTACCAGCTGGAAAACCAACTGACCTCTGTTATTACTGCTGTTGAGGTCCGTCTTGTGTTTTAGTAATCTAAGTTGAGGACAACGCAGAGGACTATGGAACGAAAAATGGTAGGGGCAACATTAAAAAATAGGAAGCGTCCAGAGTGGGTCAGAAAAATAACTCGTTACTGACATCCTAGTGGAGAAATGGGCTTGGGCAGGACATGTAGTGCGAAGACAGCACAACCTATGGGAGCTTAGGGTAACAAACGGGATTCCAAGAGAAGGAAAGCGTAGCAGGGGGCGGCAGAAAGTTAGGTGGGCGGATGAGGTTAAGCAGTTCGCAGAGGTCATGTGGATGCAGCTTGCACAGAACCGGGTCAATTGGTGAAATATGGGAGAGGCCTTCGCCCTGCAGTGGATATAGTCAGGCTGATGATGATGATGATGAATTTAAGAGGAAGTAGTGAAAGCTGTGACAAAAGCAATAAATTATTAGCCAGAGATTGACTGCTCATAGCTGACGGCTGCCTCAGTAGTATGTCGCTGCCGGGAGTGGAGCCGCGAGATTCTCAGGACCAGCTCACCTCTCTGTTAAAAGCTCGAAAAAGCTTATAGAAACGTGAATGCATTTACTGAGTTGCATAAAAGTGGAGCGAAAAAACATAACAGACATATTATAAGAATACATGCCCCATTCGATAGTTGAATTCCTGCGAAATATTTAAGCTTACATTTTCTCCACTGTGTCAACATGCAATGTTTCTGCAAACATTTAAAAGGGCGATTAAGCTTCGCCTTGTACTAGACGCAATAGCCCGGCTTAAATTCTCACCCTAATTTAAATGAAAATGCATGTACGTGAACGAGGATCTGCATGGGGAGCTGGCCTATAGGAGCCATTAACGCTGTCCCATAATAGTTGGAGGAACGCCAACTTTCCTTGAGTGATCGATGCGAGATCATACATATGTTGGCGTAGTGATCAATGCGCGTTAAGAGTGGAATTCATATAAATTTAAAAAGAAAATAGACACAGACGTGACACTTTTCTGCGCCGAGCAAGAGGGGTTAATTACAAGCTATGCTTGATTTCTGTCACTCTGGAAGAACGATCATAGTTACTTACAATAAAACGCGCTGCTCTGTTTTCTACATTTTCAAAGTGCCAAAAACCGTGTTAGTGAAAGGATGATCAGTCAATGTGTTATATGTGATTACGAGACAAGGCGCGCTTTAGTTCCAACTGTTCATTATCTCAGAATAGCAAAGTAGTTCAGTAAGCACATTGATGTGCTATTTGGTGCATTAGCACGAAAAAAGAAATAACCAGCCAAACATAAGCACACAGAAAAGCTCTCCCGTCTGTTTCTCTGTTCTCCTGTATTCGTCGTCTCGGCTGGTTGTTTCTTTCTTCGGCAAATTAGGCATTGGCAAGTATACAAATTCTTTCAAGTGCTTTTTGTCACACAGGTCAGTTCAGTTTAGTCGCGTCCGACTCTTCGTGACCCTATGGATCATATCACGCCACGCTTTCCGGTCTCTCACTATTTTCCTAACATCACATAACTTCATCTGCAGCGCCTCGAGGATGCCATCTAACCTCCGCGTTCGCTGCCTACCCCTTCGCCAATGACCCTCAACCTTTCCCAACATCAAATCTTTCTCCAGCGACTTCTCTCTTCTCATCAGATAACCAAAGTAGCTGAGCCTTAACTTTAGAATTTGACCCTCCCATGAGCAGTCAGGGTTTATGGTCGACAATATCGACTGATTTGTTCACCATAAGCCATTTTAAAGCAAGAGCTTAATGAGAAAGCAGTCATATTGATTCGAACACTTGGGAGAAGGAAAACTAGTAGAGACATCGGCAGCAGTATCGGCTGCAAAACCTTATAGCGCAGTGCAAAAGCGAGCAGAATAGCGACTACATGGTGCCCGAAAACGCGCGAAGTACGGACCAGTAAACTGACATCTTTCACCTCACTTTCTCCCCTGACTTTGCTCCTCTTGTTTTACACAACAAATTGAGTTCCGTTCAGCGCGTGTCACTAGGAAGCTCTGGCCCACGATTGCGAGGTGCCCGCATTTCAGCATGCGATGCACTCTCCTCACCCTTCCTTCTAAGGTGAGGTGATGAGTTGGAAAGGTGCGGCCAGCACAATCACGTATTTTATTGCTTTCTTTTACGGGGACGGAAGGGAGCTGTTGGAGGCGTGTAACGAAAGATCGTCTTTCTCCATTCCGGCTTCGACGATGATGAAAAAAAGAGGAGCAAGTAAAGTGATCACGTCCAGTTAATCAATCCTGCTTTTAAGGCGTCCTGTACGTGCACACGACACTGGTGCGCAGTCGGGGGCGTGCCCTCTGGTTTGCTGTCGCGCCGTATCTGTTGCAACGTTACTTTGTTAGACATTAGCGTTTCTTTAGAAGTAATAGCTCGAGAGCGTGCTGCAGAAAGGAAGGTAGGAGGCGATATCTACGCGTTTCTTGTCGAAGAAAGTACAGTGTTTACTTATGAATGTTGTCGTTTTCTCTAGAACTTACTTTGCTCTTTTCTGTACTTTATTCCACCTGAAAGCTGGCCCAAAGAGAAATATTTTGAGTGGTAATATCTTCGAGCCCTTATATGATGGAATTTCTTCTTGTTGATATCCTTACATTTGCACACTTATTTTCTGATCTTGTGCAGCCTCCCCCCCCCCCCCTCTTCCCTGCGTGCTAAAGTCTATACAAAGCCACTAAGAGCAAAATCTTCCCGGAGCAGCCGTTTTCACTAGTACCGATCTTCTTCCCTGTTCAAAGATCCTTGACTTTCCCCCCGCTCTTCCACGCTGAAGTATGCTTTGTTGGAGGCCATTTTGGCACTGCCGTCCGGACCCTTTATCATCCAGGGCCGCTGTGCAGTCATCGAAGATTGAAGGTTCTGGTGCCAGATTCTGCGCCGGGCATTCTTCATCGATTGGCGAGGGCCGACGGGATCCAGTTGACAGACCTAACACTGATCACAGGTTCCTTTGAGTCCGTAGAGAATCATTTAGCTTGGAATTTGTTCTAACGTTTTTATGGCGGCAACCTTCACGGTTTGCGCTTTTACCCTTTGCTCCTTTTTTATTTGCAGTACGCCGTCAGCACGCTGATTTATGACCACCGAGGCACCACGGGAAAAGCCAGAACTGAAAGCCAGCAGGGATAGGAGCAGATAATATTATACAGTGGAGACGGAAAGACAAATGACGAAGCTTGCACATGCCACCGATTCCTACGCGACTCTTTGTCGAAGCATGTTAACGCGCAAAGTGCTGTCTTCAGTAGCGCAATTGATGTCTCCAGAGAGGCCATACGACACCCATCGCTTCGCAAAAGCTGTCCTGTTCTCAAACTGAGCATAACAACGAACATGCCGGCACCCCGAAAACGATTGACACATTAATTAGCCTTGAAAAGCCACCATATGTGTGCGTATTGCTTGTTTCTGGCAAATAAACATATCAATTATTGTAGATACGCCTTTACACCGGTACCACCGAAACGCCAGCTTTAGTGATGGCGTAAGAAAAACCGCTAATTTATGGGTTTGACGGCGTACAGTCAATCATTTCGGGACTAAGGCTGGACTGAGAGTGATTACATAATGCCGTAAAGGGCCCAGATACCGTACCAAGGTCATTGCAATGACGCAACGATCAATGATATGTGGGTTGGCCCTCGCTGTTCATATGATTGACCTCGGAATGCATAATTCCTTTGATAAATGAGCCTTGACGTTTTATATTATATTGTAATGTATCGTAATTGCATTTTATATGTATTGTAAATGTAATGTTATGCAACCACTATGTTTCTTTTTTTTTTCGCGCTTCTTCTGTCTTTTCATTCCTAAGTAGCAGATGTACCCAGATATCTTGAGTGTATGCGTGTATTATCTTTTGTATCTTCCGTGTGTTACAACAAGTGTATATAAATCTCGCCCTTTCAGTCGCTACAAAACTGCCTCCTTGTAGGGGTGGCGAGGCTTGTCAAGCGGTCATAATCACTGCTGTTTTTCCTGCCGCCCTCGGTTTCCTTGTAAAGAAAACTGGAATAAATAAGTGATTGATTGATTGATTGTGCGATTTTACTCTTATTCTGCTGCATTCGAGAGATTTTTAGTTTTATTTACACGCTCTATGCTTAAATTTTTAGGCTGATGCAATGTCTGATTTACATTCACTCGGGCTGATGCAAGAAATGTCCCATAAGTCAAAAGGTATGGAACAGGAACGACAAAAGAACCTATTTAAGTTTCATGATTTTTAAACGTTTCCACAATGGGAAGTGTATAATTGGTTCCCGTTTTGAGATTTGCGTTTTCAGTACAACTTCCATTTTTTGAGAACAGAAAAGCACGGTATTTACCAAGGTAATCGCTAATATAACCATAGACATCGGTCAATAAAACGTAAAGGATAAAGTAGGTTTTCGGGAAGGCTTCACATTCTATCGTAGCCCACGTTAAATATCCGGTTAGAAAAGAATACGCACAATATAACCAGCCTCTCTACATAACGTTCATTTATTACCAGAAAGAATTTGATGAAGTCGAGCCTTCAGCAGTCATGCAGGCATTACGAAATCAATGTGTAGACGAGTCGTATGTGAAAGCACCGGAATATATTAATAGTGGCTGCACAGCAACTATAGTTCCGCATAAATAAACTAAAAAACCTTTAATAAAGAAAGGTGTTATTCAAGGAGACACGATCTCACCAGTACTGTTCACAGCTTGCTTAGAGGAAGTATTCAAAGACTTTGAATGGGAGCAGTTAGGGATAAGTGTCGATTGAGACTACCTCAGTAATCAGCGATTTGCTGATGACATTTCCTTGCTAAGTAACTCAGGGGATTAACTGCTAAGAATGCTTGATGACCTAGACAAGAAAATCATAAACGTTTGCTTGAAAATCAATATGCAGAATACTAAAGTAACGTTCAGCAGCCTCGGGAAGGAGCAGCAGTTCAGAATACGTAGTGAAGCACCGGAAGTGGCAAACGAATATTTGTGCATAGGACAGGTATAGTAACCGCGTATTATATGTTAATTCGCCCCTGAAAACTGGTGTTTGACCCGACGCCGTCAAGCGGAGTAGGCGAACTAGGAGGGAAAGGTGCTTTTGTCGGCGCAGCAGCTCAGGCTTACTGACCCCTCTGTGAAACTTTCCCCTTCGCAACCCTATCCCGATCAATCAACTATACTCCGTATCACAGCGGGTTACAGCACTGTGAGAGGCAGGGGAGCCTCAAACCAGTCAGGATGATGCGCACTATAACAGTTTATTGTGCTCCTACGCGCCTCTCGCGACTCGAATTGGTGGGACGATGGTATGAGCACAATTATCTAATAGTGAGCCGGGGCGACCGGGATGCCAGATCACAGTTACAGTGCACCTGATCCTGAATGGTACAGGACCGGGACGACAACATGCCTCACATAGTATATTGACGTGTGAACACGCAATACGTCGTCTGCGGATCGACAGTATGTCGTTTGAATCGGCCTCAATAAAGAGGAACTTATTTGTTAGGATTCCAGGCTAGCTGATGCTTTAAACTGTAGGTATGAAAAAGCTTCAGCCTTTATACAAGACATTCAGGCGCCTAGTACCACATATCCTTAGCTTCTCTCGTGCCATAAGTTTATGTCTATATATTAAACTGGATGGAATCGAAGTTCTTTGATCGAGATTGTAAAAGGAGGATCAGTGATG
The DNA here is from genome assembly GCF_055883805.1 of Amblyomma maculatum. Taxonomy (NCBI): domain Eukaryota; kingdom Metazoa; phylum Arthropoda; class Arachnida; order Ixodida; family Ixodidae; genus Amblyomma; species Amblyomma maculatum. The sequence continues at coordinate 60,038,928 of NC_139354.1, forward strand.
GAGGAACCGGACACTTTTATTGCCATTTCCACAATACTCATTTTCAAATGGAACCTTTTTCGCAGCTTATGCAAGGAGAAAGAATGTGCAAAAGGAATGCTTCCATAGACTTCAGCGGCCTAAATCATAGATAGATAGATTTATTGAAAGGAAAAGGCAGGGAGGTTGGCCGGAATAATTCAAATCTGGCCTGTTACTCTGCACTGGGGAAGGAGAGAAGAAAGAAGATCATGATGGGTGACGATGTGGGAGAAGGCATATGAAATGTATATACAGACACAGTAGCTTGCTTTACAAGCGTGAATCAAGTCCGCTGGAGCACAAAAAACGGCAAAGAGCGCGCAGTGCCTGGACACCCTTCCTCTTGTCCTGCCAAGCGCCCAGCAGCAGTTCCTCCGACAAAGGCCTCTTGTCCAAACGCTTCGAAGAAGCGGCTAGCACACTTCTTTCGCACGCATACACCAATAATATATTGTCCACAGTGTCTGGGATGCCACAAGTTGAACGTTCTGGCGAGTCCATCTGTTCGATTAAATGTAAGTACTTGCACGTGAAGCCACGTTTAAACGAAGTCTATGTAGCAAGCATGCCTGATCACTCAAAATATCACGCGGAACATAAAATTTCAATGTTCAATCGAGCCTGCTTAGACAGATGTGTCGGGCGTCTGGCTGGGCCCAGCATGCCACTGTAGCATTTTTCATGCAACGCGTAAGAAGGCACGTCGTATCCGCTCTTGAAAAAGGCACAGCTGTTTGGAGGCCATTGACGAGCGCGCTTTGCGCTTCAACATTGGCCTGTTCATTCCCATGGAGCCCGCAGTGGGAGGAATCCATTAAAACATTATCCTGTGACCTTGCAGCTGGGCAGATGTGAGGAGCTCCATAATGTTTAGTGCCATGGACTGATAGGCAATGTGGCATAAGAAGTGTTCCAAAATTTGTAATGTAGTCTTTGAGTCCGTGAATATACACCATTTTTGAGGTGGTTCCCCACATATGTAGCGAATAGATTCCCGAATGGCTACAAGTTCAGCAGCGGTTCATGTAGAAGTATGTCCCAAAAGGAAATGCAGAGTCGTTTTCTGAGGGAGCTGGTATGACCACAGCCGCAGCGGATGCGTGTGCTGACACAGATCCATCGGTGTATACGCGAATATAATTAGGATATCCTGACCAGATGTGCGCCAGGGTAAGCTGTTTGAGTCCACTAAGTGGCACCATTGATTTCTTTAGTATTCCGGGAACACGAAGGAGCACCAAAAGTTAACCCATCGTCCGTGGTGGTTGGGCGGGACGATATGGGAGGGCATATCCTGTCGGTACTTGCGAATGATGGCAGCGGAGTGCACTTGTAAAACTGCAGTCCGGCCGCTCACCCAGAAATTTGCTGACTGGGTGAAAATGATGTCTTGTAAGTGTTCGTAAATATACACGAAGTGGTTCGTGTGACAAGTATATGGATATTGGGCGAGCATGTGCCTATTCAATTGTGCCTTTGTTAGAAGTGCATCTGGGCAGTCCAAGGCATATTTTCAGTGCCTGCGACTGCACGCTCTCTAAAGTCCGCAAGCAGGAAATGCTCATACTAGAGAATTCTGGGCGACTGTACCGGATGTAGCCAACAAACAGAGTCTCGTAGAGCCGTATTAAGGAGCGCTCAGTTGGAGCCCAATTGATGCCAGCTATGAAACGAAGTACATGGCAAAAATTAATTAGCCTTTTCTTCACCATAGGAATATGCTTCGACCAAGATAGTCGGTGGTCCATAATTACTCCCAAGAATCTGTGTCTGGAGACGTGTGGTATTACGACTCCATGAAGGGTAATCGGGTCTCATTATCTTGCATGTGGCGATTTGGTGGGAATACTGGCCGCTTGCATTGTAGCTACGTACAATTGTGAGTAAAAGTGCTATACAACACGCAGCCGGCTACGAAGCTCGAGAAAATTTTATAGCAACGCCATCTAGCAGCATATATCAGGGATCGAGGTAATTGTGGCGGTGGCCCATTTTATCGACATGCGTGTCTTCCTGTCGCTGTTCCTCTCATTCTTGCTAGATGGCGTTTAGATGCTGTTTTCGAGAGACTTTAGTTTCCTCGAGCTCCGCCACCGGCTGAGTGTTCTATACCCCTTTTGCTCAGACCTGCACATGCTTTAGCCACGTTCGATCAAGATTGTTTCTGGTCATGTTTTCTGTTTCCATGGCATCTGCTTTAAAATCCGTCGGTATGTGACCCCAAAAATGGCTATAAGTCACAACATGAGGCCATTCCTTTAATAGGCATGTGCTGCTAGCATACATGGTGAGGGCTGTGTTAGAATGCGCCGTTGAAGACATTGAGAAAAAGGAGAGAATATTGTCCTTCATGTTTTTCGCGATGTGTTATAATGATTGGCTGCTCCCTCCATATCATTGCGTATGGAAGGGAAAAGGGCAGCAAATGCGAAGGGAAGTGCTCAAGAAAGTGAAGTAGGATGGAACTTGTGCTACTAATACTGGGAGGTCTGACTAGCTTAAATCGCATAAATCATTGATGACATACGCTAGTCTAAATGTCAGATGTTAACTAAAACTAAATTATCATTTGAAGAAATGAACATAAACACAGTTTCAACAAAAGCATCTACGATGTTCATGTTCATATATTACCTGTTCTTACTACCGGCTGTTTTTGTTTTTCAGTTTTCTTCGGCCTCCATTGTGGGGCCCTAATTACGGTAACAGGAGCGTGAGAACAAAATTACAACCCGAGAATTCAGATCTCCAAAGGAGCCCAAAGGCAACAGTACAGGCCTTTACATGGCTTCCAGGCTCGCGTGCAACCTGTCAAATTATGCTGGTGCGTGGCTACCGAGCACACTAAGCACTTTACGTAAGCTCAGTCAGTCAAGGATTTCTGTCGCGCTGCTTAAAGATTATCTGGGGAAGCAAAACCCAGTGCGAGGGAGCGCTGCAAATGAGACGCAGATTGAATTTCCGTAAATTCGCCAGATTTGTGGTGAAAGTCATTTCTTTTTGCGAATGGAGCACCATGCATTCTACCAGGAGCGCAGACCGGCAAAGGGTGTGTGATAACTCACTGCTCATGAACTTTTCTCTCGCTACTGTTGGAAATTGAGGAAGAAGCCGTTAGACGTGCCAACATAAGTATGGCGTTCGGATTAATGTTTCGAATATGCAACCCAAGTCATTCCAATATGAGAATTCAGAAAAAAAGATGAAAATCTAATTTGTTATGGCATCGACGCGGCGGCTGTTCGTAACGTCTTTCATTCTTCGCTCTGAGTCTATGGTGAACGAGGCTTCGAGTTTTGATTTCGATAAAACAAAAGTGATTATAAAATAGTGTAAACACAGACAGGTAAAAAGGCTGTACATTAAGTAAAATTGCTGAAATGTTTCTTGCTAATGTTTTCCTCTCGGCTGCTTTTGAAATTGTAAGCGGCATCTCTTGGCCCATGGAATCCGCTACGTTTTGCTCTTACCAAACAAATGAGGCTAAAGCAATGACAGGAAATACAGATACAATGTGATTTTTTTTTTGCATAATACACTGAGTGTGCAAGAAGCACAGGTGTCCTTGTTTTCTTCACCAGAAAGAACAAAGGCAAGGAGCTTTTGCACAAGGCGATGTTTTTGTTGCAAAAGCAACAATACGCCAGCTAGATAAGCTCGTCGCGTATGCTCGTATATCGTAGCCGCAAATGGCAGGAGCTGCCAACTTGGGTCCCTCGTTTCACATGGGGCGGCTATGTCAGAATCAGCCTGCCAGGACCTTGACATTCACGTTACCCCTATAGGTCACTAATGCACGTTCATAGGGCTTGGTTAAAGCGGGGCTTTATATGTGGGCTAGTAGCCTAGGCTATCGCGTCATACCCTTAAAGGTGGACCTTAAGTGTCTCCCATATTTAGATGCAATAAACGCCTTTACCACCACCACCACCTAAAACACCGGTGAAATGTGATGCTTTCAGCTGAACGCTGATTGTGTTCGATGCAACGCTTGGTCGCCCGCTGCCAACGATTTCGCTCCACACTAGTATGCCGTAGCCACAACCGACAGGCGCCAACTCAAAGAAGAAACGGATGAAGAGTGCGCGGCACGTGTCGAGAAAGGGAGGCTTTGACCAGTTTAATCCTTGAGCCTGGAAACGTTGAAAGTAGTCGACGTGCAGACTTTGCACAAATAGTGGCAGAGCACGAGTCGGCCACGCGAGAGTTTCACCGCCGCTTAACGAACAGCCCGTTTGGAAGTGTGTATTCTGTGTGCGACGGACTATGGCATAAAAAGTATCTAACACATCCGACTCTTCATCTGGCCACTAGCGTAGTCATGCAGTCGTTTCATTCACACTTCAACTAGGGTTAACCAGAGCTAAACCATAGCCAACGTTTTGAATCTGCCCTATCGTAACACCTTTTTAGCGAACACTGGGGAAGACAACGCTTAAAGAATCGCATTATTTTGTGCTGCTTCCCTAAACTTACGTTGTTTCTGAGCTCCCGGCATTTGGTGCAGAATCTTTATTCTTTATTTATTTTGAAGTGAATTTCTGTTTACACTTCAGGAAGGAGGCCAAAAGGCACGACGCCTGACGTGGGCCTTTCTCCCTAGGGGAAGCAAATTGTATTTGGCTTTGTATACAAAACAAGCAAATACAATGTGCGTACCGGTCATCGTGACATCAGTTTCCTCAAGCACGTGAAACAAAATCCATTTCAAAAATAACGAAATCTGAACCTAAGGTGTTCTGAGTAAATAATAATAATAAAAACAACATGAAACCATCACACGCCACGACTGCTGGTACAGCAATCTACGATGAACATACAAGAGCGAAACGTTGTACAGTGCATATTACAGTAAATTACGATTTCTTGAAAAGAAGCAATGATGAAATACAGGAAGTTGCGGAGGAAAAGAATCATACTCACTGATATGAATGCACAGAATATCACAGGATGTACCAAGACGTCATGCAGTCAGCAGTGCAATAACTTTCTCTTGTAAATTTTTTTTTTACTTTTACATTGGTACTGTAGAAGCTTCTCTGTAGGTTTCCATTGGGTGCCTTAGAACGTAGGTAGTGAGGCAAAGAGGCTGCACTGCTTCCGCCTGGATGCCCTGCCTGGGAATAGATCAAATAAGTTCCTTGAAGCATGAACACAACCCTCTGAGAAACGGCGCTCGAATATTTCCATAACTTAGTCACTCTCCAAACAAGCCATTTGTGATGACGAAATTAAAAAGACATCGGGCGACTTTACGACATGACTACAACTATGACTCTGTTTTTTTGCGCCATTTTTTATATGCTATGGACCAACTTGTTCAAGGTAGCGTTGCCCTCAAAAATAGAAATCATAAAGTTGCGCTTTCAAGACACTGTTTACACGAGCGGCGACCTGCTATGTAAGTAGAAGGCTTCTCGTGGTGTTTTAAAGTGTCTCCAGTACTGAAATCTGGACTCCACGTGGAGACAGCAGCAGCTGTGTATTGTGTTTGACTGCGTGCGTGGTGACATATACTTGTGGGACCACTAGTATACGCTTGAACTACTCCCTTAAAATAATGCCGAAATATGGCTCCGGTGGAGTGATTGACTGGATAATCCGTGACTAACCTCCCGAATAGCTAACAGCAACCTCGATTTCTTCCTGTTATTATTTCCTTTCTTTCAAGTTTACTGCCAGTGCGTTTGCAACATTAGTGTTTGTTCTAATCTGGAGAACCAGGTCCTGTGGTCATGTTATGGTGACCGCAGCCCACCACTCAGAGACTCAACAAAAATATTAATAAAAATACTTTTATAGGGTCTAACTTCCGCCCATAAAATACGAGTAACTTAGCTTCAGTGATGAGAACAAGTGTGCTTGGAGATCGTCGATGTACACTATTCCCACTGATCTCGGTCGTGCTCAATTATTTGATCTCAGGCAAAAACCATTTATGGCAAAGTGAGGATCGTGTACGATAATAACAAACAACGTAAAAACAATTGTGCTTTCACAAATATTCCCAATAAACATTGTAGCAGATCTTTCCATAAAGTGCAAGATAACTCCGGGTGCCAGCGGCTTTGAATGTGAAGAAAAACTGCAAAGGTTTATCACGATTAAAATTAGTTATGCGAACGAAAGCGCTGTTAAGCACTGTAAAAGATCAGTTGATTCTCTAGCTAAGCTTCTCGCTCTTCGGGTTTGGCTGCTAAATGAGCGCGTTCATGGTCAGAGGTTCCTTATGGTGAACTATATCGCATATATCGTTAGGCAGATCCTGACGCCAACGTCAGAGAAGTGACCAACACGGCCCGACGTGCATCAGCAATAGGAATACTGGAAAAGCTGCGCCTGCAAAGACGTGCTCATACTCCTTTTCTAGCCATGTCATACAGCACCGGCCATGTTGAGCGTCCATCCATGCTGCACCTCTCATGGGGCGTCAATGATGTCATAGCCGCACATTCGGTCCGCAGACTGCAGAATTTCAAATTGTACCAAACTTGATCTCGGTAGCTTTACCTAAAAGAGTAGAGCTCTCGGTCTAAGTATGTATACATTTCGCTTCAGTGTCTCCGCCCAGTTGTTGAAAGAGGCAGCTGGCGTGGACTAGTTACCGTCCTACGCTGTGCTTGACTGTCTACCTCTCCGTACACAGCAATAATTCATCATTATCATCATCATCAGCCTGATTATACCCACTGCAGGGCGAAGTCCTCTTTCATATTTCTCCACTTAACCCGGTTCTGTGCTAGCTGCATCCACTTGACCCTTCGAACTTCTTAATCTCATCCGCCCACCTAACTTTCTGCCGCCCCCTGCTACGCTTTCCTTCCCTTGGAATCCAGTTTGTTACCCTCAGCGACCATCGGTTATCCTCTCTTCGCACTACATGTCCTGCCCATGTCCATTTCTTCTTCTTAATTTCTACTAGAATGTCGATAACGAGTTATTTCTCTGACCCCCTCTGCACGCTTTCTATCTCTTAATGTTACCCCTACCATTTTTAGTTCCATAGCCCTCTGGGTTGTCAACTTAAGTAGAACAGCAAGAATTGAAAAGCACAAATTCTAGCAGATAGTATGTACACTTGTGGTATATGTTTAGAGAATGGGTGCCTACACCAGGGTTTCTAAAACAAAAAAAGACACAAGTATGCCATACAACCCAAAAATGTTTACTTTTTGCCACCATATATGCTTTGCGCTATGAGCCTGGTAGAGGTAGCGTAGTTACAGTTTTTACGTTTCCTGGGAAGTCTGTGTACGAACGCTAATTAATTTATAGAGGTGGAGTCTGCGAATTTGGTCATAGCAGAGTGTGTATGTTTTGTCCAATGGCGATAAGCGTGCAGTTGGAAACCATCATTCTGAGTGCTGAAGGGAAATGTATGAACCAATATGAGGAGAGTTCATGAATAGCTTTTTACAAAAAGAGATATTGAACATATCATTCAAATCTTCAAAGAGAGGCTGACTACTGAATATTTTTTACATAAAAAGCGCAGTTCTTTTGTTGAATTAAGGCTGATCTCGACAAAAGATGTTTATTTAGCCTTTTTGGAGGCTTTTGATGTTTTTTCAGAGAAACTCTTTCTACAGCTTCACTCTCTAGCAATCTATAAGAATACCTCCTTTGGAGATCCGAGCCCTCATTGTTTGCCTTTCGTCCTTTACTCGTTTGCCTATTTGTCAGGTCATGCCTATGTTCCTTTCAGTAGCTAAAGGCGTCCTCTTTGAAAACAGGTAGTGAGGAAGAGGGTCTATCTAGCTTAGCCCGACACGGGAGGAGGAAATTAAAAATGTTCCTCTCGATGATGCATGGGAGCATTTAGGATCAACAAGTGATCGACATTCAATGGCTTATATGGGTTGTCCAAGTGGCAAGAAGGAATTACCAGACAAACATTCATTCAGTAGATATTTCCCAGTGTGCCTTTTCCAGTGTGCATTTCAGGTGCGGCAGGTATTGATTTGTTTATTGTAGATTTTATATTCTCGTATTAGGGATTTTGCATCACTACTACAGAGTACATGGATTTCTACCAAATTATATTTATCTGTAGCATTATTTATCTGTAGTATCTGTAATTATATTTATCTGTAGTTTTCTTTACACGTCCGGTTACAAATACGGAGACTAATGATCTGCCCAGCATAAAGGAGGATAGGCATCAAAAGACCATGGTGAAAATTTTGTCAATAACGTTATCGTTGCAGAATAAAAAGCCTGTTGTGTTAATTGTAGTTTTGAAGGCCTGTTTTTGTGTTGTTGATTCATGATTTGTAGTAGGCTATTTTGTGGGCGAGCCCCTGTCATGCGTCCTGTCGCGTCTATGGCTATGGACGTCGACATTTCATTCCGAAAAAAATTCTCTTTTGTGCGTGGTTATTGCTCGAGAGGCCAATTGTCTGGTCTGAGTCGTCAACAGCTATAGGCCAGCGGCGCACACCGACTGGCCGCCCACTCGGAGAATTAGCAATGTTGCACGGATATTCCCCGGCAAAATCTACACGAAGTAGGCGGGAAGCGCTTCCCATAATATGGGGAAAGGAAAACGCACTATGTATATGCCTTCCTGCCTGCTTGCCTGAGGCTACATCTGGTGCACTCCATAATACATTTAGCTACTGAGCCGACCTTCGCTATTCTACGGTCCTATTTTTCTAAGTCAGTGCGCAACCTGTACGTCGCAAAATTAAATAGCCGGAAAAGTCTTCACATGAAGGCGGCAGTAAGACCAATTTCGGCTGCATTATAGCTATGACATCTTACCGAGGGCTCGTCCGCGTTCTTGTTCGCTTCTGCATGCAGCATGGCATTAAGCGCTAATTGCTTGCTGCGCGCCCGGGGATCCCAGTGCGCGTCCAACGAGAGAGGCTCACTGCCAGGATTCTGTAATGACACTGCGCCGCTGCGATGGGCAATTGTTTATTCCTTTGCTTTATAGTTTGTTTCCTCAGTATAATGAGTCTTGCGAGCGACTATTAAACGTTTTTTTTTTCTTTTGCATGTCGGTACGTGTCTAGGTGTTTACGAGATGGCTCGACTGTTCTTCAAAGTTATATCACGCGGAAACAATTATCATTCCTCCCGGTTTCGAGAATATTTACTCTTCGCGCATGCAGCGACCACTATTCACGTAGCTGGCTAGGTTAACTAGTGCTCTTGTACATACTCCCAAGGGAGAGAATATGACGGAGTACCAGTGTTGTGAGTGCATTTAGCTCTTCAATTGCTGGTGTTCAAAGCCTCACTCCACTTCATCATGCCGAGAGAGCAAGTATTTATTGTCATTTCTAGAATAATCGATCGGTCCATTTCATTGAAATTGTAATCTCGGCATTCGTGATTTTCTTCTGGGATTATTATTCTAAGATTCTTAATGACGGTCAAATCAACCAAAATAACGGAACTTCGCAAATGTACTTCTTACATATAGTCTTTAACTTAGAGGATGTAAACATTTACCCCATGTATGTCAGCATTCGCGAGATGTTAGAAGGGGAGAACTGCAGGGCGAAAGTTTATTTTAGTATGATGCAGGATATGTTGTTAAGAATCGGGTTTGAATTGGGTTTTTTGTTAAGATGTAGTGCGACTGTTTTTGTTCTTTTAAAAACGGCTGCGATTTCAATCATCGTGCACCCTGTATTTTTATTCAAATAATAAAAACTCTTCTATTCCCTCATATACCTCTTATATTAGGGTACAACTTGATAGAACATTGCATCGCCTGGAGTCTCATCTTACAAATATTCCCGAGGCAGGTGAAAAATACCGTCAGAACATCAAGGCCTGTTTTCTTGCAATTTTTATAGCAACCTTTTCTTTCTCTTTCTCTCTTCTAGCGCTTTGGGCATTCGTTTTCTGTCTTCGATTTGATTTCTTCTTAATTTTTATTGGTCTTTCTTTTTTTCTCGCTTTCTCTCTTTTCCTTTTCTGTGTCTACTATGCCAGTGCAAGTAAATGAAGATGCCGGCATTCATATCGAGTTTTGAAAACCCCTAAAAAAAAGATTTGGGAACATTAGGAGTGGACATCCGAAACCTCGAGCATAGTTCTGAAGGTAATAATCGGCCATCATATGAGACCTCACGTGGCTTAAATTTTTAAACGCTGAATTATATGTCATTTTTATGTCATTGCACTGCGAGGTTTGCGAGGAGCGCAAGATTTGAAGATTTGGGAAACTGAGAAATATATGTCATCTCTGTTTTGAGCGATTTCTTGACACACGGAGAGCAGTTATTTAGAAGCCGTTCGAAAACAGTATTTCCTTTACCGCTAATGCTGTCAACTACACTGTCACCATCATGGTCCCCTTTGTCCCGGTCCCTGTCATAGGGTCATGATACTCTTGCCATACTCCTATAGCTTCGCTCTAAATCCGACTGTTTTTTATGTTCGATTGGATTGAGCCTGTTATACCTAGTGGCACGAGCAGAGGCCTATTAGTCTACTTTCCCTTTGGTTGCCTCACCATATTTAAAGATGTCTCTTATCCGCTTTTATCTCGCACGTTTTCTTGTTTCAGCCATTTCTAGCTGTCCCCTTTTCCTGCACCATGACGACCTCCACCGCGGCAATAAGGCTGATTTCCTAACCACATTTATTCGACGCCTCGACTGTATTAAACTTTCGCATCTCTCCGTCAATATAAACTTTGTCGCTATAGCTGCACAGGTGTAGTAGTAGCAGGATTTGTAATAGCACTGATAGTAATAGTTGTGATAGTAGAAACGTTAGTATAGAAGTTTTCTTGATGATTTTTAAAAAATATTGCGACCTTTTGCACTTGCAGTTGGGTAGTAAAGTAAGTTTAGTTCGATTTGGCTCGTAGCAAGCAACGTCCAAAGAGACTCAGGCGAGCAGCAGTAAAGGTACTAGTTGGGAAACCAGCCTCAATTAAGTAGTAATAGAAGTAGTGGATTTGGCACTAAGAGGTTTTGTATTGTGGATGTACCAGTGATTGTCGTAGGAGGTCCCTTGTACAGTGGATGGCTTTTGGACCCCTTCCTGCATAGGTAAAATACGTGTACACAGTCAATTATCGTTTAGTAAACTGATCCTGATTCTAAAAATGCTATTTTTAATAGTGGACCAGCAGTAGTATTTGTAGCGGCAGTAACGGCAGTAGAGAAGGCGTAAAAAGTGTTGCAGTAGCATGCTCAAAGTAAATAAAAGGAGAGGGAAGTCAGTGCGGGAACAGCCTCGACAAAACATTGCGCTGAAAACAATTTAGTTGCCATAATGTAGGAAGTCATTACAGAAAAAAGAAGCAGCGGTATGAGGTGAAGAGAAAATAAAATGTGATGTTTTTAGAGTATATAGCATACACATGCTGTCCCAACTGAATTCAGCTAAGGTTTTTAAAGAAAATCTACTTCGGACGACAGTGAATCCGGATGCATAATCCAGGCACTAGCCCTGTGGTGCTCTAGCCACCTTTTAAATTCCACCTGAGTACGTAAGCAGCCATGTTTAATTAGCTAAAGTTGTAAATATTTTATGGAGACATGACTTTGAAGCGCAGTGACTTACAGCGTCTTCAAAAACCACCACTAATTGTTTTCTACACGATGAATGTTACGTGCTCTCTATCCCCCGTCCTAAATAAAGCGCAGTAAATGTAAAAAGCCACCTGACAGGGCATTTTCGCACCTCTAGTTTGCTGCTCTCAAACGTGAAATCGATGAACTAGGTTTTATGTATACAGCGCAGCTGTGGCCACGGGGAGCGACATAGCTTAGTTCAGGTAGTTACAGTGGTTCTCAGCCATAGATGAGTCAGGAACCCCTTGCTGAGCAGTGGATGTGGTGAGAACTATGTGATACCGAGGGGAGGGAGTTGGGGGTGGAGGGGAACATTGTGCGGAGATCTTGTGCGCACTCCTGCCGCTGTTTCGAGAGCATGTTGTGGAATTAGGACTGAGTCAAGGCGAAACTGACCTTGCAAAAACGTGCACTCGATAAGCCAATGCACTATGTTCTGAGTGAATGCAGGGAAGAGGAGAGGAGACGCGTCCGCACCAGTATGCATGTCGCTAGAAAGGATCCGACACTTGCCGGCACAGCTCCGCTGGCTTGTCGGTCATACGAGATGATTTGCATTGCAGCCTAGTCCAGGGGTGCAGCCAGAGAGCGAGTTTCACCGATTCAGGCTTCAAAAAATAACGCGAACACACATTTTCTTTTCCTTAATCTGACTCGTGTTCTCTATTTCGCACTCTCGCTTTTCTTTCACTTTGAGAAACTAAAGTTGGCTTTGAACATCCGTGCTTCTAACCCTTTGCCTAACTAGGCCAGAGCTACGAAACGACATTTCGTTTGTTTGGGGGCGTGGGATTAGCGGAGCCGCCTTTGAGAAACACTGAGGTAGTAGATACCTCGACCTCCCCGTTTCTTCGTATGGCGGCGAAAATCGAAGCTGTTCGTCGACTGCTCTTTTTAAAACGAAAATATTTATATTCTAGTGGCGCAATGAGAGTGTGTTGACAGAGTGTGTGGTCAGAGACTGTATCAGACCTTGACCGCAAGGGCGAAGAATTCGCGGGCTCCAGTGCCAAAAACGGTCGTGGGTTTCAGTCCCAAAAAGAAGAGGGGTTCAAGTATGACCAAGAGTTTCAGTTCCAGTAAAGGTCGTGTGTGTGTGTCCCAGAAGAATGGATAGGATTGAATACCAACCTTCTTGGGATGGATATGCAAAGAAAGCGTAGATTACAAGCCCGTTCCAGTGTAACAGCAACATTGATGCACTGCATGCGGTCTAAGGTTTGAGTCTCTCGCACGCGTCACAGTTGCCATTGTCACGTCAGCCTGTGTTGAGCGATTGAAGCGGCGCTGGGTGATCGAGCATACACGCAGGCGGCTATAAGTGTCTTATATATATTGTAAGATATATATATATATATATATATATATATATATATGGAATGTGGAATGTGGGGAACGCGAAGACGACGAAGTGTGTGGGTGGTTCGTGCTGGGCGCCGCTAGCCTGAATTTTTTCTTTTTTTTTCGAGAAGTTTGTCACAAGGCATAAGTTGAGAAAGGGGGAATGGGATGCTGGGGATAGAAGGTTAAAAGAAGGAGTGAAGTCCAGTTGCGCTTATGTATTCGAGAAGGTTGGCAGTGTAGCGATTGTCCATTGTGCATTTCTCATAATCACAATCGCGATTCCACCGCAGGCCCACCTTCATGATTATCCGTTGCCTAATGTGAGTCGTTGATGGACACGTCCACAACAAGTGACGCACATCGCAGACGTCAGGTGGAGTGTCACAGTGAGGGCACCTGTCAGTCACTGGTAGATCTTTTTCCCGCCATCGATGTCGAACAGATAGGGTCAGAGCCGTCCCTGCCCGGATCCGGCGCACTGTTACCTCCTGCAGAGTAAGACTACGGGGGAAAGGGTGCGAACATGGAGGAATGAGAGCACGTGTTCGCGATTCGGAAACGTGGGACAGGAACGGATCTGGGGGAAGAGGGGAAGGTGGTGGATCGCCTGATGTGTTTATGTGCGTCATAGCATCGGCTTGAATATTACGTGGATCGCGAGCATGGCCGCGAATTCAGTGTATGCGGACAGGACATGGGTACTTTGAACAGAGCAAATGTATGGACTGTGTTATTTGGAATGTGCGTTGAACGGCCTTAAGCTGTTTAAGGACAGTGAGAGAGTCTGTGTAAAGATGAACTGCATTAAATGTAGGAACTGGCGGAAGGCAATGTATGGCATTGTAAATGGCTTGAAGTTCCAGTGCCAGAGGGGTGCACGTAGCCTGAAGTTGGTCGACTGTAGTCAGCTACCGCTCTGTAAATATTTGTGAATGCATCTAATCTTTATGTGCGTATATCTACGCTACAATACTGAGTCATAAGTAAATGATCATGCATATTTAGTTGGCTATGAAAGAACATATTAAACCCATGAGACTCTACCAACATGGTGCATCTGATTGCATTTGCATTCGAAGTGCGTTTAATATTAAAATCTTGACTTGATTTGTTTGCCAGAACCTGCATAGTCTCCACTTATACCAATTTCATGTCGAGATGTACCGATTCGGCGGTTAGTATTTGTTCCATGCTGCCATTTTATTCCACGCTCTAATGAAAATTTGTCTACCGAAAAACGCGAGATATTTTATTCTTAAACTGTCCGCGAGGGCTTGAAAAATCATCACATTTTCGTTCGCTGCTTACTTCAGCATTATATTCATTTACTCTATGCAAGTCGTCAAGAATAAGGCAGGTGAGGGGATGGAACGAAATGAGTGGTACTCTTCAGGTTTTGTTTCTTGCACACTGTAGATTGCATTTAGAGAATGTTATCTATCGAAAAACGTCCGTCCCTCTTAGGTGTGATATCTCAGCAACCACTTCGAAATTTCACTCTGTCAAACATTACTTACTAGAAGCCAGTATGTTCGTATATGACTGAATGTAGTCTTTACTTGCTTTCCATTTTCTCATCTTGGGCTGTTGTCAGCTTAAGACTTTTGCCGCATTTATTGCGAAACTGGTCGATATGTCATAAAGGCCTAACGTCCTGTCATCAAAAACTGGGGAAAAATAGTGTAGATATTGAAATGTGAATCAACGAACATTTTTAATGCCCGAAAATAAACTTATATATGCTATTTTCCCTAATCTTACGGGTTATTGGAAGCACCAGAAAAAAGGCTGACACCAGAGCAGCGAGGCTCTGTCAAGAATAACAAACTCATATAGAGCCAAATATTTCTTCTCATTGCGACGTAAAAGATACGGAGAGTAAGCGGTGATGCCATGAAAGTAATGAACAGAGTTTCATATTCTTCACTACTCGAAGACTCCAGCACTTATATATATCACAAATTACGCACTAACACCTGTAATTATGGGTAAACCGAAATTAAACATATTAGATGAAGGTTCGGACCTTAGCCTAGATATGCTGTCACAGTATGCGGCAAAGTTTCATGCACAACAGTCTCCGGAGGTCAGCCAAACGCTTCTAACTTTTGAAATTCAAGGCTGTTGCCCTGGGCTAAAATGCGTTACTTCGTTTTGAATTATTTGCACGAATATCTTGACTAGTAGCGCCAAAGAGATACTGAAATATCCTGTTAGACAGCCCGCTGTTTTAGCCCATCTGTGTGTCTTGTGTCCTCTCAATTGGGTTAGTTCTGCAGATGACAGCCTTTTCTTCATCTGGAAACGCTCTCACATATCTACCCTACACAATAAGGAATGCCTGCTGCACGTCTCCTGTACACCCTTAAGTATGATGACGCCGGCCAGCATCCATTCGTGTGTGCATGACGACACGGGCGAAAGGCGATCGAGCGTCGCAGACCCCGGTCGAAGGGAGTATTCGGGACGCCGCCAGGCTCGACCGCGAGTGCTATCGCTGACGAAATTAGGAGCTCGCCTTCAGCGTCAGCTCCTTTCTTACATCGCTGACGCAACTCCGCAAGGAAACCTTTTATCTAGCGCCAAATACACTTCAGCCTTCTTTCTCTCATTTCTTCCACTCCTCTAGGTTATCCTCTCGGGGCCGCTAACGAAACGCCAAACAGCGTCCCGTCATGTTGAGCTTGTATTCCCCCGAGAGACAACAATGCATCGCAACCGCTTTGTGCTACCGGAACGTTCTTTGTTCTCCTGAAGATCACGAAAGTCCGACCGGAGCTGAGCGCGCAGCGGCACTTCGTGTATTACGAAAACGTACTCCGACGTATGTCTACAGCTGTTTCCTGCGCCAACAGTGCTGGATTTAGTAATGTCGCTAGGGAACAGCGTTTGGTTTAGTTGTGCTGAGAGGGACGTTTTGCCTGGGTGCGAAAAAAGCAAAAACTTACGCATAGCGAGACGAGGCATCTATCGAAGAACCTTTTATTGTTAAGACCAGGTGACGAACAGGATGAAAAGGGCTAGAATTGCTTACTTTTTGTTGCTGTGAGTAGGGCCGCACGCTGTCTTTATGTTGGGACAAACAATACCTTGTGGCCTCACTCAACCGTAGGTGACAGGTATCCCGTAAACGGACAGTGGGCTGGCTATGCAGCCGTCGGATAAAATTAAGAAAAAAAAAATAGCGATGGAACCCTTTACGGAACTATTTTTATCCATGTGAGCGGAATGAGCAAAGCAAAGGATCACAGTGATGAAAAAATATCCAGTGCGCAAATGTGACACCATCTATTGGGTGGCTTTCTCTGCCTTCTGTTTCTACGTTTGCCGTGCATGAGCTGCACTTCTCAATTTTTAATGCTGCTTTGGTATTTCGCGCTGAGCTCTTAAAACGACTTATAACAATATTCTCTTTTGATAGAAACTGTCATTGGAAATGCAGTTTATTCACTGCACTTTGTAGTCACATTGCAGCATAATGATAATAAAAAGAGTGCAGGAATATTGTGCCATGTGTCACTGAGAGGCAACAAGATTCGGTTGAAGATTATTTTTAAAACATATATCTTGTTAGGATTGCGCCTTTTATCGGCATCGCTATTCTATTATGGCCTCAATCTAGAATTTTTTTTCTTTCTCTATATTGCGTACAAAATATTACGCAAAACGCCTGCGATTTGCACAGTTGGGTACAAGGTTCCTTCTTAGAGGAAAATGTGGTGTAATCTTTGGTTTCACAAATCTACGTCACGCGAGGATGTCTCGAGTGAAACTGACTGTACGCTTCAGAGGGACACTTATAACGCGACATATTTAATAGCAGCCATTTTGCTGGTCTTAAGTTTACGCTGTTTAAATGTTGTAGTTTCTAAGTCAGCAGTATATTCATTATGACACCACCCGACTTAACAAACAAAGAAAACAGAATCGATTCGGGCGCTAGAATTACAGTGATAAGGCCGCATTCAGCCAGCTGTCGAAAAAAAAAAATAGAGACTTGAAGCTTTCGCTGCAATATCCATATTGCCGCCAAAGATTCAAGTCCCTATTTGTTCTTTTTGAACAGCCGGCGGAATGCGGCCTTATCACTGTGATTCTAGCGCCCGGATCGATTCTGTTTTCTTTGTTCACACTCGTTGTCGCGAAAAGCAGCTTTATCATTTCCTTGGTTGCATAAGATGCTTCGAGATATGTCTCAAAAGATTCCAGCCACGCACGTGTGCTTCTAATCGCTTAGTTATTTTGCAGGCGCAAATATCGTTCCAACAAAGAGTTTCTTTAGCGCATTCCCAGACTCATTTGTTGTCATTGACCTGGTCACCACCACTAACAATATAAATACCTGCTTAAACCAAGAGAGGCCTAGGCGTAGGATGTTTGAGTAGGAAATCAATGCATCTGGAAGCCTGGCTTCCGATATCATCCTCCTATCATGAAGACGAAGCCCAAGGTGACAGCGCCAGTCAGTTCTACCACGTTATGTGGTCTCGTGGCGTCCACACAACCGACCGACCACTCAGTGATCAACCGTGTAACCTATCAGCTAAGGCCCGCACCAGGCATGCCCATTACGTTTTGCTGCGGAGGCCGACATTGCCGAAACTGGGCTTTCTGGAGAACGAGGTTTTTAGGCCACTTCATGAAAAACGAAGTTTGAATGTGAAATAAAGTCGACGCATAATCGAATTAATAGAATTTTGTAAAACTTATTTTAATGAGGAATACTTATTGAATCAGCAGGGATATTAAAGGGATAATATCGAAGGCCTCATCTCAAAACATTCGGTGCCGGTTATGGCGTCCTGAGCGAAAAATCCCATCAATACGCTGGCAGGCCTCATGGCAGCTGGCAAGGCCACGAACTGAATGGATGTAGTGTTGCCAGATGCTAGGTTTGAAGGGTGTGCAAACACGGTACTTTTCAATCCATTTAGTTGGAGATTCCTATTGGTCAGATTATGACACACTCGATTTCGAGGGGTTCAGAAGGGCCACATATTTGGTGATGGGGCCCCTAAATATCAAAAACCCCACTAGTGGTCATACTCAAATTAGGTAAGACAGAAATTATCGCCAAATTCGGAGAAATTCAAATTTAGGAGGCCCAGGGAGGGGAAATTTTGCAACGGGCCCAACTATGTTTGAAGGTCACTGCTGGATTGGACATACTCGAATTAGGTTAGGCATCACTTTTGGTCCATATCTGATGAGGACAAACTTTGGGAGTCGAGGGTCCAAATTTCGGAGGTCGCCCATTTCTTTTTGGAGGTGACCATCGAGTTGGCCATACTCGAATTGGTACCAACCTTGGCCAAATTAGGTGAACATTAATGCAGATAGGCTCTGTTCTCCCTCTGCCGACGCTCTGTGGTAGCGCAACTCACGAGATAAGAAATGTTTTTACATTAACAAGTCATTCTGCGCTCGTGTAGTTCTCATAGATGTCACGAATAATGAAACTCTACGGTTCGGTGCCCACCAGCCAATAGGAACCCAAAGTCGGAACTCTGGGTTTGGAATGGATCTGTTCATCTCACCATGATTCACTCTTTGGCCACTACTAATTCTAATTTGTCTGCAAGCGTTTTCTTTGCGTCCAGTACAGCGAGTATCACTCGTGTTGTTAAGTTTGACACTATCTCCAGGTACAAAATTCAAACAGGCCCCACTTACATTCAGCATGAAGCCATTGAAGACCAAGGAGAAGGCTAGCTGGGTAGCTGAGACCTGCTGAGTATTCATTCGCTAGCCCCTTTTAAATCAAACACTCTATCGACGTTCCAGGTGAAAAATCAAGTCCATGCATCTAGGAGGCGTCTGTTGGTAGCTTACTTGGTCGGGCGCTGGTCGGTCGTGGGATGTGTAACATCCGAAGACCCCCTGGAATCGTCGCGTTGGATCTGCTACTTCCGGCTTCTCTTTATTATTGAAGGCGAGAGGAATGGAGGCCTGCGGAATTTTTGCAGTCTGAGTCGACATCGGACAGGCCATTTCGTACTCCTGACTGAATATAGGATTTAGAAGCATTGAAATTGGACAAGAAGACGTCAATGCACGAGTTTTCACTTTCGTCGCACTCCTGCTGAAAATTCATTAATAGAAAGGTGACCAGATTGTTTATATTATTTCATGTGTTTCAACTATAGCCTGCAAACTTGACAGATTCCTATAAGGATGTATATCAGGATGTATATCAGGATTCCGACTTGCAGCCTATCAGGATGCATGGGCTTAAAATGGGTATTCTATACGAGCACGAGAAGACTAATCTGGCCTCAGGAATGGATAAATGTAATAATGAGTAGAAGAAAAAGTACATGCGAATGTGTCCCAATTGCCCTTCGACCAAGCCCCTAATCAGAGCTGGCCACGAAGTAAGTTAGCCCCGCCGCAGACTAATCAATAAAGGCAATCCTAAGCACGAAAGCAATCCTACACCCCGACCTAAACCCAAACAGCGCACCGATACATGTAAAAACGAAGTACACAAGGAGCAGGAAGCGTATTGGTAGAGGGGGGGGGGGGGGTGCACTCCTGGGGCATAAAACATGCACGGGCCAACTACTACAAAGCGCAACATCTAACCGAGTGGCGCAACTTGGTATTACCAAGTCTCGTTAATTTCCTCCAGCGCTGCGAATGCCACCTCCATGGATTCCCGTGAGAAATGAACAGACATGACTTGTAGGGTTGAACAAAGTAAATTAGGCCTCACATACGCAACACCGGAATACGTAATGAGAAAATATATATAGAAGTTTGTATTTGCTTGGTACAGTTTGCTTTGTTTGCCCACTCCTGCTATAGCCTCATCGGGGCTGCAGTATGTACAAATAAATAAATATGGCATTGTAGGTGGACCTGCGCTTAAATCAACTTTTTGTGCTACGTATAACATAGAATTAATGGAAAATAAACTGAATAAACGATATTGAATCAAATTTAGAAGAAATTGTCGATCCTATGCTAGCTGACATGCATCTCGACTTAAGGTAACGATTTCGGCTCATGCGTATTATGTGAGACATGTAGATTAGATTGTAGTTTTGCATGCGAGATTCTAGTGTGTAAGCCTCGTTTGTGAAAGCCACAAGAACCTAAAAGCAAGGTTTCGTTTGAATGCATCATCCAGAAGGAAGAAAAACGTTTTCCGTTCTTCTAACTATTCAGGTCTTTTAAACGTGTCGCATTTGGCAAGCTTCAAGGAGAGAGGCGCGGAACGAGTTCTCCTGAGAGATTTATTTTTCTGCATCAAGGAAATCTGATCATCTACAAGAAATTGGCAAACGGGATTTGCGTTGAGGGTTTCGCGTACGCTGAATTGTTGTTCGGAAGTACAGAAACATATTGGTTGAGCGAATTGTATGAATGTGGATGAGAGAATGTTGAAATTGACTGAGGGAAACTCCAAAAGGGGGGCTTTAGTGAAATAAGAGTAGGCCATCACGTTTGGCAACAACTAAGCAGTAGCTACTGGTGCCGAATATAGTGTGGAGTTATGAATTATTTAAGCATTTTGAAGGAGGTCAGAAATTCCAGTGTAAAAATAATGCTTTAAACAGCAGTTTGATAATGAAATTATTGGCTGTGAAGAACACAGGCTTACTCGCACACAAACGTCTGTGGTACTCAAATTATTTGTATGTTGCAGAAAAAAGAAATGCTTGTTTGAAAGGAAGTATAAGTTGAAAGTGATTAATGGTTCCTCATTGAGCCGAAATTTATTGGAGTATAATCTTTAGAAAGAACGTCTTCGTTTAAACTTCTGCAACTTTCGACTCAGCAACGTTTGGCCAAGCGGCTGAGCACCTGCAAACATTAAACCACATTTTAGCTCTGCTATACGAAAAATAGGCCGGACAGCTTTCTCAGAAAAATGTCTTCCTTCACAAGTGGTTTGGAGCGGTTTGCAAATGGTTTTTCTTTGACGAAAAATGCGTTACAAGATACTGGTTGTGTTGTAACTTGAAACTTAAGCTCGAAAAAAGCTTATGCGTGGTCAAATTTTATTTATAGTTTGATAACAGAGTGCCGCAACAGAGGACCGTTATGAGTATCGCCGGTGCCCAAAAGCTTTGTTTACAAGCACAGAATGTCCCCGGGTCCGCGTAGCAGGGGGCGGCAGAAAGTTAGGTGGGCGGATGAAATTAAGAAGTTCGCAGGGGTCAAGTGGATGCAGCTAGCACAGAACCGGGTTAAGTGGAGAAATATGGGAGAGGCCTTCGCCCTGCAGTGGGTATAATCAGGCTGATGATGATGATGATGATGATGATGATGATGTCCGTCGAATAAACATTATTCCTTCTTTATGTCAAGCGCACTGAAAAACCTATGCGTACGTTGCAAACGACATCAAGTGAGATATGTTGCACGTTAAACACGCTAATTCATTGCATTCGGAACATCATGTTTACCTTCTTTGCGCTGCGCGCATAAGTTAGTTAACGCTGCCAAACCTAAACGCCAGCGAGCAGATAGCTCGTAGCAACACACTCCACAGAAGTACAATTGGCAAATCGCCTCGCGTATGAAGTAATATATAAAAACTGTTTTACTAACGATATTTATTCCCTCAGAGCGCCAGAGGCTTATATAGTTAAGGAGGGCGAAATAAATAAATGAATAAATAGGGGTTGCTGATTTCATGAAGTCCAGGAGTGAGCGATGATGTGGGCCCTGCGTCCAGGCGATACACGAGGCAGGGTTGCTTGCTGAAAAGCCAGGTATCGTCAAGAGTTTTATCCTTGTCGGTCTAATTGCTGTGCAGTCCCACAGCAAGTGGTGATAGTTGGCTTTTAATGTTTCACATTTGACTTCGGACACCACCCAGGGCTGGGATATAAATACCGGAAGTGAGGCCATGTCCGGGTGACGGGACAAGTGAGAGCAACCCCGACCCGTATCCTTCTAAGCGCCACTTCACAGCACTGATCAGACCTAGGGGAAAAGTTACCACACATGGAGGGATCAAGCACGCGTGCGGTTCTGCAGGTGTTCTTTTATTGATGCAAGGGAGTGACGTTTCCCAAATTAAGGAGCCGAAGCTATAATGACTCTGAGCTCCCTACACGGATCGCTGATTCTGCATATGTTTGAGAAGGCGGTAAGACCTGTAAAACCTACCAGATCCATATCGACTGCGGATACGGGCCGTGAGCTAGTGGCTGTCCTGAAATTTCAGCGGAGCGGCTTACAGATTTAAGTAAACGACCTGTTGCAGGGCGTCAGTACGAATGTGAACATTGACCGCAAGATGCATACTTGTAGCAGCCACGGAGCGCAGTGTATCTTGAACTGCAACGAGTTTAACACAACATGATGTAGGTGGTTCCGTTGGTTGAAACCTGGAGGTTTAACTAAGGCGAAGCTACACGGACAAAGACTGCTGGAACTAGCTGGAACTGTCCGAGGACCTTCCAATGTGACTATGCAACGTTGCCCCTTTACCATGAATTGGATCTGGAGGACAGGCTGCTTGGGGCAGTGCAGTTCACGCTGAAGTGCAGCCTGATACTCGTTGATGTAGACATTGTAAACGCTGTAAGTCGGAACCTTCAGATACATCTAGACAGGCAATGAGATTTCACTTATTAATGAAAAACTCGTGAGCATTTGTAGTCGTTCGACAGTAGTGAGAGTCGGGAGCCACACAGCTATAGTGGTTGACTTTTTCCTAGCCGTCCAGCCTCGAAAATCGCTGGTTTAGCCAAGTTAGTTTGGAGAATCCTGTTCGGTATATTGATTAGGCTTTTTGCTGCTTAAACATTTAATGGTCACTTTAGAAGATGTTCATCCTGGAGTCGGGGCAACTGCGTTTTTTGCTAAAAGACAGGAACGCATGCATTGGGAGCCGTCACTTGCCAAAGATGGATTCGAATTATTGTATTTAGAGTGGCTCTTGTGAGGGGCGCGGGGTCTTTCTATCACGGTTAGGTATGCTGATATGTTTATTGAAGAGATTGAATTTTAATGAGGCTCATTTCGGCGTGTGGACTGGGTGGCCATTGGCGTGTTCATTCTAAGGGGCCGATCACTGCCCTATTCGGGAAGGTGGGAAGGGCGCCGCTGCCGATGAACCGGCAGCTTGAATGTGCACCTAGGAACGATGTTTAGGTGCCTGCTGCAGATGTCGTGTTGCCGCAAGAGACGTAGGCAAAGCTTCCTCCGCTGGCGTTGCAGTAAAGGCGCCAGCCCTTGCCTCAGAGCCCAGTTCAGCTGCAATCGACCATGAATGCGATGCGCTAGAGACGTCGCAACATGACGGCGAGAGAAGATTTAGAGCTTCATCAGAATGCGATTATCCACTTCTGTTGGGATGAGGCCCATATACAGACCGTATAAGAGGTTTTTCTGAGCAGCGATATGAAGGCTTCGTTGCAGGAACACACTTCTTTATCCGTTAAAAGGCTGTTCGTCGTCCTGAAATGAGACAAGTCTTCTAACTGCGGAAAACACACTCCAGCAGCCGTGCCCTTACTCTATTTGGAAGTTATGGATACAAGCTGGTAAAGGTGAATGCATGAAAAGCCTGAGTACAAAACGTTCTCTAGAAGGCGGCTGCGCAATCGAACCGAGACGCGAAGACGAACAGAGGTCCACAAATGCGCTGGCACACGCAGGCGGAAGCTTCGCCAGCACGTTTATCGCTCAAATGCACGCCGAGACACGACTCCGTTACACCTGCGCGTACGTGACGTTCAGTTCCCTACGGGGTACAAACGGAAACGGCAGCAGGAGTCGAAACAAAATATCCGTGGCTCCGCATGCGCATTCTCATTTCGGCGACTGAAAAAAGTACGTTATCTCGCTTTCCATTGCTGTATGTAGGTGCTTTCGCTTGCTTTTGGAAACGAAAGGAAAGTAAGGGGGAGCGAAAACGCGAAGCCGCGGTCTTTCCTTTGGGACGAGGTTAAGTCTTGGGTACAAAGTTCGAATTTATCCACTGTTTTGTTCTTGCAACTATTCTCTTCTGAGTCAAGCTATATTTCGGCATAATGCGAAAGAAAGGAATAAGAACACTCTGCTCCGCGCATGTTAGTGTCGTTCTGTTGAATAGAGAAGGCGCACAATAAATTTAAGTAGGGTTTGCAAGCATAGGATAAGAACACTTTGAAAGGAAATATGACTCAAACAAAAGGTATTAAAAGGTCTTGCTGTGTAGTAGATGTTTGTTACTCGAACAAAGAACAAAGGTGAAAAGAATGTTTATTAAATATTTACGAGAATCCCCCGAGGTGAAGTAGATTTGCAATAAGGAAGTAATTATTCATTAGCATCCAGCCAAACGCAGCCATACGGCTTCGTTTGGAAATATTCAAGTGGAAATATTCTTCGCCTGCGCTGGTTAAGGCAGGAACTCAAGTAACGTTCTACAGAAGAGTGCCTCTCGTAGTCGAAATTACGCTTACAAGAGCATAAATTCGGACAAGTTGGTTGAGATAGCTGAAGAAGCGCAAAAGGAATCCCTTTTGAACTTGCTCAGCCATGCATCAGACACGAACAATGCTGCTGCCTTGGAGAGTCGCAATTATTTGCTTATTTTTGTTTTTCTATTTTCTTTGTCGTAACGATACAAAACGAAATAAGTACCCGGGCTCATACAGCTTTGGCGGACACAAATAAACCGCTTTAATGGCTGTGCCAAGCGGTGTTTAACGGCTCCCTTCTTTTGTTAACGTTAGCTGTGCCCATGTTTGTCAACATCAATTGGCCCTCATTAGTCTTTTGAACTGGATATATAGGGGCATGGAAGTTTCCAATAAATGGACATGAACATCTTGTAACCATGGATTTGCCAGTAGGCAGACAAGTTTCGCCCTATACGGTGAGATTTCCTTGGGCATGACATACACTAGCTAGCAAATTTCTTGAAGCGGCAGTCCAATGTTGAAGCGACACTAGCAAGCAAATGTCTTGAAGCTGCAGCCCAATGTTGAAGCGACGCCGCTTTCGATACCGGCAAAGCCTGTATACCATTTTCCCGTTACGTACGGCTTAAGTTTGTAGTGTAAGCATAGATCTACCCACCATTAAGCTACCTTGTGCATGCTGCACCAGAGGGTGCTATTATGTCATCATCCACTGCAAGAGACCTCGCCTCCCTTGTCACCCCAGCAGTCCCAAAAAATAAGTTCAATCTAGTTACATTAGCATGTAACAAGTGCCACTATAGCAATAGTACAAGGAACAGTTACAACTCACCATAGGCATTTATTGATTTAATTTTTATTTATTCAGGTTACCTCTAAAGGTTCTCCAAAGTAGGGTATTACATAGCGCGCGGGGGGGGGGGGGGGGGGGTGATACAAGATTAAACAACAATTACAAAAGAAACATTATCTCATAATCAAAATTACATTTTTGTTTCGTTTTTAAAGCTTCTAGTTAACGCCTTTCCAGATGTTCTTTGCTGCTGATGTATTGACCACTTTCAGAATGCGGTCGCTCCATCTCTTAGGAAGACGCGGAGATAGCGGGGTGCTAAGTGCCCCTACTAACATTTTGCAAAAATGTTTATCTTCATTGTTTTTCGATGAAACATGGGGTGATATAATACAAAAGGCATTCCTGGGTTCTTAGATTCTTTCACTTCTCCTCGCATTGCTGCTACCACCCGCGATGCACTATTATCACCGCTGTTCCAGGCATCAATGTTTTTGTAGTTATCTTCACCTACCTTGGCACGTGGCCTGAATAAAACGGAATGGCAGTAGTTTTCAGCACATAAAGAATGAATGACTAAACTCCAACTACTCCTAACAAAGAAAAGCCTTCAGTGCACAGAAGCCCGGAATAACAAAATTGTGTGTGGCTGACTTACGACGCACGCTATCTATTTGAACACGAGTCAACCTCATTAACAAATAATGCAAAATAGCCATTACTCAAGTATCTACTACGGTACCGTGGATGCGGGCTTATCTGTATCATTAGAGAGTTTTCACTGACTCGAAACACTCATGATTTATTTTAACGCATGCTCAGTACGGCTAGACAACCTGTCCTATACTTTGGTAAACAGCAGCGACTATTTGATCGCTCCCAACGAACGGTAGAGCTACTCGAAAAGCAGTTAATGCGAATTTTATGTCGCAGGTTTCTGAATTGTGCATGACTGTATGGTGCTTAGAGTTAGGAAGCAACGGTCGAGACACTGAAAGCAGTGTTTTCTACAATACCGTACATAGCGTTATCCCGTTTATCTCTATTCAAATAGATCGATAAGTATGAAAACAACATAGTATGTTCAGAATCTATCCCTTTTCTACTATCCACCTTGCCTGTTACTATCTTTGAGGCTACATACTGTGCTCAGGTTCGATTGGCAAACAAAACTGTGAGAAAATAGGCGGCTTTAATGACCTGTCTTGTCAAACGACTACATGCATATGTGCAGTTATCTTCGTTTTCCTAAGTGTTTACCAACCACCGTGTAAGTACATCATGGGTCTTTCGATAACAGAATATATGAACAAAGTGTCTGCTCGATATGCGCAAAATCTATTCTCATGTTCAGGCCTTAATTTTTGCCTTGTGAGTTTCTAACCTTGACCAATTCTCTTCTAATTTAGAGGCAGCACTAAAACGTTAATTGTATTTTTGTAGCACATCGCCATGGCTTTAGTCTACGTAGTTTCATTTTGATGCCAGGCGGAAAAAAGATTTGACTTATGCTTCATCGATGAGGGCCTGATAGGCAATAATGGGGTTTTGGAAACAGAGACAAGTGCCGCCCGTGTTGCTGAGGCTGTTCCCTAAGCGGCCTAAGCATGGTAGGGTGCCTAAAGGCAGATAGAAGAACACAGAATGCTGATGCCTCATGCAGCATGTCTCACCAAAGCATAATGTGTGGATTGTTGGCCCGGAAAGGGAAAATCATCTGTAGACCTACTCGGTGCGTAGCCATAACAACACAACGCGAATTAAGAATAAGCGCTAGGCAGTCCACAATGTCTTTTATATTTTTGTAACTGCTTCGAATGCTGCCTCTACGCATACCTACACTTCATCGATTGTGTTATCGTTTTGGAAAGAATCCAGCATGCGCATTATGGCACCATAAATGCGCCCGCGTGGAGATGAGTGCTATGTTGTGCAGACTTTATGAGGGCAGCATCTGAATAGTGGTCTGTCTATGTTCGACCCAAAGAATATTTCGAATGTGTTTAGCTTAAGAATTCTCTTCGGAAAAAAAAGAACAAATGTTTAACCATGATAAACTTAAGTAACCAAATCAAAAGAAGCGCCGTGTTTAGCTCGACCTGCCTCTCTAAGTATTCGTGCGGCAGCCTATCGGCGAGCGACGTCCACTGGATGATCGGATTCGATTTGTCGTCTTAGCAACCAGTCAGACGTAAACTGGTCACGAGGAGTCTCACCTGGATCATCCATGACGACTGCTGTTGAGCTGTTGCGATCCCAATTCGAAAAGGCAAAAACATTGAACCGTCTGGCACTGTGAAGTGCCTGTATTATGACAGCGGAGGTTAGCCATGCGGGCTAGCAGAATATTTTCTGAAGTTTGTTTTAATTATTTAAGGCAGCTACTTGGTACATATCGCCTATTTCAATACGAACCTTTTTTTACGAATAGAAAAGGTTGTTTTTCTAGCTGCTAATTTTTGACATGGGAGTATAGTGAGGAACTACATTTGTCATTAAGACTCGAATCTGACCTGCAGAAGCCTAATACTCTATTCAAGTTGTTTAGCTTATGACATGAACCAACTTTCCAAAAGAAAAAAATGCATATTTTGGGAAAACACATGAAATTGTTTAAAGGGGGTCCTTTCGCGAGGATTCGCTAATACGAATTTCAGTTTTGGTGATATTGTTACGATGTTGCTCATGTTGCATCCGCACTCTCAGCTCTTTTAGCTCACTGCTTAGAACAAATAGCAGTTGAAGGATGCTTTAGACGAACGGCAGATTGGGCCAGTTGGTGGTGATTCATAACGACGACTAATCTAAACAGCGCTAGAGGACGGGACAGACAGAAGAGACGAACACGACGTTAACGTTCAGCGTTGTGTTCGTCTCGCCTGTCTGTCCCGTCGTTTAACGATGTTTAGATTACTTCTCTTTAGGAAGGTTACTTATTTTTTAGCTGCAGCCAGGTTACTGCAAAACTATTCAGTCACCCGTGAACCATATAGGCATAGCACTGGTTACGCTGAATGTAAAATGAAAATATCTTTTGAACAAGAAAAGCACAATGCATCGAGGCAAAAGGCGGTGGAGTATTGTATGGTGCTGCCCTGGGAATCAGCTGTGCTGGTGAAATTTCAGCAGACAGAACCGCAAGCATGAACACTTGGGAGAACATACAAATCAACAACTAGACAAAGCAGAACCAAGGTAATCCCCAACATCCTCGGTCTAGTTCGTCTGCGCACCAGCAGCGATTATAGCATGAAATGAATTTAGAACTACAACTACAGGCCTACGTTCACATCAATCATCCCAAACTATTCAACGTAAACGTTCGGATTTAGTGCAAGTGAAGCTATAGTCGCAATTGTTTATCCAAAGCATTATGCTCCATTTATGTCTGCTCACAAAGGGCTGCTTTAGCATACCGTGCGCCACGAAACACATTACAAGGTAGTTATTGCTACAATGTGCGGCTGCTTACTATGCTGTTCAATCGTCAGCTCAGCTGTCCAGACACTAAAACGGGTCGTATCTGTGACTTACTGGCCAGCTAAACCAACGCGATGCTGCCAATGTCCGAAGAAATCTGCCGCGAGACGTAAAGAGAAACGTGTATTTTTGTTCAAAACCACTTTGTGTTCAAGCCCTGCTAACGAAGCTAAAGTTCATTGGTCTGATTCCATACTCTAGGTGCTGTTCTTTTCTCCATAGTACTTTTACCAGAAGGAATGAACGCCTTCAGCGAAGGACGCGCATTTCGCAGTCGTCTAGCAAGAGTTTCACAGTTGGGAAGAAGGAAACGAACTGTGCAGAATGCCTACAGTACACCGAAAGTTGTTCTGCTATTGCTTCCAAGCATGCTTTGGATCCATCGCCACTGCATAGTGGCAAGGAGATACGGGTAGCCACCAGAAGCTGTGGACTTTAGCTTGTCGTTAAAGCTATGTCAGGTGTTAAATTGTTCTCATGATTAGGGGCTTGTATGGTGTGCTTGTACTTGTGGCTCAGTATTTTAGACACGTCCAGACATCCAAAAGTGCATTGTAAACCAGAACTGTTAGTGTATCTATGTGCGAAGATTGCGAGGGACACTTAAGCTCCGCCTTGATGGGAATGAATCGAGAGCGTAAAGCACCAAGCTACCACATTAACCACCTACAAGGCCCATCAATAAAGCTTTACTTTAACCAAGCAGTACGAAAGCGCCTACACGGCCCAGGAGTAGCGTACTTGACTCTGCTTCCAAGAGCACAGATAGGGTGATTCCTAATCTAACTTCACGCCTCAAAGGAACAGCCCGATCTCGCAGTTCTTCACAATTTTCTCAACTCAATCTCGTTAAGTTGCACAAACCTTCGGTAAGTCAGCGCCCGGCCATAGCAGGTGCCAGCTGCTGCCTGCCGGTGCCATGCTCGTGATTGTTTGCCCTCAACGCCTATGACGATGCCGCATTTTCTGCATAACATGTCATTTAACGCTGTGTCACTAAAGGGGACAACCGGAGCTGTCGGTGGCGTGTAGTAGTTGAAGCCACTCAGCCTTCCGAAATCATGCGAACGGCTCTGGTATGCTGGTCGGCGCCTATTTGTCCGGCGACAACGCCGTGCAGTGTTTCATGCTTCGCAGCCTCATTCACGAGTACACCTCTGGTTTTTAATGTAGTTGGCACTTGAAAAACGCTGCGATCTGTGTGCCTCTCCAGTTGAGGCATCAGAGCTTCTAAAGACAAGAGTATGTCTTTGTAATGTAGTTGTTGGTGACAAACATCGCATCCCTTGGACCTCGAGTTTGAAGCATTCAGCGACCCAAAAGAGTTCCTTCAAAGCTTTATATTTAATTGAGAATTATCAGGTGCGGCTCCTAATTTAGACAAATTCAATTTGTTCATTTATTCACGTAGCATAAATTTAAATTGTGGCTCCTTTTGTTACCTGGAGGTTCATGTGAACCATGCTCGCTAAAGTGAAGCATATTAAAATTCAAAGATGTTGTCATTGAGTGACAAAGCGATGCTTAAATGGGTCGAGAACTTTCGTCGTTTGCAGAAATTGCAGCAACTGATTATTTGCAGCAATTCACTCGAACGACATTACTAGCGAACCTTTGTGTGGAGCTAGGTTTCCCCGCTTTCTTATCGATATTGTGACGCAATGACATATGTAACTCCAAATCTATGCCGTAAAGTGAATAGATTAAAGCGTTTCCAAGCACTCTGCAAGCCTTTCATTGCTAAATTCCAAAGCAAACCACCAAGCGAATTCTATGGATCCTGAAGAATCGCCCACGTTTCAAGAAGAACTCGAGACAAGACTTAAGAGGAAGAAGTTGCTTTGAGCTGCTTTACTGCCAAAAGAACGGGTTACGTTCTGTAGGTAGACCGTAGTCGATAGCTTAAGAAACGAACTGGTGTACAGGAACGTACGTCGTGCCGCTTACGCATGGCCATTGGTTTGGTTTAAGCATGCTTAAATCTAATGTCATTCTTTGTTGGAAACATGTGTTTATTTTCCCGTATTATAATGATCAAAGTGCAAAGGTGGGCAAGGTGAGCAATGAGCATATTTAAGAGTCTAAGGGCACCAGGGGCAAGAACAAGATTAAGGGGCGAAGCACGCCGATGTAATTCGCCGACAGTGACTAAACTTACACAGTAGACCACGATCTGTAAATTGTATATCCTCGTCTACTTCTATGCTATAACATGGTAACTGCTTTCAAAGCGTCATTACGTCCGAACTGTCCGTACAGTAAAGATAACTGGCAATCCATGTGAAACAACACTTCCGGGTCCCTGTGTGCTTGCACCGCTTTGCATCGATGTGCACCAGGGTTGGACGTAATGTTGCTTTGAAAGCAGTGACCGTGTCATAGCTAGAAGTGGATGACCCTGTACGTCACTGGTTCCACGCGTAAAAATGACGCTGCCGGGAGGTCAGTGCAGGACCAGAAGCCAGCATCTATTACCGGTGTGATCGCGACTTCATTAGCTTGTCCCAAATCGATAACATTCAGTTAATATGCCACAAAATATAGACGTGATTGACTGGCCCCCAAGTGCACGGGGGCAACCGAACCAAAAGTTTGCAGTAGACTCTAGATTCCAGTTTAATGCGTATCCGAAAGCAAAGCAGCATATAAATAGTAACAAACAACGAGCGCAATGTATTTAACATAGCAGTGGCGTGTGATAATTAGTTTCGCATAAAGTGGAAGGTTACCACTGCACGTTGATCGCGTTTGTGCGAAACGAAACCGAAGTACTAATAAACTTTATTTTCACATATGTCCTAGCCGCTTCAAATAAGGCACCCTTTTATATTTTTAGTAATGAAAGCTTACCTTCAGTTTTGAATCTGCAGAGGTTCATATAGCCGGGTAACTAAATAACAAAACAATTAAATTCGTCCATCCGATATTCTCGTTGCATACGTATGTACAGTAACTAATATATGAGGGCTAACGCAGCTTGAGGAATACTGCAGTTTGCACTGTGACACTCACAGAATGACTAAGGCAGAACGGGAAAGGAATATTTTGCCGAAAAGAATTTTTCGCTCTGTAAATGTACGAAACTTGGAAGAATATGTCTCTTAATGCAAACACGAAGTTGTTTAGCTATAAAATCGGTTTAGTGTAACTATAGTAATTTTTGTTGGTTGTCGTGACACCCAAAAACTATAACAGCACTTGTGAGGTTGCATCTTATACATTGCAATTCATTATAAGAAGATTCTAGGATGCCATTGTTCTTGTTGAAGTCTCCTGGTTGCGTTTGGTCACTGCATTATTATTATCATAGTTATGTAAGGCTCCAAAAAGGCTGTGGTTTCGACTCCGCGTGTTTTTGTGCCATTCGTGCTGAACACTATAGACATCTTCAGAACAATACAGTCTATTGCTAGCCACAGCGTTTCTCTGTTTTGCGATCGATAGCCAGCTAGTCCTTGATTTTTACTCTTACATAGAGTATTCAGATCTACTGTCGCACAGCGGACACCGCTTATATGTTCTTAATGACGATGAAAACTTCCTACGTATTCTTTCATCGACAGTGGGTTAAGACTGTCCTGGAAAGTTTAAGTGAAAATGAAAGAAAATATAAACCTTCCTTTGCTCATATATGGTTGTACAAGGGAAGTTTCTCATGAAGGCGCACAAGGGTGGTGTGCGTACCGCCAGCCTCGAAAGGAAATCGAAGTGTTGTTTCGAGCCCCATCCAGCCTTCTCTGTCTATAGAACGCTGGATAGGGTCTCTACAGTGTCGTCCGCGAACTTCTAAAATTACTTTCCGTAAAGTTTGATACAGGGTATTTTTACTTGAGGACGTTGTAACAGAGCTGTTGTGTCGTGAAAAGAAAAAAGAAAGAAAACTTGCCTTCCCCTCCAGTCTGTCATCTGGGTGAGTGAATTTGTTTTGACATGTTCGCGAAAGTCACAACGAAAACGACACTCTGCTAAAAAGGGAACAGAGTGCGAAAGACGTGAACGAGTAGTAATATGTAAGGGGGCCGCGAGCAGCACCTAGAATAGAGCTTTGACATCAGGGTCTCAATGTTCCTCGAGAAATGTAATCTCGCCTGTACAGGAATCTAAACTAAATCATTCAGAGTTTCCCGCTTTCGATTCCTGACGGTGTAAAGAGAAGAGAGAAAAAATTAACTTATATATGAAAGAAAAATAAAATGCATATATGAAGTGAGGAGCAAAGTTTAGGAGTCCTTCTACGTTTTGAAGCGAAAGCAAACACAGCGCGCACCCGATCCTTTGGAGAGCTCACTCGTCCGAACTGCAAAAAAATCACTGGTGGTGCTCTCTCAACGTAGTACACTTTTTGTTTAGTTTTGATTAGGTCTTGTGCGATGCAAAATATCAAAACGGAATTTTGTTCTTTCTTTACGAGGGGGGGG
Organism: Amblyomma maculatum; assembly: GCF_055883805.1. NCBI lineage: Eukaryota > Metazoa > Arthropoda > Arachnida > Ixodida > Ixodidae > Amblyomma > Amblyomma maculatum. The sequence goes on from NC_139354.1 coordinate 60,071,896, forward strand.
GGGGAGGGGGTTAGACAAGCGTTATCTGAAAATACGTATACTTGGTCTGCTTTCAGACAGTTGACAGCCTAGAATGCTTGACAGGTAATAATATTAAGGAAGGGCAAATGATGCAGGAAAGCAGAAAAGTGGCGTAAATGACGCGATTTTCAAAAGGCAACTTCAAGAAAATAACACCACCGAGTAAACACATTCAGAAGAGAATAATTTATCACCTGTTGAAACAGGTACGAGAACATCCGAAATCGAATCGCAATCTAGTAGTTGACTCTATAGTCTTTTCTTCAGCTGCAAGCTACTCGTTCTCTGGGTCGCGTACTGCTAATCTTACACCCATGGTTAAATTATTTTCGTTGTCGTCTATGCCATGAGAAAGACCTGTTAAATATCGGCTCTATTCCTTGACAAGTGACCTGCACAGTGCCTCTGAAGATACAAATATACAAGATGCTTTAAAACCAGTGCCAGTTCGAGCTTTCTCTACTTTGTTGGCTGCCATGTTTGTCGTTATTATTACCGGTGGTCGCGATTATTTGTGGTTTTATACCTACATGTGTCAACCTTTCGGCTTAGGTGAGCGCACATTCGAAAATTCGTTGGAGGCAGTCAGATCTCTCTTAAGTGCGATAAGGCAAAAGCCTTTCCTGCACTCATTTGCCGCTTTCTCTCTAATTTGTTTCTCTTATGCTCATTTTCTTGTTTGCCCTTTTTATTTTTACTCTCACTACGTTTTTTCTCTTTTCTAACTGTTTTACGGTTCTTTCTCTTCACCAACATTTTTTTCCTCTTTTACTTTTGACTGACTGTTTTCCGATGTTGTAACACAATGACGAGACCTGACATTAAACCTTTGTGACGTTTTTCCCGATTGTTGCCCTATTTTGTCGTCTGCACACTATTCGACATCCTTTGCTATTTTGACATTGGATTGACTTTCTTCGTTCTAATGAATTAACTAATAACGCTATATCAAAAAACTTTTGTACCCACATGTTATCGTCATTTTACCTTTAAAACTATTCGTTTACCTTTCAATCAACTCATTTATAGGCAATGACGGTGTGACACTCTCTGCAGATGCACAAATCCTGTCCACACGCATAAGCCTATAAAGACTTCTGCCTTAAAACCATGAAGTAAAAGCCAAACTTTTTAAATCACACTTTCTCTATTTGCTTGATGCGCTTTTGTTTATTACTTTATATGCTGATGTAATATTTTTTGATGTCAGCTAATAATTTATTCATGCCCCGGATTGCAGTCACTCTAAGTACTGTAAGAAACTGAAATTCTATTTTGGTGATCGTGGCCAAACACGTACTGCGTGCAACCGATGCCAATGGCTTTTGCTTTGTTCGTAGCACAGGAAAGGGTACATTTTTCAGTCCCTTTCTTATTTCATATTCGTTCACACCCATTATACTAATGCCTCAAGGATTTCCAATTAAGGCTTCGAGCCATGGGAAGACTTTTCAAGGAAAGCTTTGAATAAATAGACATTTACGGTTTCCAATGGCTCCGCAAAACTCAAAGACAGTTCGTACTTGTAGAAGTGAGATCAAAATGCTATCACGTTCATAGGAATTAGCTCGAAATGGTACGATATTTGATTCGCAAGTATGATGAAGGGAGGTCGATAGGCAAAATAATTTTGGGAGCACGCCGTGGCTAGTCTGTAGCTGCACAGGTGGCTTCAGTGACGTAACTATACTGCGAAGAAGGACCACGTTATTAGGCAACTGTAAGGAAATGCCCAAATGTGTTTGGAACTAAATGAGGATAGAACCTCTACGAATAGGATTTATTGGCCTTAGCTGTATGTCAGTATTGATGACGATAACATGGCCAAGAACTGCCCGGATAATTACACGCCGTAGTGAGACCTTGAATAGGCCTACCTGGTTAGTTCCAGCCAAGGCTGAACGTCCTCAGTGGTCAGCAGGTGAGAACAATGTATTTCGTTTGCTACATGCAGCGATTGCTTCCATGATAAGTGCATGGGCCGATGTACTCCGGGAATTATTGGGTGTCGAAGGCACGGTTTTAATGATACCATTGCAAATATCTAGGGAGCAAGTGCCATCCGCAGAATCACATTTGCACGTTATTTCACAGAGCCGCACTTGCGGAAGGCACAGAGTGGAAACCAGAAAGCTGTCAGGAAGGCAGACCAGTAACAATGTTTCTCCACTCCCAAGGGGCGCTGGCTGCGCGCACCAAAACGCTGACTCTGGCGTATACGAACGTCGCTGGCGTTGTTTTGGGAATGGTTCGGGGAAGGAAAGCTAATAAAGCGAGTTCTTACCGCGGAAGGCAGTCATACTGACTACAACCTTTTCGGGGATGGAAAGTAACAGCAACGTCAGCAGCGGATTCAACGTGTAGTTGAGTGCGGTAACAGCGACAAAGACAAATACACGACAGCGCAAAAAAAGGTGCTGAGGACAAAACGCGTCGTGGCGTAATTGAATATCCTTTCTCTCGCCTCTCGTTCTCTTAACGGCACAAATTGAGTTCTGTTTCGCGGTGTATGTAGAAAGCGTTGGTAATGCTTGCGAGGTGCTGGCGTTGCAGCAGACGAATGCGACGACGCCCCTCCCCTCTGACGAGAAAGGGAGGCAGGTCGACGACTTGTAAGGAAAATCAAATACAAAAATAAAATTTATTTAGCACGGGAAAGAACGGAATCTCCGGGAAGCGAAATGAACCAATGACTTTCGTTATTCTCGCACAGACGGTGGCTGACAAAGAATGAATGAAGCAATCACGTCTCTTTAATCAATCCTCTTTTCAAGAGGCCGTGTGTACACACAGGGATTTGTCGGGCTAGGAGTCTCGTACGTTCAGAAGAGCCGGCTCTTCCTTTGTTGGAACATTCTAGACACAGTCCTTTGCTTCAATTTGTGGATGTTGACAACTGGATAGTTCGTCTCGGTAAGAAATATAGCTGACTACAGCAGATGAGGTGTACTGGTGGAAAAGAGCAGGCAACAGGAGACTGAAATTATTTTATTCCTTCTAGGAAAAAGTGTGATGTTTACTTATGGGTGCTGCCTTTTAGATTGAAAATTGTACTTTCCTCTTCCTACCTTAAAATTGATGGATAGAGCCGGCCTGAAGAGGCCAGTTTCTTATTTTGTATTCTTCTTTGCCATCGAACTAATGGTGTTTGTTTAGTTTTGATGTTTCGTTATTTGCAGCTTTGCTATCACCTACCAGGTGCTCAAGGTATTCCTCAAATAGCAAAACGTCCTTGCGGAATCCATCCTCGCTAACATCTTCCTACCCAGGCTTTCAGATATAAATTACTTTTCTCAGTTTCTTTACGCTACTGTTCGTACAGCCCAAGGACGCGTCATCGCTGCTTTCAGGCCTATCTACCTTTTTGTTCCTACCATGAACGAATTAGCCTTCACTTGCTTTTTTTTAATCAAAATTTTTTTGCCAAAGAAGGATTATATTGCCACCTGACGGTTCGAGGTAGCGCTTGAACGACGAAGAAGTTGGAGACTCTCGCGCGCTTCGGCTAGCTAGGACTGTGGACTCTTGAGCTTGTGTCTTCGTGTTACCGTTTCCCGGGAACCTCTGTCCTGACTGTGTGTATCTGCCGCTGTTACCGATACCCATAAAATCCCTGTCTTCGTGATAATATTGACATATATTTCAACAAATGAAAATTAAAAGGAAGTCAAGTACACTTTTTACAACCAGGTTTCGCTGAATTATTTCACGCCTTCTTATCGAATCTTACTACAAAAATTAAAGTTGGTTTGTTTACTGGGTTTAACTTCCCAAAGGCACAAAGTCTGAAAAACCGTAGGTAACGCCTCCGGAAATTTCTATGGCCTTTGGGTCTTTAACCTGCACTAACATTTTACAGCCCACGGCGGTGTAGCTTTTCGCCTTCATCGAAAAGCGCCCTCCGCGGCCTGGATTCGATCCTGCAATCTCGATACAGCAGTCACAAGCCCTAAACACTACCCCCACGGCAGGCTAAGAAGTCAAGGTATTTGTACAAAATGTGAACGCGACAGCCCGAGGCATGCTTATATTTAAGAAATATCGAGAATATATTCGAGGCATCTGCGAATATAATGGCAAACAATGTTGAGAAAATCAAGGTTCCAGCGGTCACTTACTTTTCGCTGGAAGGAAAAAAAGCAGGGCATGCCTCAAGGCGAGCAATCTAAAATTCTTCGCAGCGCCGAGTTTATCAAATATGGTCAGGTGATAATGCATCCATTGGTAGGACACTGCAAAATAAAGAACATTATTACAGCATTATCATACATTATTATTAACATTATTATAAAGAACATTATTATTTCCATGCTGCGCCATAGTAATAACGAGCACTAAACCATCCAAGGTGCTTTTCTAATGAATTTACCTGGTTCCTGGGGTCTGCTTTCCTCTCTGAACTAAAGTCCAATGATGAGGTAGTACTCTCTAAGTCAGTGTTTACGAGGCCGGCTAAAATGTGTTGCGTATGTAGACATTGATGTAGCAGAACTGTTCTTGTTGAGAGATGAAAAATTTATTTGTAATCAGTTGCCTTTTCTGATATCCTCTTTGGCGCGCGCATCGGAAGTCTCGTTCGTGATGCTCATAATAGTACAGCATCCGTCAGCGCTTGATTTGCGCCTGAGAGAATCCGATGATTCGGACCTTCGCAACTTCTTATCGACACCGTCGAGTCGCAGATTTTGTATGTGATATATTTAACAGTTAGTGTGCATCTTCTGCAGCGACGATGGCTTTTGACCTAAGAGTGCGTTCGTGTAGACGAAGTGACCGAACGGGCTGTGAGAGGATGTCTCATCGACCGAAGTGCGTGAACGGAGGAATCTTGTATTTTGTAATTTAAACACTCGTTAGTGTGGCATAAGGCTTTTCATTTGTGTTTTTGAGCTACAGATTTTCTTGTTTATTACAGGCGTTTCTGTAACACATGCATTGAGATGATCAAGAGAAACAGTGAAAAATCGAATTCAAAGGCGTAGTGTGAAGGCTAAATGGCCTCCAGGAGCAGCACCCCCACTAGCCTCCGCCACGACCGACGCTGACTGGTAAAGGGGCTGCCCGCACAGCTCCCTCCACACTACATGCACCAAAACATTGCCACTTCTTTACTTGTGCCAAAACTCTCCCTTCAGATAATCTGTTGCGTGTGGGAAGCATCCGAATGGAATAAAAGAATAAAAGCACACATTATTCTTGAAGCATGCAAACAGTCCAACTTCGTTCCCAGAATTGACGCTTCAGATTAATTATTGTCCTGTATTTCTAAGTATATTACAACTTACTCCTTGCCTAGACGTTAACCTTCTGGACAAAAGGAACTTGATAGTGTCGGAAAAACTGAAAGCACTGCTGAACCTGCGCTCGAAAAATGCGAATATTGCTGTTGCGATAACACAAGTGTCATATTTTGTAGTATAATTTTGGAGCGGAAGTGGAACTTTAAGCATGCAAAGCTCAAGGCTACGTCATTCCGCACCAATGACCTTGGAAGCATGCTTTTAATCTCGTGACTCTCGCTCGGTTGTTCCGCATAAGAGAATTTGGAACCAACCGCTGCGGAAGCAGGAGAAAACAGCAAAGGAATCTCTCGTCAAGAGGGTTTGGAGGTCGCCCTTGTGTGGGGCTCTAACTGAGGTTCAGTAGACCATGATCTTCTAATTCTTGGCGATATTGTCCGAGAGCTCTGCAGAGACTGCAATGGAGAAATGCGAAGGCCTAAGCGTTGCTGCTGCTCATGATACATCGCGCGCCTCTTGCATAGGGTTTGCAAGCAACGCCAGGGCTTGTGCCTCACAGTGGAAATTTCCTTTTTCTTGGCTCGCTTTAGTTGCAGTGCTCCTGCGAGTACGGGATTGGACGGTACACCGTCGCTGCTGTCCCACGCCGGTTTCATACCAGAGTTACACTCTCATGGTTGCGTGTCATGTTCATGCAATTTGCCTGTTACGTGGTTTTGTTACGTGATGCTGACTCATGACCGTACATTGTCTGAGCAATTTGGGCCCGAGGCTCAGCACTTTGTGACCAACAAGTCATTAATGTGGCTCGACTATTGTGCGACTCAACAGAAACCCTGAACCATGTCTTAATTCATGACTCCTATATCATGGCTCTGATCACTAGTCATGACTATGATATTGACTTAAATCACACTGACCCCACGTCCATGGCAATAACATCACATACAGTTAGTGTACCCATATGTCATACGCATTCGGACATAACTACTACTTCTATCCCCTGATGGGTTCACCTGAGTAGTTACATTTTGCTTCCTCATTTTGCGGACATGTTGCGTGCCAAAATTGTCTAGTAAGGCGACGTTGGCATTAAAAACTAAATTAAATCATGAATTTATGCGAAGTACCAGCCACCTCGTTAGCAGGAAGCCAGCAACACCAACACGCCTCTTGTCCTCTGTGCTCTCTACAAGACCCAAACCTACGTAAATGATTATCTGGAATTAAAATAAAAAGAACAAAAATACAAATGCATGCGGGCGGGAACAGTGCTAGCGATCATCTTTTTCTTGCATAGCGATGGCCGGCGTAAGCAGGTACCGTGCTGCTTTAATACCAGCATGTCATCATGAGAGGCCACATAGGCTTGTTGACAAATACTTACTGTGCAGCAGTTGGAACAAAAAGCCTGCTATCGTCTGGTTGTTGTTTGATTCGAAGACATGAGACGTATTGAAAAAGCATATGAGAAATGAAGGAATTGAAATACAAGAGAATGAGTAAAGGAGAAGTTGGATAAGTAAAGCGAAGAAACAATTACGGAAAGAAAAAACAAACAATGAAGCACAAAAAAATATGAGTCAAGACAAACGAAAAGTAATTAAATGAAAAAATAGAACCCCTGCAGGTGTACAGACAGAAAGAACGAAATAGAGAATGACACGAGAGCAATTAAAGCAGCAAAGGACTCAAGAAAACATTCATACAAAATAAAACTGAAAGTATCAACACGAAATGAGTGTAAACACTTTCTGTTTAGAAGCACACAAAAAGAGCTGGAGAAATTGACATTAGGACAGAGAGAGCCGAGCAAAAGGCGCAGTTTTTTCAGTCCAGATGGTGAAAAAAGGATTAAGGACAAGAAAGCCTGGAATGAGAAGACATCTACTACACGCGTTTCTAGATTCACGTTTCGAGCATCTGTTTACGTTTTTCTACATTTTTTTCTGTTCAGCAGCTTCCTGTAAAACAGCAAAGTGGTAACAGGAGGTGATTGTTATATCCCCCTACCTATTATACTCCCGAAGAATGCATTTGGTACAAAGAGTTCGTTTATTCGGTTTTCAAAATAAAAGCAAACCGCAGAGGCCTTCGCTCTATGGTGACCAGAAAAGTACTGGGTAAACGTTTAGCCGAATCGTTGCGTCTGAGAGGGAAACTGGGATTGCCAGCACAACTGGTTCCTTGAGCCTTTGTCTTTTGATAATTTTTTATCGGACTCGGTACGTCCAGAAAAGCAAAAAAAAAAATAGGTTGGAAAGAAGCCATCCCACATTTCTATGCAAACGTTTACTATTCGCTTAAAGCTGAAACTCCGCATAGGCACTCGGTGCGGCAGCGTTTTTTTTTTTTCTTGAGGATAACAGCGCGGGACACAGGACGGGAGCACAAGATTAGAGGACGACACAAGCGCTCGTTGTGTCGTCCTCTAATCTTGTGCTCCCGTCCTGTGTCCCGCGCTGTTATCCTCAAGATGCATAACCAACATGCCCAAGCTGCTATTCTAGCGTTTTTTTGTGCGTTGTCATGCTCGAGTGCCTCCCCTCGTTCATTTTCCGCGTTACCGCGTGTTATATTCCTACTGAATATGGTTTTAAAGTTATATTCAGCGAATGGGGTAATTTTGAACAATAAGCAACACAAGCTTGAACTTGAAGAGGGTTAAAAACCAAAAGCCACATTACCCATGTCTGATCGTATACATGTGTGCCCTGGGCCCGCACCCCATGTTTGTGTCGTTTTCAGAAGTGTGGTTATCTTTCTGTCAGTCCCTGACTTCGAGTCATTGGATTGGTTTAAATGTCGGATTGGTAGAAACAGAACCAAATGCTAGTTGGGTTGCTACCACTTCTGGTTCCGGCGTTTCCGCCAATGTGACGACGGGAGGTCGAAGAGTAACGACCCTTCTAAAAACAACGCAAACTCGAAATACGCACGGTAGTGTTATGCCCAGTCGCACCATGTGCAGTTTCATTCTTCGCTGTCAGTTTCTATTTGCTTCTCACTAATTGCACAAGAAAAAACATTCTTCGGAAAAAAAAAAACACGTTCTGTTATTGTGAGGCTCATTAAGGTCCACATGCAGGTTCTACCACCCATAAGTGGAAATATTCGCTATGAGTTTAGGCTTAACCAACCAGCAAACGGGTTGATGAAGCGTAAGAAACCGAAACAATAACAGAAGCATAATACACGACGTTGACTACATCAAATTTCCTGCCTCATAACTCGTACAGTTGCAGCAATGGCGACACACTGCGGCGAAGAAGGACATAGCATAACGGTCTGTCTCGAAGCACCGCGCATGTCTCGCTTCTTTTCAGGAAGCGCTAATAACCTGCATGAAGTGAAGTACCACCGAAACGATTTCAGCAAGACGCCCGCCCAGTAATTCTGGGCACCACTGTTTAGGCTGAGCTGGTGAATCAGCTTGCGGAGGCCATCAAAAAGCTTCGTCTTTTTGCGACCTCGTAAACGCTTACTTGGTCGCAGCGATATGACGATGCAGTGCGTTGTTGCTGTGTTCCTACAGAGTGGCTTGAGAGTAGTTTAATTGTTCGATCAGTGCTTGACGCTTATTTAGTGATGCAGCTATGCCTTTGCAAATACACACTGCATGAAAATAGTAAACATTTATATCCGCTGTCAGACCATCTTATAATTATATGGAATTACGGAAAGATTACAAGCCAGGTCGGCAAACAATTCACATATACAAAGTGCGGTTGATAGATTGCTTGCATTAAGTTTAAAATGAATGAGATATTTAGCATCGCGCAAGATATCAGCATTTAGCGATCGCGTTTTCAGTCGTCACTCTTTTTTTTCACCAGAAACCTCTTAAGGGTGCATATCTTAAATACTTATGGAAAGAGCATCATTACACATTCAGACGCTAATTGGTCTTCAATTGAGCAGCAGCATTCTCGACTAATATTTTATTTTAGCATACATTTGTTAGAAATTAGCCATCAATAGTGACAGTATTTGTCCGGCAAATAAAAGAAAATTCCTGTAAGCAACGCTCCGGAAAGTGTGAGTTTCATTAAACCTATAGCCTCGAACATTTTCCGGACAGAAAAGAGAATATTTACCTCGTTGAGATTTCGTACCGCTGCACAGAACTTATTTCTTCCCAGTAGACAACTCCTACACCCCCGGGATTCCATGTCTGGAGATGTTCGCAGCCGGCCGCGTGACGATTAAGGCAACCAAAGGAACAGATAGAAGTGCTCTCGCGGAAAAACAGAAGCAGGACTGTTTCCGCGACGTTCGCTATGACGCAGGCGCTTCACGTCCTGTTTTGGAATCGAGTTTTTGTTTGGTTCTGCGCACGGCGGAGCACTTAGCGTTAATTACTCGCTGAGCGCCGTGGGATCCGCTCGTTCTGCGAAGATGCTGTAATGACACTGCGCAGTTTTTGTTGCGACCGCGTTTATGCCCTGGTTGAAAACATTTTTGCCTACTCCACATTTTGGGGACACCGAGACCGTGTTTTAAACACTTGATCCTTTCGCATGCAGGCGCGTGTCTAGTTGTTTACGCGAGACACCGGTGCTTTTCGAATGTTAAATTACCCGGGAACATTTAATAACTATCTCCCACTCGCAATAAATTTATTTCATGCATGGAGAACCCGACTGTGGGGCTGATAGCTGACATGGAGATTGCAGTGTTCTATCGCCTATGTTTCTTGGCAGCAATCAAACCTAAGGAAAAGCGAATTAATAATATCCGATAGTATAATCTCTGCAACTAACTTATTTAAACGAGGATTTCACATGCCAATTAATTTTTATAAGGCTAATAGCAATGCTACCCTTCGCTCCGAATAATTACTGTAGAAGACTAGAACGTGCGGATATATATAGAGGTTCGGGAAATTAAAAAGAATACACATGGGCAGAACATATAGCTTGAAGGGAGGCCAGCCGAATGTCTGTAAGAGTAACCAATTGGATTCCGAGGGAAAGTAAGAGTAGCAAAGGGCGGCAGGAAATTAGGTGGGACAAACGCTGGAGTGAAGTGGATGCAGCTATCACAAGACCGGGTTAATTTATAGAAAATGGGTAAGGCCTTCGCCTTACAGTGCGTAGAGTCAGGCTGATGATGATGATGATGACATTGATGATAATAATAATACTGATTCGATACCACCAATGCCTTCTTAATATCATTCGTTGTTTCATTTTAAATATTTGTCAAATGGAATGAAATGTAATATTGGCTCTCATTATGAGGCAAATTTTGTGAGCTCTGTATTAACAACTATTTCAAATATATTGTTTTTTTTTTAGGCCCGGCCAACCGATCCCCTAATGTCGCAGTCCATCATCACTTTTTATTTATGTATTCCTTTGTTTAGAATTACTGTCAAACCATTTTTGACTGATTCACAAGAAAAGAAAATCATAAACGATACATATTCTGCGTTTATCCCTTCTACGAGCAGCTGGTCGCGGAGGCATGAATTGAAGCACATAAACTCACGCAGACAAGAATCGGGAGTACAGCAAGACATGGGCAACACACTGCTCTAAAAAAGTGCTTTCTCGAGTCCTATGATTCACTCTTCTCATCGTAAAGAATACGGCATGCGTCTAATTGATACACGCTCACTGCAGCTTGATACCACTTTCGCGGGAAGTGCATGTCTAGCTAATAAACCTGCTTTCGCAGAGTCCATCGAACGCCCTGCCCTTTTCACTGGAAAGCAGAACTGTACGATTTTGAACAGGCCGCAGTAAATAGCGCGGTGGAGAGGATGGAAATATGCTTACTTTCCGAGTGTTATACAATACGTAACTTTATATCCAAGAGATCATCGTTCGTGCATAACTTTCTGAAAAACGACTTAAGGCCTGACCTCCCCTCCTCATGAGTTACGGCGCAAAGTCGATATGATTAGTACGTGATCGAATTCCAACCTTACATTATAATTCCTGCATTTGGAATCGTTCGCGAATATCATACAGAAGTCGACACAGCTATCCTAGCCCTCCAACTCAATTGTAATCGATTAGTGACAATGAATGATGCCAGAAAAATAAATAAGATGACTTTTTTCACTGGCGCTTAAGGTAGGTTACGCGAAGCTTCTGGTGGCCGCGTCACCACTGCCTCCTTTGCCATAACCCCAGTCTTCTGTGCTGCTCTGGAAATTAGATTTATCGGCATGGGTGCCGTAACATGGGATGCAATGACGAACGCCAATAGCATCACGGTATCAAATGCCATTGCCTGGTGAGCGGCCGACCTGCCCTCACATACTCGAAACTTCCGATCAGAATAGAGGGAAGCCACCATGGCAAGTTTTTACATTATTCATGCACACTGACAAAAACATTGCAGTGGCCTAGCTGTGGTTAAACCTAGTGCGTCTCGAAAGCTTGTACGCCCTGTTACACGTAGTAAAGCAGTGTATTATTGCAGCTTGTTTATGTTCTGCTTGTCGCCCATTTAGCTAAGATGAATAAATCGATTACCACAGATACTGTTACTGTAGCGTACGACTGCCATTTTTCTGTAGCGTTTTGACGATTGACAAATTGGCGCTGTGTGCGAGCCTGTGGAGTCCAGACATGGTGCTTGCGCACAAGAAAGGCACACGCAAGAAGTAGGTGCACAGAATACATGCTAGAATTAGCGTGTGTCATGTCCCCTACCTTGTATATGTGTCCTTCTCGTGCGCTAGCATCATGTCTGAATTCGTTTAGCAAATAGCACAATTAAGATCATTAACAGCATGTGGAGTCGGCGGCGGCTCAACTCTGACATCGCACACGTCGCATCTATAGCTACTGCACATGCGCGGTAGCGGCTCCGGCTGTGCACAACAACCTTGCCTTTACACAGCATAGTTAAACTTTTTCTTAAAAAACTACAGTGGCGGAGCTCAGCTTGGTCAGAATATATATATAGCGAAAGCTAGGATTTGGCTTGGTTGAGCTTGGTTACACGATATGTTAGGACGCACCCGGTGAAACAATTAAGGCACTGTGGTGGTTTTCGATTTGTGTAAAGCGCATGTATATTCAATGTTAGTCTCTACAGACAGAGGACCGAGTGATCGTCTTTAAGTAGTTTGCCACTGTCTCAATTTTGAATACACAGTAGTTAACGTTGTGGTCTCTTTGGTACACAATATAACTGGCTTTTCCCCATTGGGTAGCCAAAACGTTTGTATCATGACAAATTACGGACGTACTTTACCTCCATACACTCCCTGATGTTATCGTTTTGTAGTGAAAGTCCCCGAGAGTTATGCACAGCTCTGAAACCGTTTTATAGGCTGGTACACACTTGGCGACTAGGTCAATCGTTTGCTTCACAGGTGATTCTGGAGCTACGCAGACTTTGTGCACGACGATGCCGTTCTCGACAAGTCGCTCACAGCACGCTTCATCATTGTTTATCCCAATGAATGTCATAAATCAAGGGGCTGTAAAGCCATGATAGATGTATATACAAACTCCAGCGTTCTTGTTCTTTTCTAGACGACTGGCATCAACAACGAGGTGGAACCGCGAATTTGTAGTGTTTGAAGTCCCGCCTTGAGAGCGTCTGTAAAGACGACCAAATTGGCTGGGTTAAGCAGTCGGCCGACACATATTATCAATGTGACAACTTAAGCACCTAACATTTAGTAAGGCTACAACGTAAGCGATTTCGAAGTCTGAGAAGAGCGCTTAATAATATGCATAAACCATGTCAAGGATGGGCCAGCTGCAGAGCTCGAACTCTGCGGCTAACTGCTGGGGTAAAATTGGGTACAAGCGTCCCCTGGCCCGGCGCGCGGCTCTTTCAGGGGTGTACGTTTGGAAGAGGCTCTGCTAACTCGGCTGTGCTCCTTCGAGGGCTTAAAGTTTCGAACAACTAAGGGCCTGCAGAGGCCGGGCTGACAGAAAAAAGGGCCACATAATGGGCTTTTCGCACGAGGCGGGCTTATTGTTGTCCGATGGCGGAACTGATCACTGACCCATCGGCAAAACTATTCGGTACCTATGACTCTTTTCCCAAACATTTCACCCCAAAGAGCCGAGCACCAGGCCGGGGGAAAGCTTGTACCCATTGAAAATTGGTGTGTACCCGGCGGCACCGGGGATTGAACCTGGTACCTCTCGAATACGAGGTGGATGCTCTACCACAAGGCCACGCTTCTTTTTTTTATTTGAGCGACGTTGTTCTTCCAGGGCGCATCTATGCGGCCAATACAGGGGAGGCCCTGGCAGGAATCTACTGAAGAGGGTAAAGAGAATGAAGGTACCGGCTGCGGCTAAAACTTTCTTTTTTAAGTTGCACACTGAAACTTTGCCAGTCAAACTGTTTTTGCAAGAAAAAGGATCATTTCGTCCATGAGGGGCACATTGCTTAATTTGTAAACAGCCAGAAACGATAGATCATGTATTTCTTCACTGTTGGGAAGGGGTTTAATTTTAGGACGTACTTTAAAGAATCATAAAGAAAGATTTACCTATTAATCCTTACGGAATACGGTACTTACCCACGCAAAATGAGGAGGAGGTTTCATATGATTCAATCATGCTAATGTGCCTCCACAGTATATGGCATTCACGCATGGCAGGATATCACTGTGATCGTGATGCGCGTCCTGCATGAATTTTTTTCCGCGAGGCTCTCCATTGGTTTATCGAGATTGTGAAGTTTGTCGGTGTTAATCTTGAGTGGTTTCCAATGGTAAGAACCTTTGATGGAACTAAAGGAATTTTAGAGCAAAGAAGCCAGCCCCTGGCAGGCTTATTATATCAATGTCTTGTGTGTGTTTGTGTTCTCTTGAAAAAATCAGGCAACAAGGCCACGCTTCGGTGCAAGACGAGTTTAGCTCGCCAAACAGTATTCCCCGGGCTTACATGGAATCACCGTATTGCTTGCCGGGTCGCTAATGCAACTGGCATGTTTGTAATGTTAAGGATGGTCTCTTTCTCAGCTCATGAATGGCGTCAGCAGAATTCGCCTTGTGAAAGAGGCGAATTGTCGTAGGGGCTGCAGTGATGGTGAACATTAACTCTGGAAGGCGTTTGTTGGGAGATCGTATTCAGCCCTCGCCAGCCGTGTTTAAATATAGGCAAATTACACAATTCCTGGTGTTCATTGAGATCAAGATTTACGTGAACAAACAAATCACCTTGAAAATGAATTTTCACATGGGACATCCAAATGTTTCCTCTTCATTTTCATCATTAACTGTTTTTCTAGAACGGTTACCACGTCCAAAAAGATTACATGCACCATTTCCAGATGACTTTAGTTGCATGCCGGTCTCGCATAAGCCCGGCACCTAAACATGCAGTGTGAATAAGTCTACAAAATGACCTACATGTATGTCAGACAAAGTTTACTATAGTGGCATCTCTTGCTGATCTTAGTGTGCAAACATGCAGTTTGCTCCTCGCTCAATTACGAAGTCCTTAATTTACGCCTCTTATGTGGCACGTTCTCGGTTGCACACGTGAGTTGGCCACTCTTGCGTGCAACAGCTACCGACAAAGGTAACCCTTTTAACCCATCCTTGTGAAAGTCCAACCACGAATTCCTTAAATTTGTCCTCTGTTAGGTAACAGGCACTGAGTGGCTCAAGGGAGTAAGCCGCTCTACTAAGTACAACAGCTACCTGCTAAAATTACCCTTTATTCTTTCCCTATGAACGTGCCGCGTGGCTACCCACAGCCAGCCAACAAATCTCTCCTGAGCCGTTATACTTTCCGGGTCTCTAATGCAACTGGCATGTTTGTAATGTTTAAGGCTGATCTCGTTTTCAGTTCCTGAAGGGCGTCAGCAGAAGTTGTTCGACAGTAAGTCATATGTAAAGCCAATCGAGCTCAAACTACAAAACAAGCCAGACCGGAATGAAGTCCATCACAATTGTCAACAAACCAAGCTATTAGTTCATAAATAAATCCAGAAAAGAGTCAATGATCCAATCAAAAGCCAATGCAGTAAGGGCATTAACCTTTCAGAAAAAATCAACCTCCACTCGGAATCGGACGCCTACCCACCCGACGCCAGCCGGGTGCACTAACCCACTATGTAACATCAAATATCTTTTTATTGCACTCAAAAGGTACAATTTTCGCCCCAGAACCCTAGCCGTATTTCACTGAGTTATAACGATGAAACATTTTTCAACCTCTTTAACATTTCAATATGCGGGAGCAAATCAGGTGCTGGATCAACTAATCTGTCAAGTTCGCAAAAGCTTCCAGTGGTTCTCTGATTCTTCATGCGTCAAGGTCTGCGTGTGCGCACCGCCATCCTACTTCTTCTTATGCTATGCAGGCCTAACGCCATTACAAGGTCATAGGAATACCTCGAGGCAGGATGACCGGCAGCCGCCTCGTGTCGAAAAGGGAGCCTGCATTATCCTCCGCGACGCACACCATGTAGGCAGCCTGGCATCGAATATCATTGCACACCACCAGCCGGCAGCTCTGAAGAGCAAGTGGCGCAACGAGGGCGCGCCATCGCCGCTTAATGTCTGGAGACCAAACTGCGCAACAAGCGCTCGCCGCCGCCGTCGAGTGGAGATAGTGATTTCGAATCCGGAAACTAGGGAGCCACTCTTGCACTGTTATCGGGGGGGGGGGGGGGGGTCTATGAACTAATGACTAGAGCAGGGCTAGTACCATAGGCTTTAGCCTGATTGTTGTTAGGGGTCCTAAGTTATTCCTAGAATTGTTCGCTCACACGCCTACAAGCAGCCAACATTCGATTTTTAGGAGGATGGGGTTTGTGCTCCCGTTTAAGATGATTTTAAAATAAAGAGGAAGAGTGGGAAATGGTTAAGATGATCGACTGCTGAGGCGGAGTCCCAGGTTCTAACAGACTGCCGGTGACTGCGTATCGATGGAGGCGAAACGAAGGGCGTCCATGTGCTGTGCGATCAGTGCAAGTGAAACGGAAACTACAGCGATTTCTTGGTGCTCACAGATAGTATACTTTTGGGTGGACACCTATGTCTAATCACGTCAAAGTTTCACCACCTTTTAAAGGTCAAGCGTTGGGTCAAGCGAATAGGCTCACCTTGGGTGATATATCGAGTAGATTCTTCATGAGAGGGAGAAACCCAATACCCCGAAATAAACGCTTGGCGTTATCGGCGTACTTGCAGCTCCAAGCGCGACGCTGGGGGCTCCATGAATTCTTAGTGTCTCTTCTCAAGGTTAGCATACATAATTATGTCAGATCCATGCTTTCGGCAAAATTATTTTTGTGCTGTGTTTGCCTAATACAAGGCATTACTTCGCCATTTTAGCAAACAGGGGCAGTTGGCCGTGGGTACATGTTTATTGCCACAATTAAAGCAAAATATCAATGAAGCCTAAAGTCGTAATTAATAGGTAATGATCAGTCAAATCAATATTCTTTTGCGTTAGATTCTTTTCTAGGCGGAAGGTGCTCACGAATGGTTTAGGTCCGGTTCTAGCGTTGAATGTCCCAAAGCGGCTAAGACTACGAGAGACGCGAAAAAGCACTTTTATTGCACAAGTAGCAATAGAATCCATTCTTTGGTGCAAATTAACAGTTTTAAAATGTGCTTTATAAAAGTAGCATTCTATAGATTTAACGCTCCACAAAGAAACACTTGGAAGATATGCAAGTCTCTTTGATGTGAAAGGCTAAGTATTACTTCCATAGCAAATTACGCATTCTGTTAAGTGTTTTAGTACCATTTTAAAAACTTTATATATTAAATCGTCAAATATTCTTGTGACGTTTCTACACATGACTTCTCATCGCAGTTACCCGTGATTGCAGGGCGTCTTCTCAAATTCGACTATTCAAGAGAAGCCAGCAGTGTCTTCAGCAGGAATATGGTTCGCGCGTCCATGCATTATTTAATAAAAATTGCGCTTGCACGCCTGGGTTATATGCTCCAGGTCACGAGGCAGGAAGCATGGGTATGCGCTTTCATTCGTTCCCACACAATGGTTGCGGCGTGCGGCGACTGAGTGCTGAAGAAAGAAAACGAAAATAGCGTTACGGAATGCCCCGTTGCCCTTTGGGAAACGATATCTCTGGCGCAGTTAGGAGCTTACCTTCACTGCCCGCTTCTTCCCTATGCGGGAAAGGAAGCAGCGCGAGACCGGCTTCATCTGGTGCCAAATCCCTACTGGCATTCCTTGTTTTCTTTTTTTTTTCTCCCTTTTGTTTATCGTCTGGAGGGCTCGAACAGAGCGTCTTACAGCCCGAAGCCAGATTAAGGAGGAAACTGTATACACAATGCTTGATATCCCCGGAGACAAAATAACGGCCCAGAACTTCTCCAAGCAACCGAAGCCGTCTTTGTCCTTCGGAAGAATCGGAAGATCGCGGAAGTGGGAGAGAAAGGAAGTGGTGGCAGCGACTCTGCGGGTGGTGCGGAAATGTGCTCCATCGCTTGTATATAACGTCGATCTGCGACTTCCTGGAGGGGAAGGGCTAGGCTTAGTGCCGGAACTGAGAGTGCCGCTGGGCGTTGTCCTGTTCGACTTGCTGTTTTGTGTGCGTTCAGGAGTGAAAAGGGACGCATACGAAGACAAAAAATTCTGAAGGCGTGGTGAAAGATGAGATCACATGAAGAAGAGTACGGCTCTTTGTTTTATCTGCGGAGAGAAAGAGCGCTGTCGTGTGGGAGAGAACCTCGTGAGTATGCTGTGTCGCCTATCCGCCGCAAGCAAAGGATTTCCCATTAGAGGCCGTTCTTTGGGCAGACTTCTCTGAGCAGATTAGGGTGACATGCGTCGAAACAGGTACAGTAATAAGCTGGTTTGGGTGGCTGAAAGGATAAATGTATAAAGAATGAATCGCAGCAGCAAATTAGACGCCATACCGGTACCACACAGGGGTTTCAGTATTTTTATTTTGTTCCGTTGCATTTATTTTAGTCTCTGCTTCAGGGGCCCTTTCCCTTGTATTTTTCCCGCTACAAGAAGTCGCTTTTTTTCCGGTTGTATTTTACGTTATGAAAGATGCTTGTTATTTAAAAACCAAATGTCGGTGCTCAACTGTAGCACTTCCATTCTGTCACCTCGTCTCTATTGAAGCATTTTATAATATATTCTACAGAATGCAATACAAGTGATCGTTTCTTATGGTATATTTTATGGTTGAGGTAACATTAGTTTTTAAGAAACTGTCAAAGAAATGACAAAAATATAAAAAAGAAAGAGTGGCAACGTTGTATTCAATTAAGACCGCAAATCAGCGATGCCTACTTTACCCCGTTAGAGAACTTGGCCAAAGGATTAGCGTAAATGCGCGTGCGGAGGTTGGCCGTTTAACGGGACCCAAACTTAAATTTATTGCCGTGTGTTTACCTTATTGACCTTGATCTGGATTAAGGACTTACAAGATGCACAAGCGGTCCTGCGTAATATTGCTAACTGTGCTTTGTCGTGCTTTGAGATTTTGAAGTCATACTTGGTTCGCACTATTCCCATCCGCTACAGTGCTGTTTGAAGAAGTACCAAACGACACAGTGTCTACGTTCGGTGTGATTGTGTGCAGGAATTGGTACCTTCTTTTTGAATAAAACATTTTGAGCACTCGTAGAAAATGCTTATACACTCTTCGTTATGCTGTAAAGATTAGAATGGCTTTTTTTTGAGTCAGTTCTAATTAAATTTCAGAGCGCAATTTCAAAACAAGAGCACGGAGACAGCAAAACGAGAATAAAGGCGAGAGAGGGAAGAGGGGTGATGCATCGGCCTCCTGAATGTCACAAAATCATGTAAGGTTTACAGTCGGAGCCTATCACATCATTCATATTGCCAGCCGAAATTGGAACATCATCTGCAAGACCTTCAGCTATGAGTACCGATGTGGCCACCTTTCGAAGACCTGCTTAGTGATGGAAAGGCACTACGCCCAAAATCTACCTCAGACCAAAATGTTGTAAAGGGTAATTTTGAGGTTCCGGTCATTAACAGTTATTTGGCGCGCAGAGGAAGCGATATTCGCTGAGTCTATCGGGTCATTCGTGTATTATAGGTGAAGACTGCAGCCAACGCATACAATAATAAACATTGCATTGATCAGCCGTAATCGCGGAAACGGAAAGCGGCCGTGTCAGTAGGTGGTTGGAATACGCTAGATTGGCATGTTCACTCTGTTACTACCCGGCGAGCCGAGAGCAGGGAGCTGCACACATTGCGCAAATCTGTCTACAAAGAAGCGGATGGGTTCGCCACAATCAAGCTAATGCGTGTTTCACCTGTAGTTGCACAAGCTGCACCGAACCAAACAAAACTCATGATACTTTCGTCTTCGGCTCGAGAAGGGACATGCGCGTTGCACTACAACATATACTGATTACGTAAACGAAGGATGACGTGACTTAATCCTGTTTGCTATGTGGGAAGCACGGAATCTTCTACACCACAGGACTGACAGAGCTTGAAGTCACAGTGCTACAGACACGCCTGTTATGTTGCAACAGCTTTCTTCGCGGCATAAGCGTTTTATTGCGGAGGCTGTGGCGCGCGGTTAAGGATTAATACCCAGATTTTGCAACACATCTTTAATTAGCGCTAGACGAGAGACGGCGTTTAAATGTAATGGAGTTCTTTCTTTGAAATAAATAAAATATAGATTGCTTTCATGATTTTGTTATGAGAAGCTTACCGTAATGAAGCTTCCAAGGCTTTGAGGGAAGCTGTTATGAAGGGAGCCGAAATAATTTCGAGGACGTGCTTATCTTTGAAGTGCACCGAGATTGGACGTGGCAGTTACATTTTACTCCCTCGATAACTGAGCTGCCGACCCCAGCGGACAATGTCAGATGGTGCAAGAAAATGCGAAGATGCGTTCTACGAATTACGAAATTCGAAATTAAAATTTTAGTGGCTCCCATAGATGTCTCCTAAGAGGAGAACGGCGAAAGTCTAACATCGAAAGCCTAATTTAGTAGTCAAGATGAGTCATGCATAGTCATTGTAGTCTTTACCAGTTATACCTAAGCGTTTTTGCTTATTCCCCGTCAGTTACGGTCATTTAAAATCTTCCTTTGAGATTTTGATCGTTTCCTAGTCATGACGAGTGATGCCTAGCCATTGTGTCATTGCCACTCAAAGTTGTCTTTTTACTCATTTCCTATCAGTTGCGGTCATTACAAGTCATAGTTTTACATGTTGGTGATTACAAGTCATGTTAGTCATCATTAATCACCAATATTAGTCATTAAAATTAGTCGATATATCCATCGCTGTTTATTTATAAGTTTTATTCATAACGTATCACCATCCATTGTTTTCATTCTTAATCTCCCTCTTCACACGTCCGCTATTTGCGAGAGACACATCAGCGCACGGATGCTACGTACATCCCCTTCGCAAATTTTCGCCCCATGAGCTTACAAAGGCTTTAGCCATAAAATGCCTCGTGAACTCGCAACTAACTTTGACAGCCCTATGAAAGAGTACACTGCAGCAAAGAGGAAATTTCCGCGATAATTTTAGACAATGGAGGTCTACAAGGTGTGACACACACAAAAAAAAAACGAGACTGGTCTAATAAATTATTGTACTCAGAGGATGAGTTCTCTGTGACGTCATCACATTCAAAGTAGTCGCCTTCAGCATTCACACACGTCTGCATAAGGTGACGCCACTGTTGGTAACAAAACAGTTCTGCAATGAGGTTTTTGGAAGGCCCTTCAGGACATTCTCTGTTTTTGCCTGCACCTCTTCAACTGAGATAAAATGGTTTCCCTTTAGCAAGATGTAACTTGCGGAAATAAAAAAAAAAAAGTCGCATAGAGCCGAATCAGGTGAATAGTGAGGATGCTCCATCAAAGTAATGTTCTTGCTGTTCAGAAACAGCTTGACGGATAGGGCCGTCTGAGCGGGTGCATTGTCCAGCGGAGCAACAGCCATCCATAACTACACAACTGTGATAATTTTTTCCTAACTTTTTCAAAAAGTCTTTTTACTACTTCAATGTAGTAGTCGTGATCAATATTCTTTCCGCCAGGAACCCATTCAATAAATAAAATTCTAGTCTTTCAAGATTTTGACTCGGTTTTATAACCGACTATAACTGAGATGCGAAGATATTGAAGAAATTCTCGTAAGGGGCTATTTTTTAAACTATACCTTTCTTCTTTTCCCTATGCCACCTTCTCTGTAACTATGTAAGAAGGGGGAAAAACGATACTGCCTCTATTAGCAACTTACCACACTATGCACTGAGAACACAACGGGAGGTTTTATGACACGGCCTATAAAAAAATTCCGACAGCACTGAATCTACACCGCAGAAATGCGAAAGGCTAAACTTTTCTCGTGTACCCGGTGCACCGTGCCTACTCTACTCGTTATTATCAACTAAATGCACCGTAATTATCATTGCTAATGTCGCCATTGTCATTATCACTAGTTCGCCGCTATCGTCCTCACCTCTACTATCCTGCTATCACCGCGCCTTACAAGGAGAATTGTGAGGTGCGTTTGAGTATGTCGTGGCGCAGTTGGTTAAAGCGCTCAGCTGGGGACGCAAAGGACGGATATCCTCGGCGAAGACAGGATTTATTTTTAATTTTTAACTATGATCCTCATGGTAGTGAAGGATAAATATGAGGTACGTTTCACGAATCTGGGACGGGGCGCAGTTGGTTAAAGCGGTCGGATGGTTTATTTATTCGATGACCTCATCATGACGCCATTCGGTTGACAGCTGGTTTGACCGATTGATCGCCGACAGTTGCGCCATTAAAAGTTTTCGCCTTAAAACTCTCGAGCGCGACCGGCTGCCTACAATGTCTGCTCAAACGGCATCGCATACTATTGCTCTCTTCTGAAACGCAGCTTCTGAAACGCATTTTCGCTTTACGAGATAAGGCTGTGTTATAGCGCTTTAAGGGCCCAGTGTCAAGAGGCCTTGCGAAGACTCTTGAGAGTTCCTTGGACTGCCAGAAGATCAAATCAGTCGATATTGTCGACCATAAACCCTGACTGCTCATTGGAGGGTCAAATTCTAAAGTTAAAGCTCAGCTACTTTGGTCATCTGATGATAAGAGAGGAGTCGCTGGAGAAAGATTTGATGTTAGGAAAGGTTGAGGGTCGCCGGACAAGGGGTAGGCAACGAACGCGATGATTAGAAGGCATCTTCGTGGCGCTGCAGATGAAATTATGTGATGTTAGGGAGATAGTGAGAGACCGGAAAGCGTGACGTGACGTGGTCCATAGGGTCACGAAGAGTCGGACACGACTGAACGACTGAACTGAGCTGAACTGCCAAGAGACCTATTTGCGGGCCACCAACATACCCTGTGAAAGGCGCGGGTAGAGGTGCACAAAAAGCAGACACCGCACACATAGCTAGCGGGAGAAAGACTGGCTCTCCTCACTATGCGCGGGGAGGGCGTTTATTCCGCTATTTCCTTCCCGGATCCGTCCTCCCCCTCCCCCCCCCCCCCCCCCTGCAACGATTCCTCTGCGCGTGTGTTTCCTGCTACCTTGAGCATCTTCTCTACGGTACCCGAACCGGTCTGCGTGGGGAAGAAGCTCATGGTAAAGGGAACCACGCGCTTTGAGGAATCTTCACAGGGTGTGATGTTAACTTGGGTGCTGGGCGTACGCAGCCTCCTCCACTAGAGGTGTAATTGCTTCAGTCCACATTTGTGCTGAAGCCAGGCGAGCTTTATGAATGGTTTTGTCTGGAGACTTTTAAGCTGAGCATCCTCCGCGGGGAAGGGATAAAGTACTGAGAACGAGGTGTAAAGCTTGATTTCTTCTTGTTGGGTTGAAGCCTTTCTGCTATATTTGCTGGTTACGACAAAGCGATATTCTGTTAAGGTGTCCTCAAAGATGGGTTTTTGGAGAGAGTAATTTTTCAATGAAGATGTTTGTTTTTGCTAATCAATCGTGCTTGCGCTTTTCTTTCCCTTTTTTGTGTCGTTGCATGGTCTCTAGTTTAGAAGGAAAAATTCTTTTGCCGGATGTTTCATCGGATGTTGCCCAATGATGGCCTACGGAGGAAGAGCGAAATAAATAAACGTGCATATGAAAGAATAATAAAAGGCATGCAAAAAATCAGCAGCAAGAATGAGGAGCCGCTCTCCTTTTCGAACGTAAAGAAAACGCACCCTGCGTCCATTTCTATAGAGAGTTCACGCATCCACTGTGATCACAAATGAATATAGTGGCATTCCTGGAGCGTACATCGCTTTTTACTCTTCTCTCTCCTGGTTTATATTTTAGTGCGAGCAAATATAGGGAGTTAATCTTTACTTCCTTCATGGTGGAAGGGGCAGGATCAGTAGGCAATACATAAATGTATGCATATAAAAAAAAAGTTTCTGAATATTCGCGGCTTCGAATGCCGGAAAGGTAAAATACGAAAAACGATGCAAAAAAGCAAGCAATGTAGCGTAAATGCCGGAGTCGCCAACCCTTCACTTCAAGAAAATGACACTTGAAAAGAAAGTATTCAGATACGCGTATACTCCATCTATTAAAACATGTGCGAGAGGAAAAAAAAGTCATATCCTATTCCACTATCTACTTGGTATTATCGCATTTTTTGTTCAACTACACGTCGGTCTTACTATTAATCGCGGGCAAAAAATGTGCACAGAAGATTATTTTTATCGAAGTCATCTCTACCGTGAGAAAGACGTATTTATAGTTCGGCTCCATCCCTTGGTATTTAAGACGTCACTGGACAAGTGCCTCTGAAGGCATAGGCTGCTGCTTTTAAACCGAGGTTTTCTGCATTGGAAGTTTTCATATCTATGATATAATGATTACTGGTTGTCACTATTATTCGTGGTCGTATACCTAAATGTACGAGCCTTTCAGCATAGGTAAGCATTATTCTGAGCCATGAAATATAAATATGAATTATAAATTTGACATTTAATATCACATGCAATTTGCTTGATGGGCTTTTGTTTATTCTCTCTATCAGGATACAGAGATTTCAGCAGCGCTACGGGTAGCCCTTTTAAGGACGACGCTATATATTTAGCAAAAATACTGAAGCATACTTTATCATTGATGCATATGAGGTACACTGAGACAGTAAAGGACAAATTGCACAAATGTATTGTGAAAACTTTAATACAAAATTGGAATGTATTTGTCCATTGGCACTCTGCCCAGCCAGCTACATCGATAGGGTCCTTCCGCTATCTATGGACAACGCGGCCGTCGCTATACTCCGGGCAAAGCTTGGAGAGTTTGTTGGCTTAGGCCTCAGAGCCAAGCTTTACGGCAAATATCACAGACAATCTAACCAGCACCCTGCTCGGCCACCGTGATTGGGATGGGGCTAGATGCCCGCACTGATGCCAACAGCAAAATTGCATGACAGGGCTGTCAGTAAACGGCTTTCAAATCAATCCCATTGACCATCAGGGTTTTTCAAAATGAATTATCGTCTGCAACCGCATATTAAATGGTGCAAAATACTTTCAACAAAGCAGTACCGAGCATACCTGTCACAAAGCATTAGTTTCCAGTTATTTATCTTTTGTGGGAAGCCAATGGCATCTGAGCCCTTTTTCGACTTTTACAGGGTTGTGATTGTTTTCAGTAAGCTGAAGTGCATTGCACACGGCAACCAGTTCTTGGACATTCGTTTAGCCTTCCTAAATTACACGAATTTATATCTATAAGTTCATATAAATTAACACAATATAACTATAAGATAATAAACATATTATAAGATATTTGGAAGTTACCGCGTAAAATTTAGTAGGTAAGCTCAACAAAACTCTCTTTTATTTTCCACATAGTAAACAAAAAAATCTTTTCTCGTATTACTGAGCAAGTCAGATCCTAAAAACGACCTCAATGAGATCTACTGTTGTCCGCATGCAGAGAAAACAAATAAATTCAACAGCATTTGGATTTTTGTCCTGCCATCTAGCTGTACTAAAATATATACAACATCTCCAAAAATTTCAAGCTGTGAATTCGCTACATCTTCTAACAGATGATACTGAAACCATTTAAAAAAAATGGTTGAACATAGTAGAAAATTAGCACGGTGTTTGTGAGACTCGTATTTCCCACAGCATATTTAGAGCCATCCAATAAGGTGCTGCAATGACATAAAAATGTTAATTTATTCTTTGCATGGATTCTAGTCACTATCAAAATCATTGTTATAAGCCGGACTATACCCATAGGAGGGTGAAGTCTTTTCCTACATTAATCCATATAGTCTGGTCTTGTTCTAGCCGCATCCATTTGACCCCTGCGAATTAGGAATTCTTAACCTCATCTGCCAACCGGAGTTGACGCCGCCACTGCTACACTCTTCGTCTCTTGGTATCCAATTTTGTTTCCCTTTTCAACCATTGATTATCCTCTCCTCGCACTACAAGCTCTGCCCATGCAAATTGATTTCCACTAGTACGCCAGTAACTTGAGTTATTTCTCTGATCCTCTCTGCACGTTTCCCATCTCTTGACGTTATAACTACTATTTTCCTTTCCATAGGTGTGTGCGTCGTCCTAAACTTAAGCAGAACTGTTTTGGTTAGCTAAATGCTTTTTTTTTGTTACCAATTAGAGCTATGTATAAAAGCTGGTTATATTCCGAGCCTATTTCGGTGACCTGGTTCATAGTATAGATATGACTGAGAGTAGAGGACCCTTTTCTAAACCCTGCTTGATCATTTGGGTCATTGGAGTCCAAGGTGGTCCTGATTATATTAACGGTTATTATAGGAAATACTTTGTACGTAACGAGTCAATGTAAATACTTGGAAAATCGAAATGTTATTAAGTGATTGTACACTGAAGAATAGCACATGAAACCGATATCAATGCTTTGCGCTTCGTTGGTAAGCACGACTAAGGTACGTGCCTCTCTTTTCATCCTTTCATGGTGTTCTTCGCAAGGATCAATAATTGTAAGACAAGACTCCAATGCAAGGCTCCAAAGCAAGGCATGGATTTTTAAAATTAAGTTTGTGTTGAGAAACATTGGATGGTTTCGAAACGCTTCATGAAAACTTCACACTACTTGCAGAAGGAAGAGCAAAACGACGCCATGTTCACAGGACATAACATAACTGGACATATTTAAAGGCATATAACGCACAAATTAAATGTAGGGAGTTCGGTAGCAAAAAATTCAGGGGCACTTTGACTATCTAAAATGCTCAGAGGTGAAAGCGAATTGCGCAGTTGTGGTGACGTCACTGCGTGCTCCGGTGTGGTGGCCACTAGGTGTCGGTTGAAGTTTGCGCATTAGGACACTGCGCATACGCAGTGCATGCGTTTAAGATGTCACAAAGCTGTCTAATTATTTATCATTTACTAAACAACTGTGAGCCTTCCGTGGATGTTCTTTAATTTGTACATGCCATGACCTTCCTCTTTCATTTGTACATACCATCATCATCGTCCCGCCGCGCCGGCTCCGGCACGCGCCTGGGTTTTGTCATCGGATTAAAACGCTAGACAAGGCATCGCTGGCCTTGCCGTCACGACCTTGCCGTCTCAACCTAGCCTTCTTTCACAAGTGGTGGAGGTCGAATTCGATCCCCTTGCTGCCTCTCACTGGAGCTACGTTCCGGTCGTCGTTTGGCAACTACCACCATAATCATGTCCACCGAGAGCAATCCCCACCCGGCCGGACCCTCTACCTCAGCTGCACCGACGCCTCCGACTCTGCCCACACGTCAATGCGACCCACCGCTGTTCGCTGGTCGTCGTGACGAAGACGTGGACGACTGGCTCGACACATATGAACGCTGCAGTGCCTATAACCGTTGGGACGATGCTTTAAAATTCCTCAACGTTTCGTTCTATTTAATTGAGGTCGGCAGAAACTGGTTCATTAATCGCAAACCCCACACTACTAACTCGGCCACTTTCAAACAGCAATTCCGACAATACTTCGCCGACCCGGCAGTTCGGACTCAGATCGCGAGAAACAAGCTCGCTTCCCGCCTTCATGATCCCGACAAATCATATGCGTCTTACATAGAGGCTGTTCTTGCACTTTGTCGGCGCATTAGTCCCACCATGACGGAACCTGAACGTGTGCACCACGTCTTAAAAGGGATCAATGCTATGGCATATCACACCTTATTTGCCCAGAATCCTTCAAGTGTTGATTCAATTATTACGACCTGTCAACGCCTCGACCAGCTGCAGTCCTCTCGACTACAGCCCGGCTTCGCAATTGGTCCGACCTCTGCTGACCTTGATCTGCGGGCAATGATTCGAGCAATCATCCGCGAGGAGCTTCAAGCCCTCAATCCTTTCTGTCGACATGGGTGCGATCATTCTTCCGCACCTCCTAATGACGCCGTTCTCCGCAACATGATTAAAGAAGAGTTAGCTACCATCAGCCGCCCTATGACATCCGAACCTTCTGCAATCCGCCCAGCGCCGACCTACGCGCACGTCGCTGCATCCCCCCTTCTTTGGATCCCCCGCCCCGACCGGCACCAACATACAATCACATCAATGCAATGGCGAAGGCTCAACCGACACAACCCAATTACGCACCTTGGCGTCCCCCCCGACCAGTCTGCTATTACTGTGGTATTAGAGGACATATATCCCGCTTCTGTCGTCGCCGCCTTCAGAACGAGCGCCGTGGTTACGACACCTTCGAATGCGACATGCCTTCAACCTCATATTATCAACGCCGGTCTATTCCAAGCCCACCTCGACGATCCTCCCCACCTCCAGTATCTTCCTCTGAGCCTCGTGGGAACCATGTATCCCGACGCCGGTCCACATCCCCATACCGCCGCTCAGTTTCCCCTCTCCGCCCCGCAACCGGTCTCCCTGTCCGCCATCCGGAAAACTAAGTGTTGCAGTTTCCGGAGGTCAAACTGCACGCTGCGAACTTACTAAAAGTCCTCCTGATCGCCCGTATAACATTATTGGTGTTATCGCTGAAGGTGTACCGGTTGAAGCTTTGATTGATACAGGGGCTGCAATTTCTGTCATTCACGGTGATTTGTGCTACCATTTGCGAAAAGTGACAACCCCATATGATGGGTTTCAACTCCGTGGAGCCAATAACGTCCCTTTGCGCCCTTCAGCGAAGTGCACCGTACTAGTTCTTATCGACGGCATCCGCCATCATGTGCAGTTTGCTGTGCTCTCACCTTGTGCGCATCTCATGATTTTTGGATGGGATTTTTTGTCAACCGCTTCAGCATTAATTTCTTGTGGTGACCGTGTTATCCATATGACAGACAGCGATTTTTCATCTGACTTTTCTGGACGACGTCATCCCCTCGTTGCCGCCGCTGATACTGTTTTGCCTCCTCAGTGCGAGAAACTACTTACTGTTGTTTCTGACCACATCACTGACGGGGACGTACTCATAGCACCATCATATAACCATCTTGCACGCGGCATCGCCTTCCCGTCAAGTCTTGTCCGGTTCCACAACGGCTCAGCGACAGCAGTGGCCACTAACACTTCACGTGAATCCCTCGTGCTCCCAAAAGGAACTTCTCTGAATTGTATGGTGGATGTTCAACCTTTTTCCCTGATGGTGCTCACCGCCCCTCCGCCTCAGCAACGTGTTTCGTCAGACGTCTCTCTTTCTGTTCTCGCAAAGACTATTAATCCTAAACTCACGCCGAACCAACGCCAAGAACTGCTGACAATGCTTCCACAACACCAAGCCATTTTTGATGCCACTTCCACACCACTGGGACGGACTAGTGTTGCGCACCATCGCATCATTACTGAAGGTAACTCTATCGTTCGACGACGGCCTTATCCCTCTCTAAATGAAAAGTAATTGAAGAAAATGTAAATGACACGCTTCATCGCAATATAATTCGTCCTTCAACAAGCCCATGGTCCTCCCCAGTAGTGCTAGTTAAAAAAAAGGACGGCTCGGTACGCTTTTGTGTTGATCACCGCGCACTCAACAAAATTACACGAAAAGATGTATATCCGATTCCGCGAATTGATGACGCCCTTGACTCCCTCCAGGGCTCCGAATATTTCTCGACCTTGGACCTTCGCTCAGGGTATTGGCAAATACCTATGCACGAGGACGACAAAGAAAAAACCGCTTTCGCAACACCCGATGGCCTTTACGAATTTAACGTTATGCCTTTCGGACTTTGTAACGCACCAGCGACATTTGAAAGAATGATCGACACTGTACTTCGTGGCCTCAAATGGAGAACCTGTTTGTGTTACTTGGACGACATTGTTATCTTTTCGGCAACCTTTAATGACCATCTCACGCGCCTGAATGAAGTCCTCGCCTGTCTCGCTTCGGCAGGCCTTCAGCTCAACACCAAGAAGTGCCACTTTGCACAGAAGGAAATTAGAATATTGGGACATCTGGTCAGCCATGACGGCATTCGCCCAGATCCTGAAAAAATAATCGCGGTCTTGAACTTTGCTCGTCCACAACGGATTACAGATTTGCGCAGTTTGCTCGGCCTCGCGTCCTGCTTCCGGCGTTTTATAAGGCATTTTGCAACTATTGCTGCACCACTTCATGAGCTACTTAAAGCACGCAGCCCTTTCGTGTGGACTGAGCAGTGCGAAACTGCTTTTAATGACCTCAAGCACGCCCTCACATCAGATCCTGTTCTTGGCCACTTCAGTGAAAGCGCTCCAACTATCCTGCACACCGATGCCAGTGGTCACGGTCTTGGCGCTGTACTTCTGCAGCGTGAGGCAACATCGCGTGAGAAAGTGATTGCCTTTTGCCAGTCGGACTCCCACTCTAGCTGAGAAAAACTACACCATTACCGAGCAAGAGTGTCTTGCTGTCGTCTTGGCTGTCCAAAAATTTCGCCCTTACCTATACGGTTGGCACTTCACAGTTGTGACCGACCACCATGCTCTTTGCTGGTTGTCTTCACTCAAAAATTTGACAGGCCGACTTGGCCGCTGAATTCTACGCCTGCAAGAATACCATTTCGACGTCACTTATAAATCTGGTCGCCAACACCAAGACGCCGACGCTCTCTCTCGCTGTCCTCTTTCGGAATCCGCTTGCTGCTTTTCTTCACTATTCATTTCCACCTCTGACCAGAGCCAACCATCTCTTTGCCCGACGTATATCACAACAGTTTCATTTGACGACTCAGAGAACAAACACACTCTCCGCTCACAGCAATTAGCCGATGCCTACTGCCGTCCTATCATCGACCGCCTTATCGGCGCTTCGGACCTTCGCTTCGGCGCTTCGGCGCTTCGCCGCGCCGGCTCCGGCGGGCGCCTGGGTTTTGTCATCGGATTAAAACGCTAGACAAGGCATCGCTAGCCTTGCCGTCACGACCTTGCCGTCTCAACCTAGCCTTCTTTCACACAACTAATTAGCTCGGGGTACTTAATTATTATTACCTAAATCATATTGACTGGTTAACCAATTATGCATGACTAACTGCATAATCATAATTCACTAAATAACTAAGTGTTATTAACTAATGTTGATGCACCTACTACTCTGTCATTGATTAACTATGCATAGTGACACCATCCCAATCCTTCTGAAGATGATAGACAGCTTCCGCGGACGCACGGACACGCCGGTGAGCCATCCGTCTTGACAATTTTGGGGCACTTCGTTGCCGCGCTGCAGCTGCGCAGATGGCTTGAACAATGTAAACAAAGGAACATTTAATACCACGTGCCGAGTAACTGGAACCAATAGTGTCATCTGAAAATATTGGAAAGGAGAGATGAAAAGACATTCAATTACAGGAATTGACTTATTAGGCTTTACGTGTTCTTCCAGATCTAACTCGACAAAAACTACCTGACTAGTTAGAATTCCTAACGGGACTTCTGGAACGTACTCAGTCATCAGCAGATGAATACCAGAGTTTACGTCTGCGGCAGGCGACGACGGCGTCCTGGCCGAATACCTCGGCAGAAGTATCCTGAAAACCTGTGAATGCAAACGAAGGGGTTTTACGAACACCTTTTACCAATTTGTAGAGCATTTCCCCTAAGTGCCATTTGCACAAAAATACTTGAAAGAGCCTCATTGGCGGACACGCAGTACAGGGTGGAATCCGTAAAGCAGTCAGGAAAACAGAGCGGTAATAACGTTTCTTGCGCCCTGAAGGCGGTTAGCGCGGCGCACTAAACGCAGACGCTGACGATTACGAACCTGTGCCGGCATTCTCTTGGCAACGTTCCAGGAAGAACACAAACTGAAACGAAACTATGCCTAGAAAGGCGGTCATGTTGACTAGGAACTTTCCGGAGATGGAAAGTAACAGAAACGTCGGCAGCAGTCTCATCGTCAGAGCCATGTAGCAGGAACAGTGACAAAGACGTGATAGTAAAAGAAACAACATGTAGCAGACAAAAAGCGACACGGTGTAATTCAATATCCTCCACCTCGCCTGTTCCTCCCTTTCTCTGACAGAACAAATTGAGTTCCGTTTCACCGCGCATGTAATAAGCTTTCGGCAAATTTGCTTGCGTTGCAGCACAGCAATGTTGGCCCTCTCTCCCCGCTTTCTAGAGAGAAAGAGAGAGGCCGATCGACAAATTGTACGTACGCGGCTAATACAAACACGGGACATTTTAGCGCGGGTAAGTGCGGAAGCTCTGAGCATCGAGATTGACTGTGGCCGTTCCCTACTCCCACTGCGACGGTAGCGGGTAAAGAACGATTGAATTGACCATGCCCCTTTAATCAATCCTCTTTTCAAGGGTCTGTGTTTATACATTGAGCTTGGTCGTGCTAGCAGTCATGCGCACTCTGAAGGGCTGATTTTTCCCGCTTTTAGAACATACTCCAGGCATTGTGATTTCCTTTGTTTTGTGAATTTTGATAACTGGATACGACGCGTCGGGAAGACACTGAGCAGACGATGTGTCCTAGTAAGAAAGAGAAGGACAAAGCTTGATGTTTATTTATGAATGCATTTTTTTTTTCGATAAGAGAACTCGTATTCTGATTTTAAAGCCACAGATTAACTAGCCTAGCTCTGTGAGCTTCGCCGTGGCAGGCCAAAACCTGAGCTTTGCATGCGCCGTCGCCATGGCAACCAGTAGAGCCGGGCTTCGCAGGTGCGCCATCTGTCGCTTGGTCTCTGCCGCCGCGCTGGATGTCCGCACCTCCGCCTGGCGGCTGCGTGGTCACGTGACTAGCCGCCCCGCGGAATATAAGCCTGAGCGTGCGCGCTTGATAGGCAGATGCACCATGGAGGCGGACAGGAAACGACCCAGTAGGGAACCGCAATAGATTTGGTCTTCCAAAGGGAGCCTTTTGGCGTCCCCCTACTCTGTAGACAATGTCGAGACGGCAGCTAACTACTCTACTGACCACCAGTCAGTCTTCATAGCAACAAAATAAAATAAAAGACGCCGAGCGCCATCTAACGTCTAACACTGCTCTCGCTTGCATAACCTGGCATAAACACGTATATCCACTACCCCTTCTTCTTTTCAATCCAAAGTTAGAGCCACCCCCAAGAGTAAGTCTTGTGTGTTCTTTCTTGCCACTCAGGATAACAGTGTTGATGTTTGTTGATATTTTTAAATTTGAAATTTTTCTATCGACCACCTGGCGCAAAGGCACATCTCAAATAGCAAAACGTTCTTGCTCAGTTCATTTTTACAACCACTGCCCCATCTAGGTTCTTAGATATGCATTTTTTTGTTTGCTGCTTTACGTTATTTTTTCGTTTAGCGGATGGCCGTTTCGTCGCTGCTGTCAGCCCCCTCACCTTGCTTCCTTCCATGACATATTTGGAAGTTTCTTTATTATTTGGGGCAGCCATTTATTGCTCGAGAACCGTAAGTATTAACATTTATTTGAACAGTGAAAAATAAAAGGATTCAAGCTCCTTAGATCACAACCAGCTTAAGGTAAATTACCTCACACCTTGTTAACAAGGTTTCCTAGACTAATCATATATCGATGTAAACTTCAAACCAACCCTTGGAAGACACGCTAGTGTCCAAACAGAAAATTAGTTTAATGAACACTGAAAATACACAGGATGAATGCATCCTAATGGTATATAGTTAGGACGAAAAACAAGGTTCTAACTTTTATGGTCTTCCGCCTCGAATAAAAAACTATATATTCAATAGTTGGGTATGCCTCAGGGAGAAAGTTTTGCAATTATGTCGGACATGTTTAATCAAGCAATGCCAAAATGATATTGCGTTCGAAGGAAGGACCTTAATACAATCGGACAAATGATTACCAGTCTCCTATCTGCTGCGAAATGCAGAACAACGAGTCCCAATAAACCAATGGCTCAGGCGCTGCCTCCTTGATTTCCATTGTTTACTTGGCTGCTTTCATCTGTGAACTAAAGCCCAATTTTGATATATCACACTCTTGGTCAATAGTTGCTACGTCGTCCTCAAAACATACCTGCCCACAGCTTAACCAAGAGATACGCTTGTTTCAGGGCACGCGTTCCTCGCCGGGGAAGGAAGGCTATCCGATTCCTAGACTCCGCTGTTACAAAGCCGTATTTGAATACACTTAAGGCGGAAAGAATTGAATAGGGAGGGAAGCGTTAGGAGTTCTCTATATTAAAAAAATGGAGGGAGTGGATATATACGCCGAGAATGTGCGTTACTCATTAGATTGCGAGAGAGTATAGAAGACACTGCGCATCGAGGTACCCTGCCGACCCAACAGGAGATGCTGGGGGACGGCGAATTAAGAAACGCTTTTAGTAATTTTATTTGAAAGCACAACGTGCGCTTGCGTCCTCAGGGGTCGCCGAGATGCCTAGAGCGCTGAGTATCTTGCCGCATCTTGAAGGCGAGATACCCAAGGTAAAACTCAGCATGTACCGGTTTCTCCACTTTCCTTCAAATGTGCGCAGGAGACAAAAGTTTAGAAATTCAGCACATACACTTGACACCGCTTTGGTGCATGAACGCAACAGTTCTCTCAGGTAACCCATTGCGCGAGCAAGCTTTCGGTATAATGCAAGCAGGCTGCCACCATGTGACAGATAACGTGATTAACTCCGTACAATTTCTATTTCTCTGACGGCGCCCTCTCCATTTCTTCACTGACCACGGTTTTTATCTACTCCTCCTGTCTACGAGACCGGATGAGATTTGTATGCCACTTCCTTTAGTCACTTTGTGCCTACGCCACTCATGAGCAAACCATGCCTTAAAAAAAAGAGGGTGGGGGGAGGGGTGAGAAGCTGGTTTAAAGCACGCTTGCTATAGGCGCGTTCACACAAGACTGATCTAGGTCGGCACACTATGGCCCGACGCGTTTTTTGTGTGGTTATCATACTTGTCACACTGCGCCGACGCCGACAGCTCGCCAATGGTCGGCCGACAAGGCTGTCGGTCTCTCCACGCCGAGACCGATGCGGTAGGGCTGCCGTCGGCTGAAATACGTCACACTACGACGAGATGCCTCACTATCCGTGGCGACCAGTAGCTGTCGCCGTGTTTACCTCGCCTCGTCCGCAACTACGCCGCGCGTCTGCTACAGACACCGGGCTACTTATTTTGATATTTGTTGTTCGAGTTTTATAGATTCTTACCAAATGGCTCGTGCATTCGCTAAATGAATACTTTGAGACAATAAAAATTACTTTGGCATTTTCCGTGTGAGCGGTACAATATTCCGAAAATGTGCCGATGACGACGAGTGCATGCCTTCGCTGTTCCAGTTTACACCTTTGTGCATGCACACACAGCTCATTTTGAGGATAAAACAGTGCATGTCAGGCTCTAAATTACTTTCGTATTTTCTCTTCTTGCCCCCCAGTTGCATCAGTACGCCTTTACGCAATACGGTAAGTCCGAAAGAAACGGCGATGATGCGACATACCGCACGTGAAATGATTCGGTTTTGTTGTTGATATCGCATGAGGCCGGCGCTTGCCTCTAATTGCTAACCGGCGTTCCGGCAAACACTGACGTTCGTGTTGCCTGTTCTACCATCGTCCACGTGTTTTCCGTGCGCTGGAAGAATGTCTCGCAATTGCTCTTCCTGCTAGTCGTATTTGCTTGCTTTGATGCCATCAATACTCGATGTGATTCCATTAATATGAAAGTATGTTCGGCTACCGTTTGCATGAATTAAAACTGTAATTTATGTCCCACGAGTGCCGCCGAAGACTGCTGTCAGCCGCCTTCAACATTGTTCGGCAGACCGTATGACGCCGGCGCTTACCCTTTCTGTACTGGGGTCCGGTGATAAAAGAAAACGTCTATCTCAGGTCACTACAACAAAACAAAACTTGCATGACTGAATGCATTCGCTAAAAAAGGGTAATTTGCTTTTCTTGTTCGTCGAAATCTCATACACGAACCCTGCGGGCTCGCAAGGGGCCAGTTTGCCTCATATCCAAAGAATAAATTATCACCCTCGAATGCCAAGTGTGAACATATCATGCCACCCTTCCTTGATTAATTTTGGCACATATACTGCAGATAGAAGCGTAGCTATGCACCATACGTCGTTCGTCGGAATTACATGCCGATCTGCCGAGGACCGATCGGGCGACCATCTGCCGATTCCTTTCGTCGGCGTTGCTGGCTTGAAGACCTGCCACACTACGACGACACGTAGTCGTTGGTCATGCTGGCGTCGTTGTTGGGCTAGTGGGGAGACCGATGCATCAGCGGCGGGATCGGCCGAGCGACCTGCCGA
Organism: Amblyomma maculatum; assembly: GCF_055883805.1. Lineage (NCBI taxonomy): Eukaryota > Metazoa > Arthropoda > Arachnida > Ixodida > Ixodidae > Amblyomma > Amblyomma maculatum. Next base: position 60,107,720 of record NC_139354.1, read on the forward strand.
CCACTGACGTCGGCGTCGCGTCTGCTATTGCAAACGGGCCTTCATGGATTAAAGCGCGTAGAGAGGCAGAAAAGATTCTCAGTCCGGTGTGAATGATGAGACTGTGACAAAGAGAAATAAATAGAAGAGGACAGCCTGTTGCTTTCGCTGTGGAACGAAGGGATGACACCATCTGCGAACGAAGCCCGTGAGTGTGCTGTGTCGCCATTAAGACGCAACCAAATGATGTCCCGTTAATGGGCACTGTGAGGGCTGTCTTGTTGTCTGTAGAGATTAAGTTTAAATTGCGCCGAAACCGGTAAGACTTTTACTGGTTCGAGGGGCTAAGCGATCAATGTGAAAGGCATGAATGAAAGCAGAAAATCAAACAGCCTACATACTGTCTTTAAGGCAGTTTGGGAGAATACTTTTTTCTGTTGTTTTAGCCTTGGCTTTAAGAACAGTTTTGGTCTTAAACGGCAACTAACGTTTATTAGAACTTCGCGTTTTTATCACACTCATTACAGGTGTTCAGGTGCCCTCTGCACGCTATAAATAAGTGTTAGTACAGACTGTAGCCTTCCTTTCAACTGTCCCAACTGTATTCTTGCGTTATCTTCTTTTTCTTCAAGCTGTCCTGCAGCTGCGCCTTTTTACGGTATGTGCTATGTTCCAGGTAAAATTTGTTGTTCTCAAAACGGCTCCAGATCAACAAAGAATCCCGTACAAAATTTGTCAGCCTCGTATTCAAGTAAGATTTCAAAACTGATATGCCAACCTTACTCCCTTCAGAGGATTGCTGAAATAGATTGCCGAAAAGCTGGCGCGGAGTTGACGTTTGAAGGCAACCCAAGCTTTATTTCGATGCTGCGCGTTTCGCCTATTGATCTTGCTCTAAATGCAGGCACCTCGTGTGCATTTTGCACTGCACTGAGTGCGGTCAATTTGATGCATTTTCGCGACACAGTTTGTATGCATGCCCTGGTTGCCTACAGTGGATATCCGGACGGGGAATAGGTATCCGCCAGTTGGTTTACTTTGGTTTGCTGCGCTTTCATGCGGGTAAGCCTGAATAATTATTCAATGAAACATGCCTGCTTATAAGACACCACTAGTCGGAGTTCGTGGTGACGTCAGCTGGAATCCATAGCTGCATTACGATTGAGATATTCGATTATGACTGCAAAACGATTTTGCTCATTTTCTGTTCACGTATTGAAATGAAACCTCCAAAGACGTCAACCTGGGCACAAGAAGCGTACAAAATGGGAACACAGGATCCAGGGATCACGTCTTGGCCTGGTTGGCCTCAACATTTTAACGATATGTTGCCTTTTGAATCTGCTTCGCTATTTATATTGCCCGCCAAAACCGGCAAAGCCAATGGAAGGCTTTATACGAAGCGGTTCGGAGCGGCGGCCAACATGTTTGTGGTAAACGGCACTAAATTCAAATGTGTCTATGCTTAAAATTTTAGTAATGCTTACATCGAGGCTCTGGTCATTTCAGGATTATTTGCAATGCAGACGTGGTCTTTTTTGCAACGTTTCTCAGATCTTTCATCTGTCAGGGCTGAAGAGAAAAACTAGCGTATTCACTAAAACTCTACATTCACCAGCAGGGTCCGAGACAAGCGGCTGTGCTTGCGACCGGCTCACCTCGGTCACGGCTGACACGTGCACCCTGTCATTGACCTATCGAGTGGAGAGCAGGGAACAGCATATATTATACAACTTTGACTCGAAAGTTTCATCACATCCAAGTTAATGCGTGTCTCACCAGTAGTTGTGCAAACGGGAGCAACGCAAACAAATCTCCGACACTATAGTCTTCGGCTAGGCGAAGGCCGCGCGTGTCGAACTTTTTCATATACTAATTGCGCAAACGAAGGATGGCGTGACTTAATCACGTTAGCCAGGGGAAGCACGGGAATCTTTTACACCATAGCAGTCACAGGTCGTATTGTTGCGATGCCACTGACATGCCTGTTGTGTGGAAACAGGTGTGTGGCAGCAACGTTTGCTCCTAGGCATGAGTGTACCATGTACGGGATCGCGGCGCTGTCGTAATGGTTCGTGACCAGCCTTTGCTAGAGGCAATTATCTAGCCCCTCTAGCGGGTTGCCAGAAGAAATACATCAAATGTTATGCTTTCGTTTCAAGCAATTGAAAAGGAATATTGAGCGTATGGTTCAGTTATATGCAATAATCCGCCAGGAAGTGGCTCAGATTGTGAGAAAAGCTGATATGGAGACACCATAAGTAATCTCGGGCAGATGCTTCTCTTTAAAGTGCAATGGCATCGCACAGTAAAACGACAGGTTTTTGTATTTAGTTTCCGTCGGTACATTGCCGTCGCGGCAAAGCCGGTAGTGTAATGAGCTGAGGCGAGAATTTGCGGCAGTGAATTCTCTAAACCTTCAACGCTCTACAGAAGTTGAACTCTTAAAATCCGCCTACACTCGCACCGATCACCTGTAACAGGTATTTCAAATCCGTACACTGTAGCAAATATTGAAAATTACAACAATAATTCCGTTCTGAATTTTTTATTGTTGCTTGCTATTTAACGTTTTCACTCACGCATTTTGAGGAATATGTATGAATGTAGTTTTACAGGCGCTTCTTAGCTTACTTTGATTAAGGTACTTTGATTAAAGTAACATTATGGAAGGATTTTCGTCATTTTTTCCTCTTTGATACATTTCTGTTTGTTTTCGCTTTGCAGTGCAACTATGGAGGCGATGTGCAAAAACACGATGATGTGTGAATGGGAAGTTAACTGCTGTATGCACTGAGCTGAAGAAATGGGGAATTATTTGATTTACGCATGCCCTATAAGGCCACCGCACAGCGTGTGCACAGACGGTATCGAGCGGCACTATTATCGGCTGCCTATATAACTATTCTACGGCAAATGTTCACAGCAATTTTCTGATAAAACTCTGTGTTGTAGACTTTGGCGCTGAGCGTAGAAGACGCAACTACTGCTACCAGTTCCTCCACCTCAAGCTGCGTTGGAGTCGGGCGAATTTGATGCATTGTTTTATCGGGAATGTTTCGAGCTCAGCGTCATCGACGGACAGAAGCGATAATGTAATGAGACCACATTATAAATTTGATTTTATTTAGTTGGGTTTATGGCTTTTGGGTTTATATTCTGTTTCTGACCCAAAGCAATATTTAAGGATGGTCTAATTGGAGTTAAATGCGATATCGCGGCCAAAGTCATTTTTGAGCAAAAATTATTTTTTCTAAGCAACCTTGTTGATGCTTTTGTTTTCAATTCTGTCCACAGTTAGGACACATGTGTCAAAATAAGACTCACACGAGGCCAGTATTTACTGACATAAAATTCGATGCTGGTAAAATAGATCAGCCGTATGCACCACAAATCTAATTATTTGCTTTATGCCAAACATAAATGTGTTTTTTTAATGCCAAAAGCTCTTAATGTGGTGAAAGATAACATGCTTTTTTGCTAGGTTTCGTTCCTGATTTGTGTTGCGTACTTTTGGTTGCTTCAAGATCTAAAATGTCATGCTTTCTGAAGCAGGTTTTAGCTGAACGAAAAAAAGTTTGTTCATAAACATGAAGATGATGTCACAAGCTTAAGATGACTCCTGAAACATGTCACCATTAAGACGCAGCTAGGACAAAGTACGGGCAAAAAGCTCTCTTGCAAAGAACTCGACTTCCGACTGCACTGTACGTAAAAAACTTGATATTCAAGAAAATGAATCGATAAGCACACAAAGGTTAAATCAAAAAATGGAACGATGAAGCGAATGTTCAGTAGAACATTAAAGACAAGTGGTGGTGTCTCCATGGTTCCACTTCTTGGACCACTCCCATAATCAAAGATGGTCTCACAAAAAGCCAGCAAATCGCCAACTGTGGCCATGATAGATCTATATTGGTTGCTTTGATCAGAGATCGATGACTCAATCTGGGGTCCGAAAGCTGGCTCAACGGAATACAGCCCGTCGAGGTGGCACGCAAGAAAACATAGCAAAAACAGCTGAAGACTGGAGAGCGGTTGTTTTTTCAGCACTCATCACATAAAAGGGGCACTTAAAATCGATACAATTTACCACATAGTACTCAAAAAAGCTGAATTCTACTATCAATTCAAGCTCGTTAATTTTTGCCGGCACATAGAACCTCGCGGCTACTGCGCACAATGGAAATGATAAAAAGATGAAGAGCCGGTTTGATCAGTCTCTGTAGCCAGCTACGAAATAGAGTACACGACGTTAAATTTTTATGTGTCCCTATCGGTCTGCCTTCCGTAAATAATGTTTACATGTCATGTGACCCGTATTGCATCATCTGATTCTCAGATTATGTGATGCTACATAAATAAAAACAGGTAGATAAAACATGCAGTGTGGATATGAAGGGTGTAGGACTAAAAGCCGTTCCATTGAAATCGATCTCGTGCTCAAGAGACACTTTCGCGTTACACTTAATTTAAAATAGAGATCTGCAAGCCTGCATTTGGAGGTCCAGTTGCCATATTTAAAAAAGCCGTCTATGTTTTGACAATGTGATAACAACATATGTATACATGTTCTGTAAGCGAGACTAAAATTAAATTTACACAAATACATACTGTTTTCCGCGGAATAAGAAAAAAAAAGGAGTTTCAGAATCAATCTAATGCATTCTTTAGTTTCCAGTGGTTTGGTACCAGTCCATGTTTGAAGAAAGACGAAATGAGCAGCGTTTAGCGGAACTACACCGTGTATAGGGGTACCGGTAACATCACATCGCATACATCATTGCAATGCTTTCTTTTTGCAACACAAGACAGGTATTAGAAAGGTAGCCTGACTTGCATCACTGTTCGCAAAAACAGATCCCTTCAAATGCGCAAAAACAAATAACTAGACACCACCTGCGTGGTGTCTAGACACCATAAATAAAAAAATCCAAGACCCCCTTCTCTCCCAGAGCAAAAGAAACAGGTTTGACTAATTCGCTCCAAAGTAGACCACAAGAGAAAGGCCCCGACCTGTACATTCTGCATGTTTACTGTATTCCTGCACAACAGTTGAAGCACGTACCAAATTTTCTGCTGCTACTGCTGCTCCTTGCTGCTGCTGCTGCTCCTTGCTGCTGCTGCTGCTGCTGCTGCTCCTTGCTGCTGCTGCTGCTGCTGCTGCTGCTGCCGCCGCCGCCGCCGCCGCCGCCGCCGCTTGCTGCATCTGCTGCAAGCTGCTTTCTGCTGCAAGCTGCTTGCTGCTGCTTGCTGCTTGCTGCTGCTGCTTGCTGCTTCTTGCTGCTGCTTGCTTCTGCTTGCTGCTGCTTGCTGCTACTGGCTCCTGCATGCTGCTTTCTGCTGCTTGCTGCTTTCTGCTGCTGCTGCTACTGCTACTGCTACTGCTGCTGCTGCTGCTGCTGCTGCTGCTGCTGCTGCTGCTGCTGCTGCTGCTGCTGCTGCTGCTGCTGCTGCTGCTGCTGCTGCTGCTGCTGCTGCTTGCTGCTGCTGCTGCTGCGGCTGCTTGCTGCTGCTGCTGCTGCTACTACTACCACTACTACTGCTACTACTACTTCTACTATTTCTACTACTACTACTGCTGCTGCTGCTGCTGCTGCTGCTGCTGCTGCTTGCTGCTTGCTGCTAGCTGCATCTGCTGCATGCTGCTTTCTGCTGCTTGCTGCTTGCTGCTCGCTGCTTGCTGCTTCCTGCTACTTGCTGCTTGCTGCTACTTGCTGCATCTGCTGCATGCTGCTTGCTGCTGCTTGCTGCTTGCTGCTGCTTGCTGCATCTGCTGCATGCTGCTTTCTGCTGCTGCTTGCTGCTGCTGCTGCTTACTGCTACTTGCTGCTACTTGCTGCTACTTGCTGCTGCTTGCTGCTACTTGCTGCATGTGCTACAAGCTGCTTTCTGCTGCTGCTGCTGCTGCTGCTGCTGCTGCTGCTGCTGCTGCTGCTGCTGCTGCTGCTGCTGCTGCTGCTGCTGCTGCTGCTGCTGCTGCTGCTGCTGCTGCTGCTGCTTGCTGCTTGCTGCTGCTGCTTGCTGCATCTGCTGCAAGCTGCTTTCTGCTGCAAGCTGCTTGCTGCTGCTTGCTGCTACTGGCTCCTGCATGCTGCTTTCTGCTGCTTGCTTCTTTCTGCTGCTGCTGCTGCTTGCTGCTGGTGCTGCTGCTCCTGCTGCTGCTGCTACTACTACTACTACTACTACTGCTACTACTACTTCTACTATTTCTACTACTACTACTGCTGCTGCTGCTGCTGCTTGCTGCTTGCAGCTACTTGCTGCTGGCTGCATCTGCTGCATGCTGCTTTCTGCTGCTTGCTGCTTGCTGCTGCTGCTGCTGTTGCTGCTCGCTGCTTGCTGCTTGCTGCTCGCTGCTTGCTGCTTCCTGCTACTTGCTGCTGCTTGCTGCTACTTGCTGCATCTGCTTTCTGCTGCTTTCTGCTGCTTTCTGCTGCTTGCTGCTGCTTGCTGCTGCTGCTGTTTGCTGCTGCTTGCTGCTGCTTGCTGCTACTTGCTGCTGCTTGCTGCTACTTGCTGCGTCTGCAGCATGCTGCTTTCTGCTGCTGCTTGCTGCTTGCTGCTGCTGCTGCTTGCTGCTTGCTGCTGCTTACTGCTGCTTGCTGCTGCTTACTGCTACTTGCTGCTACTTGCTGCTGCTTGCTGCTACTTGCTGCATCTGCTGCAAGCTGCTTTCTGCTGCTGCTGCTTGCTGCTGCTGCTGCTGCTTGCTGCTACTGGCTGCTGCATGCTGCTTTCTGCTGCTGCTACTGTTGCTGCTGCTGCTGCTGCTGCTGCTTGCGTTTCATTTATTTACACACGTACTTGCTATTCACACCGAAAGGTTTACCAAAGCTCGAATGTGTGGTCAAAACATTCTCCCTCAGCACACAGGGATATCCCTGTGTGCTGAGGGAGAAATTTTTGACCACACATTCAAACCAGGATCGATTTTGTAAATATTAGCGAAGCACAAAATATATCTTCGAAGATAGATAGCCAGCACACAACCCTATCGAAATATTGTGTAGATTACTTTCATCAACATTTCTGCTTGTTGAGGCGCCACCGTATTTTATGGTCACATTTAGGTGGCCGTTACCAGGCGATGGACCACACTAAAAATACAATGATTTTCAACCAAAATATAAACTTATTTGCATTAGACTGTCAACAATGACGTCGAAATAACTTTTTTAGCTTTCTTTTGGCAGCTTTTGGTAATCTTGCCAAGCTAACAAGTATAACCAGTCACGAGTATGCGGCTCCACTATTTGGGGTACCACGCCCCAACAAGGCTTCTTGAATGCTTCAGAGTAGACAACGCAATTTCTACAAAAATATCTCGCTGCGCCGCACTGGTGTAGCTCTTCATTTATCATAAAATGAAACAAGAAGTCTGGTTCTTATCTATCATCCTGACGTTTGTTACCGATGAAGGACCACGAGCTTTTTCTTCAGAGCTATCATATGTTAGTGGGTGGTGTCAGTTCACCTTAACGTTTTGCTTTAAAATGGCACGAGTAATAAAAGCAAATAAACGTTACAGCTTAGATAAAGAAAATGAGTGCTCTCTGTGATGAACAGCACTTATGTTCCTATTTCACGAAAAAAAGTTACTAAAATAGAGTTGTATTTCCCGTAGAAATCTTCCAGATTTACCACTCAATTCCGGATACCTTGCAGATCTAGCTATCGTCTTGATGTCGCCGCCTTTATGTGTTATTATGCTGCCTAGCAACAGGCATTTAGTTTTATTAAAATCATGCCTTTCGCATCATGAAGACAGTCTGCTATCCCCTGCATAATCACCCTTCCCATAGTGACTTCCTGGCATATTACGTTACTATTCGGACGATGTATAATAGTGGCAAGGACTAGCTTAAGTTCAAAGCGCCGCCGTCGATTTAGCGCTCAGCGGAAGGGTTACCTTAGTAGCCGTAATAATACACAACGGACTGCGCGAAATGCGAGTGAACGCTAACTATAGGTCAAGCCATTTCTTCCACAACTTCGCACTGTATGCCTCCATTTGCCCTTTGCTCCTCTCCTCACTCTCCCGCCTGGCACCCTCTATCGCCCTTTTACGTTGCCTTCCTCCCGTGATATTCCTCTGCACTCTCCTTAACCTTTCACAGACGATCTCATTAGGCTCCTCCTCATATTAACCTTTAGAATGCAGTGCTGAACTGTCCTCATTTTTCCTTAGTATATATTCTTCTCATAATATAGTCCTTGAGGGACTAAACATCCCATTGCGCCTTAATTTTTATTCGTACAGTACGAGAAAGTTAGGAGCGGATAGGAAAAGCAAGGAATTTACATCTCTCCACTAGGTCACATGCTGCTGTAGTAGTACCGTGACATATGGCAGTTCGCTGTGCGCCTACCTGAAAAAAAAATGGCATATGGCAATTTTTACAAAACACGCCTGCCTCTTCGGTAACTATAACACTGACAAGGCGCAAGGGCAGACGAAGACGAAACTAGGAGCTGCACTTAAAACTGTGCTCTAAAACACTTTTTTGCGTGGGAGAAATAGTCTTGTCACTCAGTAAGATCGACAAGTCTGAAATTCTGCTTTTGACGGAGACATTACGGCGCAGTCCATGTTAACTCTCTGCTTCTTGCAGACGCAAGGAAACGGTTACAATTTACAATGCGAAAGCATTTCATTCGATTATGGCTGGATTGGACAGGATGTATGATGACGAGTTGTCTATATCACGTAATGACAATAAGAACGACGATATATTGTCACGGTGTGAAGTCTCTGATCAGAAGTCACCGCGGGACACAGGAGTAACAGAAGTCACAGTGCGGCAGGAAACTAGCAGGCCCGCTTCGACAGAAGAACTTCAGTTTCTTCGCCTCGAGGAGACGAACGTCGGTTTCTTCGCCTCGAGGAGGCACACGCTCGCGATCAGCACAGAGGGAAAATAAAGAATGCAGCGTGTCATTGCCCCCCGGGTACAAGAAGCATCGTCCCGATGCTGGGAGTATGACTGCTGCCAGTATGACTGTGAAGAAAAAACCATTGCACGAAGGGCAGTTGCTCACGCACAGAAAGAGTCAACACTATCGGTCGTAATACGGTTTCAGGCGGACCACGTGGACCACGTCCGGGAGCGTGGAGCGTCGGGACTTTTTAAATCCATCAGGAACAACCTCATAGTTTAGGTCCCCAACTTGGCTTACCACTTTGTACGGGCCAAAGTAACGACACAGCAGTTTCTCGCTGAGGCCTCGTCGACGTACAGGAAACCAAACCCAGACGCGGTCTCCAGCTGTGTACCGGGCGTCACGGTGTCGGAGGTTGTATCGCTGGGCATCGCGGCGTTGCTGATTCTGAATTCGGAGCCTGGCCAGCTGACGGGCTTCTTCGGCGAGGTGCAGAAAGGTGTGAACATCTGGTTGTTGGTTGCCGTCGTCTAGATGTGGTAACATGGCATCAAGCATTGTGGTCACTTCGCGGCCATGGACCAGACGGAAAGGTGTCATGTTCGTTGTTTCCTGGACCGCTGTATTGTATGCAAAGGTAACGTACGGGAGCACTTCATCCCACGTTTTGTGCTCTACGTCGACGTACATTGAGAGCATGTCAGCGAGTGTTTTGTTCAAGCGTTCGGTCAAGCCGTTCGTTTGAGGATGGTAAGGTGTTGCTTTCCTGTGTTCAGTATGACTGTGAATTAAAATCTGTTGCAGCAATTCGGCTGTAAATGCGGCTCCTCTGTCAGTAATCAAAATCTCCGGTGCGCCATGGCGCAGGACAACGCAATTGATGAAAAACTTTGCAACCTCTAAGGCAGTACCGTTGGGTAGAGCGGAGGTGTCCGCGTATCGTGTAAGGTAATCCGTGGCAATAATGACCCACCGGTTACCGGAGTATGAAAGGGGAAATGGTCCCAGCATGTCCATGCCAATCTGCTGGAAAGGCCTCGACGGTGGGTCTATTGGCTTCAAGAGTCCGGTGGGCTTAGTCGGCGGCACCTTACGACGCTGACAGTTGCGACACGTTTTCACATAGTGTGAAACGTCTGAGTGAAGTCGAGGCCAGTAGTACTTTTCCTTGAGCCTTGCAAGCGTGCGCGTGACTCCCAAATGTCCAGAGGTTGGTTCATCGTGGCAAGCTTGTAAGATTTCATCACGTAGACACATAGGTACAACAATCAGGTACGGCGTTTGGCTGGCGGAAAAGTTTTTCTTCATGAGGACACCATTGCGCACACATAACGATGACAGAGCACGCTTGAATGCTCTCGGAGCGGTTGTACATGCACCGTTTAGATAGTCCATGATGTGACGAAGTTCGGGATCTGCAGATTGTCTTTCAGCGAGGCACTCTGTGCTGATGGCATTTAGCAGTATGGCCTCATCAGGAATTTCATCTGCGGGGGGATCTACAGGGGCCCGTGAGAGGCAGTCTGCGTCCGAATGCTGACGGCCAGATTTGTATGTGACAGTTATGTCGAATTCCTGTAATCGTAGACTCCATCTTACAAGACGGGTTGAAGGGTCCTTTAGGGTTGCAAGCCAGCATAGGGCATGGTGGTCAGTTACTAACTTGAATGGTTTCCCGTAAAGGTATGGCCGGAACTTCGACGTCGCCCACACAATGGCTAGACATTCTTTCTCTGTTGCGGAATAGTTCGCTTCCGCTTTAGACAGACAACGACTGGCGTAAGCGATTACACGTTCTTGGCCGCCCTGGATTTGAACTAGAACGGCGCCCAGGCCTATGTTGCTTGCATCGGTGTGAAGCTCCGTGTCGGCGTTTTCGTCGAAGTGAGCCAATATGGGAGGTGTTTGTAGGCGGCGTTGAAGCTCTTTGAATGCTTGTTCCTGTGGTGCGTCCCAAGTGAAAGGCGTGTCTGTCTTTGTCAGACGTGTTAGGGGCTCGGCGAGTCGAGCGAAATCTTTGACGTAGCGCCGGTAGTAGGCACATAAGCCAAGAAATCGTCGAACAGCTTTCTGGTCTTTGGGCGGAGGGAAGTTGGCAATAGCTGTCGTTTTCTCTGGATCCGGCAGGACACCAGCGTGGCTTACGACGTGCCCCAAGAACTTGAGCTCCCTATAAGCAAAATGACATTTCTCGTTCTTTAACGTAAGGCCAGAGGATGTTATGGCTTGCAAAACAGTTTCAAGGCGCCGAAGGTGCTCCTCGAACGTTGGAGCGAAGACCACAACTTCGTCAAGGTAAACGAGACATGTCTGCCACTTGAGATCTGCAAGTACGGTGTCCATAAGCCGTTGGAAAGTAGCCGGAGCAGAGCAGAGACCAAAGGGCATAGCCTTGAACTCGTAGAGCCCATCCGGCGTAATAAACGCCGTTTTCTCGCGGTCCCTCTCATCTACCTCTATTTGCCAGTACCCGGATTTCAAGTCCATTGAAGAGAAATATTTCGCGGAGCAGAGACGATCCAAAGCATCGTCGATACGTGGCAGGGGATAGACGTCTTTCTTTGTAACTTTGTTTAGCCGGCGGTAATCCACACAAAACCTCAGCGTACCATCCTTTTTCTTCACGAGAACGACAGGTGCAGCCCATGGACTCCGCGAGGACTGGATGACATCGTCGCGAAGCATCTCTTTCACTTGGCGGGTGATAGCGGCGCGTTCAGTCGGAGACACTCGGTAAGGTGACTGTCTGAGAGGTGGCACGGTATCATCCGTAATAATGCGATGCTTGGCGAGATCGGTTCTGCCAACACGTGAAGAGTTGGAGAAGGTCGCCCGATAGCGCTGGAGGAGCTGGTTCACTTGGCGATGCTGCAGTTGAGAAAGTGCAGGGTTAATGTCGAAGTGTAAATCGGTGGTAGGCCTCTCCATTTCGGTAAATGACAGCGTCGCAAGTCCAGAGGCTTTTCGAACATGCGTGATACCGCAAATATGGGCCACTACAGTCCCAGTGCTTAAATGCTGGTGCTCACCGCCAAAATTTGTGAGTAGGACGTCTGCTTTGCCGTCTTCGAGGCAAACAACTCCTCTGGCTACAGCAAGACTGCGTTCGAAAAGTAAGATCTGTTTACTCTCCACGACACCTTCAAAGTTTCGCAGTGTATTCGCAGCCACAGACGTCATCACGCTGGAACGGGGCGGAATAGTGACGTGATCATCAAGGATGTGCAGTGCTGTCGGTCGCTCTGAAGCACTGTGTATTGCGTTCTCAGTCGATAAGGTCACTGACTTAGTCTGCAGGTCGATAACGGCTCCATTCTCTGCTAAGAAATCCATGCCAAGGATGACGTCGCGGGAACACTGGACAAGTACGACGAAGGTTGCTAAGTACGTTTCTTCTAGCACAGTTACCCTAGAAGTGCAGGTACCGGTCGGCGTTATCAAGTGGCCTCCGGCGGTACGAATTTGTGGGCCTGTCCAGGGTGTAGTCACCTTTTTCAGAGTGGCGGCGAAAGGCCCACTCATCACAGAATAATCGGCGCCGGTATCCACAAGCGCTGTCACGTCGGTTCCGTCCACTGAAATGTTCAGGTCGGCGGTTACGGCTGTGGTGTTACCGGAACGTCGCGGGGTCCGGTCACGGCTGCGGTGTGGTACTAGATGATTTCGTGTCGTCGGAGAACTGGAGCGCCGAGGCAGCGGATCATTGTGGGGCGCGTCGTGTCGTCGTGAAACGGAGTGGCCATCCGGTTGCAGCGGTGGAGGAGCTTGAGAATTTCGTCGATGAGCAACCTTCCCTCCAAAGGTTGCCGCGTCTAGTTTTCCCGATGGGGGCTAGGGGAGCGGACCCGCGTCAGACCGGCATTACCACGTGTCTGCGAGGAGTATTGGCCCGGTGGAGGCGACCGCGAGTAGTCATAAGGCGTTCCGGATGATTCAGCCAGGTACGCGTCAATGGCAGGGGGTCGTTCACCACGCTGCGGCTTTCGCGCGTCGGCGCTAAATCCCGGCAGACCCATTCGTCGGTAATAGCAATCGCGGAACAGGTGACCAGCTTCGCCACAGTGGAAGCACAGCGGGCGATTATCGCGAGTGCGCCAGACGTCGCTTTTGCGTGGACGCACCTGAGAAATTCGAGCGGGAGGTGCTTGACGAGTGTATGCAGGGGCTGCTTGGTGCTGACTTGGAGGTGGATGCTGACTGGGAGGTGGACAGGCACGACGAGTGACTGCGGCGTAGGTCATGGCCTGCTGTGGTGGCATTGTCGGGAGTGGCTCGGGTGGGTTGAGTGCCTGGTTGACCTCTTCCCGAACCATCTGAGAAAGGCTGGATACTTGAGGGGGTGCTGCCGTCGAAAATAGTTTTTGCAGCTCCTCGCGTACGATGGCCCGTATGGTCTCACGGAGCACGTCAGTGCTACCAGTGTCCGCGATGGCGGCAGCAATAGGGATGGACGGCCGCTCGTAGTGCTTAGATCGCATCTCTAGAGCCCTCTCAATGGTAGTGGCCTCGGATACAAATTCCCCGATGGTCTTGGGGGGACATCGCACTAATCCAACGAAGATCTGTTCCTTAATTCCCTTCATAAGATATCGAAGTTTTTTTTCTTCGGACATGTTTGGATCAGCGCGACGGAATAGCCTCGTCATGTCCTCGAAGTAAACGAGGACGCTCTCGTTAGGGAGCTGAACTCTCGTCTGTAGGAGCAGCTCAGCGCGTTCTTTACGAAAAACGGTGGTGAAAGCTTGCAGAAACTGGTCCTTGAAGGAACTCCACGTTGGGATAGTAGTCTCATGATTTTCAAACCATGTGCGAGCTGAACCGTCAAGCGAAAAAAATACATGTTGCAGTTTCTGGTCGTCGCCCCAGCGATTGTACTGGGCTACTCGCTCAAATTTATCTAGCCAGTCTTCCGGGTCGTCGCCGGGAAAGGCTTGGAAGATGGGTATCTCCCGCGGCTGCTGCAACACGAAGGAGGGGGCAGTGGTGTCTACCTGCGTCATTACGGGTGGTTGTGTTGTCTCCGAAGGTGGTGCTGGAGAAGATGGTGGCGGCCTCGCAGTACGAGAAAATTGTAGAGGCGCGAATTCAGGATCAAGCCCTCGAAGCCGTCGGCTACTCTGATGGGTAGGCGTAATCTCGATGGTAGGAGATCCTTGAGGGCTGGAGTCTCGGCTGGTTGGAGGTGTTCGGAGCATGGGTTGCGTTACCCAGCACCTCCAGCAGATGTCACGGTGTGAAGTCTCTGATCAGAAGTCACCGCGGGACACAGGAGTAACAGAAGTCACAGTGCGGCAGGAAACTAGCAGGCCCGCTTCGACAGAAGAACTTCAGTTTCTTCGCCTCGAGGAGACGAACGTCGGTTTCTTCGCCTCGAGGAGGCACACGCTCGCGATCAGCACAGAGGGAAAATAAAGAATGCAGCGTGTCAATATAACACTAGTGAAAAAGCTACAGTGACACGAACTGGGACATAATAGGGAGCCCTATTGTACCATCGTTTCTAAAAATTCCCCCGAAGCTGAAACAACCTTAGAAGTTCGATCCGCTACGTAACTTTTAAAACATCAGCGCGTTGAGGGAGTCCCATGCATGTTCTATACAAAACTCTCTGGTACAGATCGCGGCTTCACTGCTGCGGAGCATAAGTAATTATTATCTGAACCAATATGAAGACAGAAACTCCCGGCAATGAGAGCCTCATTATTATATACGTACATTGAATGGAATTGATTTGATTTGGACGTACTTTATTGAATAGGAAGGCTCATGGCAATAGATTGGCGTAAAGGGAGTGGACAGAATCTTCATTGGTTGCACAGGTCGTCTCTCCATTGCTCTGATCAAACCACTAAGGTAGCCATACTTGGCAAATATCATTCAAATCATGCAAATATCAAATTTCTTGACTTCGGGTGAGATGGTTTTTTGTCATAAAAGGTGGAGCTAGTGTGATCACCTGCATGCAATGCTGACTGAGGCTAGGAAGACTGGTTCATGTATAGTGCATAATGGCAAGAGAAGGGGCGTGTTGCCCGGCCTAGGTGGAGTAAAGATGAAACAAGGTTGGTGGGGAAGTAAATGTGGACGTCCCACCTGCCAATGCAGCCACGGAGTTTCCCGCCGCATTGCCCCCTGATTCGTCCCAGTGACCTGGGTTCCACTAAATAACGACAGTTCTGGTCGAGGGTTGGCGGCGTTTAAGGAGGTGCTGTATGGCCATGGCAGTTGCATCTTGCGAACCCGGAGTACCGATGTTCTTGTAGGCTTCATAGGAATCATTAAGAATGCGTATTAAATCAGTTCCGGTGCAAGGCTCTCTTAACAAGGCTCCCCAAGTCGTGAAAGGTTCAGCATGAAGAGAAGTACCTTGAGGTAGGTGGCAGGCCTAAGCGCCTGAATGGGAAGGGTTAATGAGCGCATAATAAGCCGACATATGCAAATTCGCTAGTACTTGAAGCGTCAGTATATATGCCAGTCATATCAGCGATTCGCTCTGGTCGGTGATGGGCAGCGATGAACTCCCAGGGAGTGACAAAATCGTGGTTTATAGGTCGGCGATGGAGGCATGTGACCACTGGCATCTCTCACGCAGGTAGAGATGCATATAGGGCTGGTGCTTTGTCATTGCGCTGTTCATTCCAGGCTGGCAGGCGACGCCATTCGACAGTGTTCTTAAGACGTAGACGATGACGCGCTTGTTACTCGGAAACTATGGTATAGCGAGCGGTGGAAGCTCGGCCAAACGCTTAAAGTTAGCTATAGGAGTATGCTTAGGTAGCCTGGTAATAGTGCGTAGTGTTGCTCGATGAAGGCGTTCGACCTTATCGAAGTCAGTCTTCAAAAGTTGGAGGACGAGTGTGCCATAGAAGATTTTTCTACAGCCGCTGCTCTTACGAGCAGCTGGTTTCGACGTCCACCATGTTTCGTGAAAGCCGAGAGTCTCATTCGCAGGTTGTGGCTGATTGGTCACCGGACTGAAACCTGATTGGTTCATGTGACTTCGCACCTCACGTATGAAGGAAGTCACGTATGAAGGAAGACTTATTTCCATGAACTTCCAACATTGGCAGCTAATTTGAAATTGAATTTGAAGACAAAACAGCCATTGGATTCTGATACGTACGCTGCATATCCAGAGAGTAAATTTAGACGTCTTAACGCAATAGCGTTCATGGCTGCGTGTCGCAGAAAAGCCGGCGTCCGCGCTGTCGCGCTTTCAACTAAAAAAATAAGCCGGAAAGAAAGAAATGAAATGCCTTTCGCTTGGCTCTTTCAGGTGGCGAGGTCTAGTCTCCTCTGAAAATGAAGGTGGGCCTGAGTTCTACATTGCATACGAGTGTCAGGAAATCGATTGCTGCAATATTAAAATGAAACTGATTAGAAAAATATTATAATTTCTATTCAGACACGCTTTAGTAAAACTTGTGCGATAAATGCTTGCCGATACGACTACCAATACAAGGTAATCATGCTAGTGGCCATCTCGGAAGGCGGATGGTACATTACGCATCCTCCTGATCGTCGACGATTCTTCGTGTTACGTTCCACACCGTGGCTTTGCCGGTATTTGAATATTATTCAGTAAGACCCCAAGTTTTAATGTAACAATCATGAGGTTTGCACATCACAGTGGGTTTGCTAGTTTGGGTAAATTATATTTTGCAGGTACGAGGCCAGGGTCCCAAAATAGTTAGGTGGTCATCGACTCAGGCATGCTCAGTTAAACTTTTACTTCTGACCATACTGCTCCATAGAAGGTGAAGTAGTCCCAAGTAGGCAACGTGACCAGAAAATATTCTCTACACATTCTGATTAAAATTCTTGGCCGCGCCATGAAAAAAGTCGCCCGGTGTGAAATCAATTCTCGAGCGCCGTGCTGTGATCATCATTCGATTACCATGCTTGGAAGGTCGCGAAGAGCTCTAAAATTCCCTTTCGCCAAGGATGTCTCATGAAAGAAAACTGGGTAATATGAGCGCACTGCACAAATTCAATCAAAACCGCAAAACATCTGATCCAATCTCACACCACATACACTTTGGGACGTGTTTCTGAAGGTGATATGGGATGGTGTGGTAGACACCAGACATCAGACTGTAGCCGTCTTTAATTCGCACAAAAAGGCTAAAACTGGCTGCGGCGGTGTTGTCCAGCTCATATCGGCGGTGTCGGGGTGATGTCGCGCCCGGATAAGGTATGTGGCTCGGTTGTTACGTGCCAGTGACGGAAATAGAAACATCGGTATGTCTCTCGTTAAATCCTCTAGAACGTCCTGATCATCTTATGAGAGCGGAAAACGTAGCACTGAGTATGAACCCAATCGTGCTTTTGTTCCCACAGAGTTCTATCTTGATGCTCTCATTTCTGTCTTGCATTTATTTGAAGACACATTATCCGGCGCTCTTAATCACACCTAGCGTAACCAAAGTCAATATTAGAATTTGAATGCAGGAGTGTTAAAGGGCCATGCCACAAAAAATGTGCGCAGAACGTTTCAGTCAGCACTGTTAATATTGGACGCCATGGACTTTCGCAAGGGCTGAATGAAATCTGACAAAACTTGCTGTCAATCCTTAGTTTTGGAATCACCCACTCAACGGCAATTTCCATATTAAAGTGAGCCACCACCAAAAATGACGACAAAAATTGCTGTCAAACCTTAGTTTCGGAATCCCCCACTCAACGGCAACTTCCATAGTAAAGTGAGCCACCCTCAACTTATGGTCCCTGGAGCACCATTTTGACGTTATTCGATTTTAGCAAATATTGGTGCCTTACCTAATTTATTATGGCGCTCAAATGCGACCTCGAAATTGCGTAGCAGGCCCAAATATGACCCCCGAGCCAGTACACTTGACCTCCGAATTTATTCAAATTTTTGTCTAACATAATTTAGCTTTTCCCACTCGATAGTAACGTCTCGGTTTAGGGTAGCGGAAAGTTGGGCAAATGTGTCCACATGCATACAGAAAAGTTTTCGCGCTAACAAAAGGAAAAGTTCAGAAAAGCAAGGTCGATTTAGCTGAATCCCGTAAACGTCGGAAAGAATTTGACAAAAAGAGGTCTGTATCATAATTAACACTCCCACTGATCGATGTCTTCCAAATTCGGTTAGGCCACTACTAACATTTTGCGGTCCACTGACACTTACCTTCGCCGAATTTCAGCACATTGAATGTTTAAGCTAATTTAAGGAAGTCCAACTGAGTGTTGATCTAAATTTAGATGGGGCAACCCTTTCTTCCATTCTTTCTCCCTGATCCTCGAAAGTTTACTTTTTCCTCATTCGAACAACATTGGTCTCTAGCTTGACTTTGGCCATTTCTGTAGTGCCTTTAAAATACAAGTACGCCAGTCGCAAAATGTGATCCGCTAATCCCCGAAGCCGCACATGCTCCAAATTTCGCCAAAATTAGTGTCCAACCAAATCTGACTGGCCAACTTAGTGATGACTTTGAGATTTCAGTGAACCATCCCCTAAATTAGACAAGCTACTGCGTTCTCCGCACGTGAGTGGCTGCGTAAAGACGGGTTTTTTCAGCTCAATATTCACTGGCTTCGTCGATTCAAAGCCGTCGGCGCAGCAATTTAAGCTCAGGGTTGGCACCAGGCGTCAGCGTCGAGCATCTTTCTTCGCCCGTGTGGCACCAAGAGCAGGCGGCGATTGGTTTCTTTTCAGCTGCCTCTTTTTATTATTATCGCGCAACTGCTTCTTCTTCACGCACCTGGCAAAATTATTCATACCGATACATCTCTCCACAAACATACAACGCTGCCCGATACAATGCCGCACAGTCTTCCGGTCCCCTTCTACTCTTGCCATCAAGTGCTGCAGATGCCCATGCTATTCGCCTCCTGGGACCTCTCCCACTAATATGCCGTCGACACTGTTGTGTTCACTACACCCGGCTGGGATGTCCTTGAGGTTCGCACACATCCATGAATGAGTCGCGCGCTGGAACAAGTGCTTCGGCTGCAGTTCTTTAACAATTGCTTACAGCCATGGAATAGTTAAACCACGGTAAACTGTTTCTGACCGTTACTAACAGAGCTTCTCTTCTTTAACCTAAGCTGTTTATATGAGTCTAACCTGGCTAGACCAAACAGCATAACTAAGCTTAAGAAAGCTTTCGCTTGCATAGCCGAGCTTAGGCGAGTACAGCCGCAGAAACTTTTCCCCGGTCATCAAGCAAGCCTCAGATATTCTATTCACGCAGCTTCTGGGTCTATTCTTCAATGTATGCCACATGTAGTCGACTTGTAATTGAATTGAATTGGCAACCTCATGAATCCGAATGATGCGTACGAATACAATTCCCAGTGAAGCGGTATTGATAGATATTCACTGCTGTGGTTTCTTTCACTCATAAAAGCAACTGTCGACAATAGAGTTCCTGCATTTTAACTTAATTCAATATTACATAACAAAATATGAAGACCGCAAGCTTCAGGTCTTCAGGCAAACACTTTCGATTCCCGCGTTCGAGCTGCACGAATGTAAACTGTAGTTTTTAACTCGACTGCTTGAGGAGAGAGTTTGAGAGTGAAGGACGTTAGCACAGTTTCCGACAAAGGGCACTAGTGGCGCCACCTGGTTGGCTGCACGCATTGCAACGTTCGCCTCAGCGCCTTTCTGCACTTTCCTCTAGCGATGCCAGATGGCTTCACTACTGCCCTTCGCCGTAAACAGCGTTGGCGTCCTACGGTCCGACAACTTCTCCCTAGGCGGTTCTGGTTTCTCTTCGAGGGCTTCCAAACGAAGGCCCGTATTCCGAGTCTGCGTCAATATTGAAAATGTAGCTGTCTTTCCGATCTCAGCCATCTGTTTGGTGGAAAGACTGGAAACAGGTGATAAACCACTGTTGGGATACACTACAATTTTGGGATACACTACTGTTGATCTCACACCATGAAACCCATCTAGATGTAGTCCGACTAAACGAACACTGCCCCCTTGTCGAATGCCTCCAGGCCGCGAAACACTTTCCAACGTGTGAAGGAAGAAATAATGGCAGCGGCGACTTCGGTACAGCCGTAGTGGTATAAATACAATGACCAGAATGACCGAAACTTCTAGTGAAATCAATCTATTCTGTTCACATTTATCGTAGCTGCATTTTTAAACGACATGAATTTTAGAACCCTTTTCTGAAGTTTCACAATATCAGATCAGTACTTCTATAGCATATAAACGAGCACACACACAGACACACATACAAACATATATGTATGTATGTATGTATGTATGTATGTATGTATGTATGTATGTATGTATGTATGTATGTATGTATGTATGTATGTATGTATGTATGTATGTATGTATGTATGTGTGTGTGTGTGTGTGTGTGTGTGTGTGTGTGTGTGTGTGTGTGTGTGTGTGTGTGTGTGTGTGTGTGTGTGTGTGTGTGTGTGTGTGTGTGTGTGTGTGTGTGTGTGTGTGTGTGTGTGTGTGTGTGTGTGTGTGTGTGTGTGTGTGTGTGTGTGTGTGTGTGTGTGTGTGTGTGTGTGTGTGTGTGTGTGTGTGTGTGTGTGTGTGTGTGTGTGTGTGTGTGTGTGTGTGTGTGTGTGTGTGTGTGTGTGTGTGTGTGTGTGTGTGTGTGTGTGTGTGCTCGTTTATATGCTATAGAAGTACTGATCTTGATATATATATATATATATATACAGAAAATTGATAGGGAAATTAGGGGCTCATTATTGCAGAGTTTAAAGAAGCTGACCGTCTACAGATCGAAGGCAAACGTTGGAAAGTCGAAGGCTACCAGCGGTAGCGTAAGTGGGTTCTCGCACAGCTGCCGCCCTCTCTAACTATCACGTGCTACGTGACGCTAGCGGTATAACAGGATGTGCCACATCCGCCGCTAGGGACGAGGGTGGCGCCGGTGAACGCTAACAGGTTTCGGTCAGTCAACTTAAATACCCAAGCAAGCTGAAGGTTAGACAGCGTCAATGTAGCTCCATTGGAAGAGCACTGGACGCGATATTCGGAGGTCGTGGGTTCGACTTCCACCATCGGCGCGTTGTTTTTCCACCGCTTTGCATTGAATATTCTTTATGCCGATAATCACCATAGGACTAATTCTTGTCAAATAACAACACCAAAACATGAAAAAAAAATCTGCAATACTTGGCTTCGACTCATAGACAGTCAGCACACGTACCGAAAGGGTGATTTAATGACTCGGTGCGACATCTAACGCTACCAGTACTTCGCACACAGCAGGGTAAGAGTAAACAGCCGCAGGGCACAGCTTCAGCGCGGATGATGGACGCCCGAGATGACCGATGGCGGTAGAGATGCCGTGGCGCTGTGTTATTTGCTTTCCTGATAATTCCCAAAGTGTGAAGAAGTCGCCATCCTGACGACTTAAGGGGAAGAGGTCAAGAGGGTTGTAATATGGCCTGAGACGGCTGACTTAGCCTCCTGGCTACGACCGAGGTGGTCGGAAAAAGGGGTTACTTGCCCGAGGCCTTAGTTGACGGAGAAAATGCCTCCCGAAGAGCGTAAAGGACGATAGTATTTTTTCTCAAATTTGCTGGTGGTAGGAACCTATAGCCAAAACAATCTGTGGGTATGAACGGCAGAGTAGTCGTATTGGTGTTGTGATCTTTATGATAGCATTGTGTGTCGGAGGTACGGCATTCCTCGGCCTTCTGCAGGATATCTGACAAAGTACTGTTCTCAAAGGCATCTGGATAGTATGGCGAAAATGTGTCGAAAGTACAAGGTGGTTCATGGCCGTATGAGCGGTATAAGGGCGAAAAACCAGTTGATGCTTGAGTGGCAGTTTTTGTACCGAATGTTACAAATGGCAGTACCTAGTCCCAATGGAGTGGCTAGAGGCAGATGTAACATAGATAGCAAGTATGCCCTAAGCGTGCGGTTGAACCGATCTGTGAGACTCTTTTTTGTTGGTGGTACGCGGTAGTAGCTCGATGTAAGGGTTTGAAAGAAAGTATAAGCTTTTGGACGAATTCGCGCAGACAAACACGACGTCTGTTATTCTGCAGCTCGTAAGGGGCGCCGTGTCGGGGATGGAGAAGGAAATGAGCTACCTCTCGGGCTCTCGCCGCTTGAAGTGCGACGGTATCCACTTAACTGCTCTGTTGGTCGACGGCGATGATGATCCATCTATAAAAGCGGCAATGCATGGTATCGGAACGTAAAGTTCAGTTCTCATGATATCAAAGGGGTGAGTCAGATGAGTAAGTCTGCAGAGGGCCTGCGGGGTGGCAAGATGGAGCATTGTTTTGTTGACAGCTGTTACAAGAGCGAACGTAGCGACGTACGAAATTGTGCATGCCCCGCCAGTAATACCCCTGACGAGTCCAATCATAGCCTTTCAGGACGCCGACATAAGCGCTTTCCGGGCCAGTATGATGACAGGTATCAATATTAGAGGGGATGTCACGAAATAACAAGGAACCATTTTCTGCCATCTGAGCTGAGGTCTGTAGGTAGATGAGGCCGTCGCGTATAGTGAAGAGAGATGCTTGTCGCCGTAACATCCTATGATGTGTGGCCGCGGAAGTTGTGCCAAAGACAACTAACAGAGAAAAATAAAAAATCTAGTCATTGCTCAGAAGGCATATCCCATAGAGTTCTTTACACTAACTACAGGGAACGCTGAGGGCGCTGCACTTCGGCCACCATGGGCGCGCTAAGAATCGTGGGCCGGTGTGCTACTTGTTGCGGGACAGTCGGTTTTTTTCAAGTACTTGGAATGGTGTTACTGCAATGTTTCTTTTTCTTCATTATCATCATCTGCAGGTGCGTATATATACCGCGAAAGCCATAGTAGCGAAGGCGCAAAAGCAGACGTTGCCAATAAATGGTTTTTGTTTCCCGAAATGCCACTAAATAATTTCTTAAGTGATTGCACAACCATAAATATTTTCATAACGTTTTCTTCTTTCGAAGTTTGCCTATTAAGTGCGAAATAGTGGTATTTGTGCTGCTCAAAACTAAGCCAATGGGAGAAAGAGCCATCGCTTATATTCGATAAATCTCACACTGACATGCTGTTTCTCTATCTTTTTGCAATTTATAGCCGCAATATTCAATCTTAGGACATTATTTACGGTAGAACAACGTTAATATTTCCATTAGTTTTGGCCAAAAGTTGTAGTTCTGCACTCAGTAGCTCTCCAGCCCATGATGCTTTGAGCGCCCATGGTGGCTGAACTAGTCGTCCGGAAACTCCATGTAAACTCCCATAGACGGCAGCACAGCTTTCCCTATTGGTAAGAGTAAGAAATTCTATGGCATATCCATGACGGGGAGGGCTGTGAAGGAGGCCTGAGGTGGGGAGGACGATGAAGGCGAGAACACCGCTGATCGGGAAAGAGCATCGGCGAAAAGGTGCTTGCGGCCAGTGGTGTCCTACACGGATGTTGTATTCCTGAAGCATCAGAGCCCAGCGGGCTAGACAACCCGATGAGTGCTGGAGAGAGCGCGGGGATCCGTGACTGCCTCGAAGGAGGGGTCGTACAAATAAGAACGGAACTTCGTGATAGCCGACTCTATTCCCTAGCCCTTCTTTTCGGTAATGGAGTAATCGGACAGCCCTTTAGTAAGTGTGACAAAGTATTTGGAGTAGCCAGGGCTGCGCTGGGCTAGGATCACACCGCAGCCGATGCCGCTTGTCTCGGTGTGGAGCTTGGTAGGGGCGGTGATTGGCGATGACATCAGAACATGGTGGAGCGTCGCGAATGCATCATCGCAACCTGACCTCCAAGAGGAGAGTTTAAGGGTGTTGATGGATGCGAAATTGCAAACAAGACGACAAAATTACGAGCAGAGGCCGCGAAGCTTTCCAGTTGTTTCATATAAATCGGTTTCGGGAAGTCAGAAACGCGCAAAGCTAGTCAGGATCATGTACAACTCCGTGTTTACGCATGACGTGTCCAAGTATCGTGAGTTGGCGGGGACCGAAGCTGCTGCTTTGAGGTTTAGTTGAAGACTGCCACCGCTGAAGCAGGTGAAGACCAGACAAAAGCGAGTCACATGTCTGGGTATGTTGGTTGAAGAGGCGACGGCGTCATCCAGATAGCACCAAGAGATGTTTTATTTCCGATGTTTAATTTCAGCACGCGAACTTGTGCGGTGAAGATGCGCCTAATGTGTCATTTTCTGGTCACACTTGTTCAGATAGTTCGAGAACCGGTTAGCTAGATAAACATCGGAACACCCTTCGAATTAAGGTCACCAGCGCTATATACTCGTAAATTGACTAGACCGTTTTATCTATATTTAATATTTTCATCTAAGCCGGTTGGCTTTTTCTCGTCCGAGATTTTTTTTTTTGTTCAATCTAGGTTACTTTTATTTCGTGACCCTTCCTGCACTTTCCTCCTCTTTTACACTCACAGAAGTCCTCTGTTTCGTGCTACTGCTTGTGTGGTAATTTTCCTTTCACTATTCCAAAGACCCAAGGCACTGGAACAATAGCTATATATTCTTTGATATGTAGTCGGTGCAGCGGTGGCGTAGCGGTAGAACATCCGCCTCGCATGCAAGAGGACCGGGGTTCAAATCCCGGTGCCGCGCAATTCTCCACCGGATGAAAAAAAAAAAAATCCGAGTGTCGATGGAATTGCATAAACAGGTTTGAAGTGCGACCTGATGCCGGTGAACACCTCCGGCAACGCACTCCCTCACCAGAACAGGAGTTGGCCACCCTGGTGCAGTAATTGGCCACAACCTCCTATGATAAGCTCCATAAAACCCCGGCCCTCAGTCACCAGCGGCTGCGGAACAACTGACCACGGCGGCGGTCAGACCTGTGACGCAGCAGGGGGTGCTAAGAAAGCCTGGCTCCGCTGGACAGGCCGCCATTGGAAACTGACCCTGGCAACGTTTAATGCTAGAACCCTAGCTAGTGAAGCTAGTTTAGCAGTGCTGTTAGAGGAACTAGAGGGCATGAAATGGGATGTCATAGGGCTTAGTGAGGTTAGGAGGCCGAATGAGGCATATACTGTACTGAAGGATGGGCATGTACTGTGTTATCGAGGTTTACCAGAGAGGCGACAACTAGGAGTAGGTTTCCTTATCAATAAGTATATAGCGGGTAATATAGATGAATTCTATAGTATTAATGAGAGGGTTGCAGGCATCGTAATTAGGCTTAATAAGCGGTATAAACTGAAGGTTGTACAGGCCTATGCACCTACAAGTAGTTATGATGACCAGGCAGTTGAAAGCTTCTATGAAGATGTAGAATCGGCAATGCGAAAAGTAAAGACGCAGTATACTGTACTAATGGGCGACTTCAATGCCAAGGTAGGGAAAAAAAGCAGGCAGGAGACAAGGCAGTAGGTGACTATGGCGTTGGTTCTAGGAATAGCAGGGGGGAGTTACTAGTTGAGTTTGCAGAGCGCAGTAACTTACGAATCATGAATACCTTCTTCAGCAAACGGAAGAACCGGAAATGGACATGGAAAAGTCCTAACGGAGAGACTAAAAATGAAATTGACTTCATAATGTGTTCAACCCCCGCCATTGTGCAGGACGTAGAGGTAATCGGGAAAGTGCGATGCAGTGACCACAGGATGGTGAGGTCCCTAATTAGCCTAAATCTGAAGAAGGAACGCAACAGATTAGTAAGAAAGAAACCCATCAACGAATTAGCGGTGAGGGGGAGGGCAGAAGAGTTCAGGATCTCGCTACAGAATAGGTATTCAGCTCTAACTGAGGATGGCGACATTACCCTAGAGGCAAGGAACAATAATTTCAGAGATATCATTACTGAGTGCGCGGTAGAAGTAGGCGGTAGGATAGTTAGAGAGGATACCGGTAAGCTGTCTAAGGAGACGAAAGATTTGATTAAGAAACGCCAGAGTGTGAAAGCTTCCAATCCAACAGACCAGATCGAATTGGCCGAGATATCAAAGCTAATCAATAAGCGCAAGGTGGCCGATATAAGGAAGTATAACATGGAGAAAATTGAGCATGCTGTAAAGAACGGGGGAAGCCTTAAAGCGGTAAAGAAGAAATTGGGCATAGGCAAAAACCAGATGTATGCGATAAGGGACAAGGCGGGCAACGTCATCACTAATATGGACAAGATAGTCAAAGTAGCCGAGGAATTCTATACAGATCTCTACAGCAGCCAAAGTAGTCAGGACCGTAATGAGTTTGGCGGTAGGGAAAAACAGTCAGACGTTCCACCAGTGACGAAAGACGAGGTCAAGAAGGCATTAGAAACTATGAAAAAGGGGAAATCAGCTGGAGAGGATCAGATAACTACACATTTGCTGAAGGACGGGGGGATATCGTGCTAGAAAAACTGGCCACCCTGTATACGCAGTGCCTGTTGTCATCGACGGTACCGGAACCATGGAAGAATGCAAACATTATCCTCATTCACAAGAAAGGGGACTCTAAGGACCTTAAAAATTACAGACCAATCAGCTTACTGTCTGTTACGTATAAGGTATTTACTAAGGTAATCGCTAATAGAATCAGGACAACCTTAGACTGCAATCAATCAAAGGATCAAGCAGGGTTTCGGAAACGGTACTCTACTATCGATCATATCCATACCATCAACCAGGTGATAGAAAAATGCTCGGAGTATAACCAGCCCTTATACATAGCATTCATTGATTACGAAAAAGCATTTGACTCAGTTGAAACCTCGGCGGTGATGCAGGCATTGCGAAATCAGGGGGTAGACGAGCCGTACGTGAAAGTGCTGGAAGATATATATAGTGGCTGCACAGCAACCATAGTTCTGCATAAAGAAAGTAACAAAATTCCCATAGAGAGAGGTGTTAGGCAAGGAGACACAATCTCCCCAGTACTATTCACAGCTTGTTTAGAGGAAGTATTCAGAGACTTGGAATGGGAGCAGTTAGGGATAAGGGTAGATGGAGAATACCTCAGTAATCTGCGATTTGCTGATGACATTGCCTTGCTAAGCAACTCCGGGGATGAACTGCAAATAATGATTGATGACCTAGACAGAAAAAGTAGAAAGGTAGGCTTGAAAATCAATATGCAGAAGACTAAGGTAATGTTCAACAGCCTCGGGAAGAAACAGCAGTTTACATTAGGTAGCGAAATACTGGAAGTAGTAGGCGAATATGTCTACTTAGGACAGGTAGTAACCGCAGATCCGGACCATGAAAAGGAAATAACAAGAAGAATAAGATTGGGATGGTGCGCATTTGGCAAGCACTCGCAGATTATGACTAGCAGCTTACCGGTATCGCTCAAGAGGAAAGTATACAACAGTTGCATCTTGCCTGTACTCACCTATGGGGCTGAAACCTGGAGGCTAACCAAGAGAGTTCTACTTAAGTTGAGGACAACCCAGAGGGCTATGGAACGAAAAATGGTAGGGGTAACATTAAGAGATAGAAAGCGTGCAGAGTGGGTCAGAGAAATAACTCAAGTTACCGACATTCTAGTGGAAATTAAGAAGAAGAAATGGACATGGGCAGGACACGTAGGGCGAAGAGAGGATAACCGATGGTCGCTGAGGGTAACAAACTGGATTCCAAGGGAAGGAAAGCGTAGCAGGGGGCGGCAGAAAGTTAGGTGGGCGGATGAGATTAAGAAGTTCGCAGGGGTCAAGTGGATGCAGCTAGCACAGAACCGGGTTAAGTGGAGAAATATGGGAGAGGCCTTCGCCCTGCAGTGGGTATAATCAGGCTGATGATGATGATGATGATGATTTAGCACGCGAAAACAAAAAGGTAGAAGAAACAAACACGAACACAGTTCGTGTTTGTCTTCTACTTTTCTCGGTGTTTTTGCGTGCGCTGGAAGAATGTCTCACAATTGTGCTAACAAACCAACTACCCCAGCTTTTTAAGCTTTTGTTCATTTCAGGCTGCGCAGTACGGTGGCCATCATTATTTGAAATGTGGCTGGGGCTACAGATTCCGAATTGTGTAGCGGTAAACTCATTTAGCCTGTGTAGGGTAACAAAGACAGTAACAAAGGAATGACCAGTGGCTGCTTGGGTACCTGCGAATACCCGAAGCTTAAACCCAGGGAGGAAAAGTATTCTGCCCTTTGCAAGCTAAGACATCATCGATTCATGAGAGAGTACACGCTTCAACGAGTAATTCTGCTGAGGCCTCGATTGTCAACATAAAAGAGTATTGATTCGTCTTTCTACCTAACTAGGAGCACAGGAAACGACCACATACTTCAGGATTCACGAATGGCACAGCGTTGCAGTAACGCAGCGCTCCAGTCGGGGACGCACGATACGTACGCTGATGGAGAGGCGGATAAGTGCCAGTGCCGATGGGGTGGAAACCTGTCGCCGTCCGGCCCAAGGCAGATGGTGGGTGTCAAACAAGGAGTGTAATTGATGAAGAAGATGGAGAGTTTGCCCGCGATGGCGCGGCTAGAGCGCTGTCTACGAAAAGGTGAATAATATCCCATTACAGTAGATCTGAAGCCACGCGAGTTGGAGTCAAAGCGTCAAATTGGCGAGCAGGGAAGGAGACATCATTCTAGGGGAACGGAAGGTCCGCGGGCTCAATGCGACGAAGGCACTCCTCATGACCCAACATAGCGGAAGATGCCCTAGGATTGGCCACCAGAAGTGTGCTGGCGCGGTTGTTCATGTCAAGGACAGTAAACAGAAAGGGTAAGTGGCGGCCACGGCAGCCATTGTTAGAAGGTACAAAGAGCACTAGCATGTGGTAGAAGAGGCAGAGAAGGGAACAAGAGCGCTAACGGGTAGGATGGTTGTGTCATGGGCGACGAGGAAATTGGATTCAGAACAAGGACACGGTACGTGGAGCAGGATATCGGACGGGTCAACACATAATTCAGTGGGCTTAACTTGAGGCTTGGCATAGTCAGTTGCAGCGTGTTGCAGGGACAGCAAATCCCAGCCGAGATGAGGTCATGAGAACGTGTCAGGAGGACGACAAATCCAATGAGGTACAAGGCACCAGCAATGTGAAGACGCGAGCAGTGCAGATAGTTGTCGGCTGTCTAATATGAGCGGACGCAGTACGAGGCGATAGTCTCGCGCGAGGCATAGTCACCTGTCGGACGGAGCGACAGAGGTTTCCGCTCATGGCGATGTGGTGGCACCGATGTCGACGAGGGCAGGACTATAAACACCTTAAGTGATTGCGGCACTAGCATTCGAGTGAGGAATACAAGTAATTTTAAGTTCCAACGAATATGCAGCTCCTGTCTTGCGAGTTGCAGCGGCTAGTTTCCGGCCCGGTAACGCTTCGCCGGCATATGGGCGAAATTGAGTGACGACATTTTAAATACGAGCGGCGAGGGAGGAAGTCCGGATGATAAGAGGGCCCTGCTGTCAGTCCAGGATTGGGAACTGGGAGACCAAATAAGATGGCACGTTCCATGTAGCATAATGCACAGGTATTCGGCGCCAGCAGTATCGTACAGCGTGTCCAGAGATGCCGCAGGTATAGCAAATGGGCCTGTTGTCCGAAGTGCGGCATAGAGGCACCTTCTGATGCAAAGTATGATCAAACGTTGTGCATGCCGAACGCACAGATGCATTGGCGTATGACGGCGCAGGAGGAGGACGAGAAACGACTTCGGAATATGTAAAACTCATTACCTGAACGGAGACCGGAATGAATGCTGGAGAGTAACTAAGCGGCACAGCGCCCGAAGGTGGAATTGTAGGCGTAGTGAACGGCAATGTAGTTGCGACCGGAGTTGGTAGAGGTGATGGAAGAGCGGAATAAGGGCTCTCTTCTGGAACTTGCTGCTGGTTCTCAAAGCGAAGCTCCGAAGCAAGGCAAGTTGGTGACTCCACCAGAGACGGCAGCAAAGACAACTGTCGCACAACCTCTTCACGTACAAAAACATTTATTTCAGTGGAGATGGCAGATGGCTCCCGCTTCGTGGCCAGTGCAGCGAGCGAGCATCAGGCAGGCGGCGAACAAAAACATTCTTTTTACGCAGCTTATCAAAGCTTCGGCAGAGGTCGAAGGCTGCTTTGCCCGTAGCGGAACCCTTGGCGAGGAGCATGTTGAAGGTGCCGTCGTCGATTCACTGAAGGGCATGACATAATTTATCGGCCTGTCATGGCTGGGGTTAACACGGTGACACAAGGTCCTCAACAACGTCCTTAATATACATCTTGAACGTTTCATCGGCCGTCAGCACTCGTGATAAAAGGCGCTGTTTCGCGCAGAGTTTGAGAACGGCAGGATGGCCGAAGACCTGATAAAATTTTGTTTTGAAGGTAAGCCTGATGATGTCCAACGCGTGGTTTGGAAACCGCAGATGAGCTATGTAGCTCAAGTAATATATGACGCTGTTGAGCGTGCAGTCGTCATCCTTGTTCTTGTGACGGCTCACCCGTTCGTAAGCGGACAGCCAACCGTCGACGCAATGTTCGATGCTACTGCGGAAGGTAGCCCGGTCCCGTTAGCATATGGTGCCAATGCATGTGACGGGTGGACCTGGGTGCAGTGCGGTCGGCTGTGTCATTGAGGCGGTTAGCATTCAGCTGTAAAGTTCCAGGGCGAGAACTTACTAGGGACCTGGGATGCACCTCCACGAGGTGAAAAGAAGATTACAGACTTAGTCCGATGTCTAACGCTGACACAGCACAGCAGCGGCGAATCACAAGCCGCAGGTCACAGGTTCAGTGCGAAACATGGATACTGGATATGGCATAGAGTAGTGGTTAGTGCGCTCATATGGCACACAAAATGACAAGGCAATTTATTTTCTGTGTCAGGTATCAGGAAATGGTCTGGCGCCACGATTCATGACGCGCACTGATGACAGTGTGTAATGGCATGTACTCATAAGACGTTCTGTTAACGTCACTCATGAGCCATTAGATACTTTAACATTAGTATCTTCATTTTATTGCGAAAGCAACACTACTCGCATTTACAGCCCTTCGCGTAGTCACGGTCGGTAGGCACGTTTGACCTTTAATGACCCCAGATTGCTGTGGCGTCATACCAGCTGCAAGAGATGGGCTACCAAGTCGAGTCGTAGGGTAGCGGCGGTCGGTAGGCACGCGCGCTGCAGCTGGAGCCGCGCCGCTACCGAGTGAAGGCGCTGTTGTTATCTCGTCTCTCGCAGTTGAGTGAAGGAGGAGAAAAACGATGGGCATATAAATGCTTGCTCTTGGTGAGCTTAGGCACTCGCTACCCATCCTGATAAACAGAAAGAAAAGTCAGGCCGTCTTGATGAAGCCAGGAATCAACAGCGGGCTACAGAGACAGATGAAGAACGGAAACTGCGTTTCGCTCGACGGCGCGCTTAAGATGCAGCTCGACGAGCTTACTGCCTGGACCATGGCGCTTCTCTCAATCCCTCCACCTCGTCACTTGGTCCATCGACGCTTCACAGCAAACCACACTCCTCAACACATTCCAGAGTACCTTTTCCATTCATGGTCGACCCTTCCCTGGAGCGCACCCTATGCCCAGCCTCTTATTCATGCAACACCTCTCGCACAACAAGGCTACAGTACCTAAACCCTGATACCCATGCCCAACTCCTTTTATCTGGACAAAATGGACACTGCACACCATCACATCTCCCTGCATGACCTGGCGACGTGCTGCTATTGTACAATGTTCCCAATCCCACTGACCTAGCCCCTTGCATCCCGCCCCTGTACCCCCTGCCTCCTATTCCTACACTGCATTTCTGGCTCTCTTATGTCCTTGTGCCAACTTGTGACAGTGCATGTATATGAGCACTCAACAAAATGTGTTTGTAAAATGTTTTATTTGCCTCATTTCGTCCATGGTTTATGGCTGCTTAGGTAGATGAAATGCCAGATGTATTGGGAAATGACTGCAAAAGAAAATACAATGGTCAAATTGATAGTTATTCAAAGCACATGGTGATAGTAAGTAAAGGTGAAGGTTAAATAGCTTTGCATGGCTAGAGGTGGCTTAACAGCATTAGTGCCAATACCATGTGTTCCAATGAACCATCATTAAATGCCAAAAAAAGCAATATGTGGCGCTGCCAGCTTATAGTCTATGTTGGTTTTACCAAGACTGGTCCAACGGTTGTATATACGTCGGAACAATATATAAAAATAGGAATTTCTACATGAAACCATGTTATACCATTGTTGGCAGCAATCCATGCCAATTTTGGGCCGCGGTTGGTGCGATATTGGTGGGATGTGTAACGTGTTGGATATCTTCTAAGTAGTGTGTACTGCCAGGACCTGCGATGTAAAAGGCTAGTGGAGAGACTGTTATGGGTGCGTGTTGTTGAGGCCAGCTGGAACAAATAGGTGACACGCAATTACCAGCAAACACAGGATAGACGTTCTCGCGTAATAGCGGGTCAACTAAGTCGATTATCCAAATTGCACAGAACACCGAGGTTTAGACGGCACGGCGCTAGTAAATTTCGAATTGGGAGGTCCGATGAGGTGCGCCAGATGGGCAGCAGAGGTAAAGGGTAGGCAGCGGGATGAAAGGTTGTGTTGCAGTGTACGTGTCAGGCAATGTTGTATATTTGTGACATTATATACCGGTACGAACAAGGTCTGGCAGGTGTGTGGGGCAAGGAACAGCAGGTGTGCCAAATACAATAATCAAAGTAGCAGAAAAAGAAAAATATGAGCATCAAATGAGTGCCACTGGCTCCGCACGCCGCACTGGCAAAACGCGTTGCCGGCTTGTCGCGCCAACACGAGTTCTTATACATGACGCTGATGACATTGACTCAACGGGGCCAGTAATGCTTTCATCTTTGAACTACAAGACGGGATATGAGTTCAGACATTCCTTGACGAAAGCTAGTTGGTAACTTTATAGCTATTGCCGCACTTGTTCAAACTGAGTTTTAAGTGGTACACAATGTCGCGCTGAACATTACATACTGGTATTTTCATCGACTTCTATTTGTTGTAGATGGGTCCAAACACGTCGCTATCACATTTACTTTTTAGAGTCGTTTAAGTGGCTCCACATCTATTAAGGACCAAAAAGAAAAGGTCCCTAATCACCAATTTTAGAGATGTTTGAATTCAGCCTTACGTAGTAACTTTAGTTTTGATCAGAAAGCGATCGGAATCGTAAGTGCTTTTGCACAACTCCTTTGGCAAACTTAGCTAAATCGAATGCAGTCTTTTTTATGAAACATTTCTTTCTTTTGTCGTCTTTTTTTTTTTCTGCCGGTCCAGCTTTTGGGCTCCCTCTTCATTAGCATCTCTTAGTGGGATTGATATTTTTCCGTTCAAACCTTTATTTCACAAAACGATGACCTATGGTTTCTGGGCAGGCCTGAAGCAGGGTGAAATCATTCGCCCAATCCTTGAGAGTAAGGCGCATTTGATTTATCCAAAAATGACGAGCCTAAAACCAATAGCTGAATAGATGATGAATAGATATTGACGGGTGCTGAATAGATATTGACGGCAGATACTAGATCGCTCCCAACTTCTCAGGTTGTATGTTATAGCCTCACTGTCGGCCAGATATATGCTTCGCCAACAATGTTTATAGTTACAGAATTTTTAAGAACTGTTTCCACAAAAAAGAATGTGACGTATGAATTATTAACATTCAACAAAAATACGTCATTAGCAAAGGCAAACACCTGTCTCCAGAGCACTATTGTATTTAGCTCATATGGAGGTTCACTATTTTTTCAAAGTTTCTTACTCCTCTAAACTTCGGCCTTTTTGTAGATAGATGAAGACGTATTTAACAATAAAGACGTCAAGCCGCTTTTCGTTTTTAAAGGCTTACTATGTCGTTCGAGGAGAGGTTCGATATAAATTACAGCAGGCCGTGTAGATTATTTTCTTCTAAAAAGCGGTGCAGGCTCCGGAGTTTATCGTTGTTCATTAGCCACAAAAAACATCATTTAGCCCTTACTCTGACCCTTTTTTATGCCTCTTTCACATGTAGCCACCCAAATAGCACAGTTTGATGTCATGATATGATGCAAATTTTGCGGCAAAGTTTGAAATGAATGCGGCTGTAGCAGAACAAGTAAATACTTGAACATCTGTGCTATACAGTTATCGCCGCAAAATACGCAAAATATTCTCGCTATGTGGCACTCATGACCAATACAGTCTGACGTCACATGGAGGCCATAAAGATAGATTTGCAAAAAAACAAATCTGCGCTAGAAAAAGGGGAATGGGACTC
This sequence comes from Amblyomma maculatum, assembly GCF_055883805.1. Taxonomy (NCBI): domain Eukaryota; kingdom Metazoa; phylum Arthropoda; class Arachnida; order Ixodida; family Ixodidae; genus Amblyomma; species Amblyomma maculatum. Next base: position 60,141,686 of record NC_139354.1, read on the forward strand.
TGTTGTCCAGACGCAGGTGCGAAACAGCATTTTAAGGCCCTGAGGCAATAAACCTCGCACAAAAAAGCAGCGGTGAGAGTGATTGGCTGGAATGCCGAAGGACGGTGGTTTGAGTTCTTTCGTTAGTTCAAATTTTTATGTGTACCATTTCCCACTTATCTTTACCCGTGTTGTTTTATAGCTCTAGACATGTATTCTAACCTGAGGGCGCTTTTTTCTCTTGCACCAAAGCTCACTAGCTCATACACCAAGGTTCTAAATCTTAGCTTCACCAAGTTTGACATTAATTCAGCCTGTACAATGAATAACTATACCGAATCTGGCATGAACTTCAAACACGATTTTTTAGTTGTAGTCCTGTTCATGAGTCTCACAAGTAACAGCCCGATACACGTCAACTGGCCGTTCAGTCGTATCTATGCTCATCTCATTTGCATACATTTTCGCTGCCATTTAACTTAAAAGTTAGCGTTCGTTCTGTGTCCCTCTCTTGTCCTCTTCTGTTTTGAGCTAAGCTGCCTGTAAATTCATATTTAGTCTCATTTTGACATTAGCAGTATGATAGTGTTCCCGGCACACTTCAATGAATTTATGTTTGCAAACCATGAAACGCGGCTCTTGTAGTATTAGAATATATATGTATACTACATATGTATACTGCTTTTGCGGATATATCTCCGCGCCTTTGAGTGCATGCTCCTCTCAAGCTTAGTTTATTAGGGCTATAATACCATACGTAGCATATCAGACCTACAAGAAATCGGTACGGTCATTCCTAAAAAAGTGTGCACAAGCAAATATCACCGACCTCTTGAGTGGAAAGTAAATGTTCGGTCCTCTCGGGCTATTTTTGATGAGTACAATTTTTCTTTCTTGTGTGCTACCGGCGCGCGGGTCATTTTTGCTGGTCGCATCTCATTTTGAGAACAGAAGGCTTCGCAAGTATGTTGCCGCGGTAGAACTTTGGGTGCCACCGCGTGTTATAATTGAAAGTGCCAAAGCATAGAGCCGATAAATGCTCGCTCGATAAAACAAAATTCCTGATTTAACGAAATAACTCACGGCTCCCCTGAACTTTTGATTCAACTGTGAAATATATATATATATATATATATATATATATATATATATATATATATATATATATATATATATATATATATATATATGTATGTATTGCCAAACATCAGTGACGCTATCTAGCAGCGGCCTGCGGAGTTGACCTACATCAAACTAGGAACACGTTTGCTGCTATGTGAAAAATAACGAGGCCGCCGCAGCTCTACCTTGCCGGTTCAAATTAAAACGACTTAATTAATGCAGAAGACTGTTATGCCAATTTGTTGCGCATGACCTGTTCTGTAGGAGTGTTCAGCCACAATGATAACAAACATGAAGTGTGGTAAACGTTCACATATAGTTTCCATTTTCCGCAAAACCTTTCTTTGAGAAATTTTGATGGTTCATTTTTATGCTCACAATATTGTTACGGACGACATCAAGGAAGAAAAAGCGGGCAGTGACGCGGACAGGAGCGCTCGCGCTAGGCACGGCAACATTTTCATTAAACGTCATCTCACTGTCATTGACCTCTGTCCTCTGTTCTCCTGTTTCCATCGGCTTGCCGTATCGTAACAATATCATCATTTCCCCTTTCAGGCCACAACAACATCATTAACCTCATAGCGTTAATGATCCTGTTTACCAGAAAATCCAGCTCCGTCGTTTGGCATTGGTTTTTCAGCGAAAGCAACGAGCATGGCATTGACGGATGGTAGCTGGCCGGTGACATGATCGTGCACTTACTGGATGTAGGGTTCCTGACGTTCCTTTTGGCAGGAGGTGTTGACATCCTCTCCAATCATTGCAAGGGTGATATCTGAATCACCCTCCCAGCAGCTTTGCATTCTCCTTACCCCTAGCTCGCGCAGACGCTCTCAAGCGGCTTGGTTAAAGTGGAGATTTGTATGTGAAGTGAGAGCCTACGCTACCGCATCACGTCCTAAAGGCGAAGTTTAATTGTTTCCCATAATAAAATTTTACATCTGTGCTCATTCACGTTACAATGTACCACTAGACCTATTGGAAAAGACGATATTAGGTCTTGTAATTCTGGAAACCTTGCCTACAACATATATTATGTTGCAATTCAGGGCAGAAAAATGAACAAGTGCAATTCGCACTCTTATCAAATAAAATTCGTTTTGCAGTGCAGACTGACATGTTTAATTCTACGACCTTGTATTATATCAAAGGAGATTTAAGTTATGCCATACCCATTGCAGACCAACCATACACTTATTCAACTATCGCAAAGGGAGAATGCATAATAGCTTGAACGGAAAGTTCCCGAATTTCTCAGCACAACTGGTGTTCATGGCTTTTTGTAATGTTACCGCTCATTGCCTCCTCCTTTAACAGTATGCCTTGTGCCAAAGATGCTGAATGAAAAATGGATAGAAACACTCAAACTGCTACCGTGTCAGAATGCCGAAGCATGATTTTCGTGTGGCTACAATTTGAGTGGACATGTTTCTAGTATAAAATGTTGAACAGCCTACCATCAAGGGCAACATCATAAAGACTATTAGGAAGGCATGGCGGCGCCCGCCTGCGTATGACAAAAAGAAAATTTCGTAGTAAGAGACAGTAAGGCTGTCCTTCATAATTTTGAGAGTGGCAGCATCGCGGGGCTGTCACCCAAAAATTTTAGCTAAAATCGCTGAATATAGGAATTGTCTGTTAACATGGAAAACTGTTAACGCTGCTGCGCTCTGAAGAGTGGTAGAGCCCCGCGCAATAGAGGAACGAGCAGCGTCTGCCACACGGCGAAAGTAATATTGGCTAATACGAATTCAGACATATGCTGACAATCCCACCTAATTCAATATTAGATAACAGGAAAGCTTTCGCGTGGCGGCGAGTACAAAGTGATGCAAATATGAGCCCTGCATGGGCATACCTAATCTACCATCAGCTAATATCGCAAGATTTGTACAATCATTGAATGGCGAATGGGATCCTTGATCACATAATTTCGTAGTTCCCCAATTCTCCTAGAATAGACAAAAATACTACCGCTTAAATTCATCAATATTACCTGGTTCTCGTTTGTGTCTTTTGCCGAAATCTGCCATCATTTTGCCATCCTTTTGTGCTGTAGATATTAAGGGTTCAGCGCAGTAACTGGGTGATCTAGACAACGAGTTCTGCACCTCACTCTGTGCAAGTTCGGGAAGCCTTGTTTCATGGAAATCATCAGTACTGAAGGTGTTTTTGATGCTTGGGTCACATACTCTTGCGATAATGTAATTTTTTTTCGCCGTGGCTTCGAAATCTTGCCTTCATGCTGTTTGCAAGTTTTTGAGAATAGTTATGTGTCGTGACCAGCTGCAGCATATTATTTCAGAATCATATGCGTCGTTCTATAAAGGAATGATATCACCGAAGAAAAGATTGCACACTTGTCCCCTCTCAGTTGTTACGTTGCTGATGCCTTTGATTCAAGGGCCTTGACCATTCGATCCTCTGTTTTCGATTCCTGTGCTGTAGGTTTGATTACCGCAGTCTCAGAGGTAGACAGTTTAAGAGCAACTACCTCTTGGAGCTGAATAAGACGGAATGGCATATCTTGCTCGCTATTCCGCCTGGTTTCAACATCCTGGACGAGCTCCATGCGCCACTGACAGTCCTTTATTCTTGCTGGAGCTTTGGTATTGTGCTTGTAGTCGCCTACTATTGAACGGTATTCCTTAAGAATGGCGGGCGCTCCTGCAATTTCTTCCTTGGCATCCTTCATGGCTCCAAAACTGCATGGGGATCACTGAACGTCCCGAAGAGCCGCGCGGGAAGTTCGAGCATTGTTTATCGCAGGAAATAGGCACATCTTGCAGTTGCATGTCTCACTGGCTCGACATTCCTTTCAGGTGTTCTATGTTAGCTTCAGTGTGACTCGCAATCACGGGCTGGTTGCCCAACTAGAGCCACCACATTTATTTTTTGTAGATCAAATAAAGGCCCGTGAGACTAAAATAACTGATTTCACCTTGACGTTCACATGCCTCTGGTGAATGATCAAGGTTGTGGGTGGTGATTTCGCCGCTTGACAGTGCTGTTAGTGTCCCTAAAGGCCGGTAATGATCGCTTTGAAAAATTTGGCCGGGAGGGGATTTTGTATGTGATTCCACTTCATAATCTCCTTAAAGCCTCAGCTTTCAAAAAAGTTGTCTGGCCGCAGTTGGAGTGCAAAATCCGAGCAATCCGTATTGCGATTTGTTGCGTTTGCAACTACAACTTCTTGGCAGTGTCAAACATACATTTGATACAAGACTTTGATGCGATGTCGAAATTTATTCGCTTCACGCGATTTCCATAAAAAACGCATTGTGCAAAGCGTTATGTTCGTTCCTTCGGTGGTTTCACCTCGGAGTCATTGTTCCCGACGGCGTCCTAAGATTGGCACTGCACGCCTTGCATGTCGCTTCCTGTGGATAGCCCTTCACGAAATGTTTCCAGGTCGCATTTTTCATGTGATCAGCCATGTAGCGGAGACAGGCACTGCGCATAAAGAGCTGTAAAGATTTCACGTTTTTTTTTTTTTCGCGCACCTTAATAAAGCAGCACGGAGACGCGCAAACGGGAACTATAAATACGGAACCATGATGCATGAAACTGGGCCAAGCGTTGAAACCGCGTGGGGTGGGCGCGCGGAGAGCCAGCAGTGCGAAATTTTTTACGCGACAGGTGCTCTATGCGTAGTCGCGTACAGCGACACCGCGGGACGGTGTATCGCTGTTCGTACGACATTCCCTGAGGAAATTGCATACACGCTTTGGGAGCAGAATAATTTGAGGCCCACTGTGACCTAGGTCGCTAGCTATGTTCCGGCCGCATGAAGTGGGGGAATTTCGTTTCGGCTATTCGTAACCCGGTTCCGTAACTACAGTGCTATCAGGTTTGTGCTAAATAGAATTCATTTCTGCCTGCTGTGCGGTGGCTGTAGAATAAAATGTTTGCTGCACGCGACTGCACTGAAAAATCGGGGGAGGAATGTCAAATCTCGCATCGGTGCTTTCACCTAAATACCGAATATTCGGTCTTGCGAATGCTAGGTATTCGAATTACGAAGACAATTAGCTGTTTTTTTTGTACACGAATGTTCGAGTATCCGCACGCCAAAGCTTATGCGGGGCAGTATGGGGATACAGCAAGATCCGTTCGCACCAGGCTAGCTATAAAAAGCTTTCTACACTGCAAAAAGGATGACGCGTGCTGCCCACCTCTGAAGGAAAGACTGCTCGTCGAGCGTCAACAACTGGCAGCGGGCATACCCAATATAAGTACGCAGATACGCGCTTGCAAACTTTGCTAATCACTGCGAATTAATAACCAAACACCAGTTTGGGTTGAAGATGAATATGTCTACAAAGTTAGCCCTGCTTCACCAGAAAGAGTATATTTTAACGCAGTTCGAAAGCAAGGCAATAGTAGTCGGCCTATTTGTAGATTTTTCCAAGACATTCGACCTGGTGAATCATGACATTCTGCTGCAGAAGTTGGACTTTTACGGTATACATGGGAGTGGACTACAGTTATTACAATCATATTTATCCCATCGATGTCAAGTAGTCCAAATCAACAACTCGCGGTCACGAGTTCTGCCACTGCTTTGTGGTGTTCCACAAGGCAGCATATTGGGCCCCTTGCTATTTAACCTGTATATTAATGACATTGTTAACATAAATCATAACGCCAAATTTATTATATACGCTGATGATACTAGCATATTTTTGTCTGGCAATAATATCGATAAACTCATCTCTGATTGTTATGACACCATAGTCCAACTGCAGCAATGGTCCTCATCCAATTGCATGAAGATTAACGATAATAAAACAAAAGCTGTTGTCTTCCGGCCGAAAAATAAACCTGTTCCTCCTCATGCCGTTATTGTTTTAAACTCTCATCCTGTTGACATCGTTGATCATTTCAAATGTCTAGTTGTGATATTCACTGCCAATCTGTCCTGGGAAACTCATGTGAATTTTGTATTAGCCAAACTTGCTCGGATAACCGGTGTAGTCGGTCGTCTCCGATACATGCTCTCTACTAAACAAAAACTATTGGTCTATAATTCTCTTTTCTATTCGCACGCCAACTACTGCCAACTTGTCTAGGGCACAACTACATTCTCTAACACACAAAAAATATTCCGTAGGCAAAAACGGTATCAGCGCCAAGTGTACAATGCTTGTTATAATGCAACAACTGCAGAATTTTTTCACAGTGCTCATGTTATTACAGCTCACAAGCTATACCGCTACCGTTTGAGTGCTCGGTATAAATATGAAGTGAAAAAAAAAATATTCACAGCCTGGACGCCTTGGCACGTTTAGAAACAAATGAGAAGTGTTATAATACTAGACGTGGAGAAAAATGGAAGGTTGCTGCACCACGCTTGAATTCTGGTATGGAGCGTTTGTGTTATTCTCTGCCATCTCTTATAAACTGTTATCAATCACTGAATTCTGATTTATTTAGCTGTTCCACTGTTAAACTCAGAGACATGTTTACTGATTGGCTAAGCTGACCATCTTTTCTGGTGTTTGTTTTATCTAGCATTTCTTTTCTTCTTCATAGAACAAGTGTCTTGATATGCTTATCGCTTGTTTGCTTTTTGTGCTGAAGGTGTTTGTTTTACCTGGCTCAGGACCCTTTCTTTTATTCCGCATTGATTAAGTGTTGATTTGTTTATCGCGTGTTGATCCTCTGGTGTTGCCTAGACGCTGCCTTATATATGGGGCTGCGGACTCGTCAAGCCGCCAAGTGGCAGCTTTTTTTCCGTAGCCCTCCATCTGTATAGCACCTGATGGAAATAAAGATTTATTTAAAGATTTATTTATTTATTTAAAATCAGCAGAGGTAAAGGGTAGACAGCGGACAGGAAGGCTATGTGGCATTTTATTTGTCTGTTTTTATACTGTCGTTATATTAACTGTTGCATATTTGTGGCTATATTATAAAGTTCCGTATAAAGCCTAGCAGGTGAGTAGGCCAGCGGGAGCAGGTGTGCGAAGTGCAGGAAGCAAAGCACCGGAAGGAGGAAAACATTAAAAAAGAAGCGCGCGCCGCAGGCTCCGCTAACCACCCTTGTAAATCGCGGCGGCGACTTCTCGCGCCGCACACTAGGTCGATGAGCCTGACTCATAGGACGGTAAACTTTTCACTACAAAACAACGAGCGGGAATCTGAATCAGGCATTCCTTGACGGAAGGTAGTAGCTAACCTCGTAGCTATCGGTGCAATAGCTCAATTTGCGTTTTAAAAGTTGAAAAATGTTTTGCGGTGCATTGCACACTGTATTTTTATCGAATTCTATTTGGTCGTGAATACATCCACACACGCCGCTATCACACTGTCTTCTTAGAGTCGGTTAAGCGGCCCCAAACCTCTTTAGTGAAAAAAGCCAAGGTTCATAATCACCGATTTGAGTGATCTTTGCCTAAAGCCTTATGTTGTAACATTAGTTTTGAACAGATAGCGAACTGAATCATTAATTGCTTTCGCACATCTCATTTGACAAGCTTAGGTCAGCCGAGTGGAGTCATTTTGTGTAAGTATTTCTTTCCGTCTCCTTGTTTTTCTGTCTTGCCTGCTTTTGTGTTCTCTCTTCGCTTAGCAATTCTGAGTGGGATTTATATTTTTGCGTTTAAACATTTACTTCACAGAACAATGGCATATTGTTTCTGAGTTGGCCTGAAGATTGAAGAAGGCTTCGCAGAAATCTTAAGCGCAAAAGAGCATTTCATTTATCAAAAATGACGGGCCTAAAACCAATGCGGTTGGTGCATAGATATTGACGTCAGGTACTGGAGCGCGCACATCTTATTGGGTTGAATGTCCTAGCCTCACTGAGCGGCCAGCAAAATTTTTCTAGTTACAGTAATTCCAAGAAATTTTCCCTCCAAGGAATGTAACGGGGGAATTAATTATATTCAAGAAAAATACGTCATAACAGCAATGACTAAAATACAAGGGACAAGAAGCTGTTTCCAGGCACTATTGTGGTTTAGCTGGTGCAGAGGTCCAATAGTTGTTTCTAATTTCCTGTAAACCAGCCTTCTTATTCATACTTGACGAGGTATTTAACATTATAGTCGTCAAGCCGCTTTTTCCTTTTGATTATTTATTATGTGGTATAAAGTGAGGTGGACGATAAACTACAGCAGGGCATGGGGGTAATTTTCTTCCAGAAAGCGGTGCAGCCTCCTGCGTAAAGCGTTGTCCATTAGCCACATGAATATGTTTAGCTCTTTTCTTCCTCTTAATTTTTATTAATGCCTGTTTCACATGTAGCCAACCAAGATAGCTAAGTTCCATTTTATGATATGATATGATACATATTTTAGGAAAAAGTTTGTTTGACTGTGGCTATAGCAGAACAAATAAACTGAAGGGCATCTGTGTTATACAGTTATCGCTGCAGAACATTCACGTTAAGTGACGCTCATGACCAATACAGGTGGACGTCACATGGAGGTCAGAAAGATAGAGATTGCAAAAAAAAAGAAAACTTTCTAAAAAATGAGGAATAGAACCATGTTGTCCAGGCGCGGGTGTGAAGCAGCAGCCAGCGTGCTCATCTGGAGTACCGAGGACAGGTGGTTTGAGTTCTGGCGTTGGTTAAACTTTGTATGTACCATTTCGCTCTTATTTTTACAATATAGCAGTGCTGTTTTATAGTGCTACGCATGTATTCAAGCCCGGGGCCACTATTGTGTAAAGCATCTAAGCTTCCTGACTCATACACAGAAGCTCAAAATCCAATCTTCAGCCGGGTTAACATTAGTTCAGCCTGTACAAAAATATCTATACTGGACGTCAAATGAAATTCAAAAACAATTTTCTAGGTGGCCGTCCTGTTTTGGAGACTGACAAGTGATAGCATGATTCAAGTCGACTGGGAATTCAGTCGTCTCTATGGTCATCTCATTTGCATACTTCCAAATTCCGTTACAAGTTAGCGCTCGTCCAGCGTCGGTCTTTTGTCTTCGTCTATTTTGCGTTAAGCCTCGCTGCAAATTCATATTTAGCCTAACTTTCACGTGATCAGGTAGGTAATGTTCCCGGCTATCTTCATTGGATCTATGTTTCCGAAACCATGAATGCGGGTCTTGTAGTACCAGAATATACATGCATACTAAAAAACACGTTTGAGGAAAATCCCTCGTGGTGAAGTAGATTTCTAAACTATACATGTATATATATATATATATATATATATATATATATATATATATATATATATATATATATATATATACCCCCAGTGTTTGCTAAATGTTGGAGAGCTAATCATTTTTCAATAAAGGTGGTGATCCTCAGTGATACCGACTAGCAGACCATGCGGAGGTTACCTCCATTAAACTAGGAGCCCGTCTGCGGCTATGCACCGACATCTGACAAACAACGATGGCATAGGCTGAAACAATAAGAGGTCTTGATTAATGAATTGAACTCTTATACCAATTTATAGCCTATGGAATGAGACGTAGGAGTATTCCGGCACAAAGCTAACAAATTTGAAGTCTCCTTAACTTTGCCGAAAACCGCACATCGTAGGTTTCAGAACTAGTTTCCGCTTTTGCGCAATTCCTTCTTTGAGTAAATTTGATAGAGCCGCAGCAGCAGCAGCAGCGCTGCTGCTGCTGCTGCTGCTGCTGCTGCTGCTGCTGCTGCTGCTGCTGCTGCTGCTGCTGCTGCTGCTGCTGCTGCTGCTGCTGCTGCTGCTGCTGCTGCTGCTGCTGCTGCTGCTGCTGCTGCTGCTGCTGCTGCTGCTGCTGCTGCTGCTGCTGCTGCTTGCTGCTGCTGCTGCTTGCTGCTGCTGCTGCTTGCTGCTGGTGCTTGCTGCTGCTTGCTGCTGGTGCTTGCTGCTGCTGCTGCTTGCTGCTGCTGGGGCTTCCTGCTGGGGCTTCCTGCTGGGGCTTCCTGCTGGTGCTTGCTGCTGCTGCTGCTGCTGCTGCTGCTGCTGCTGCTGCTGCTGCTGCTGCTGCTGCTGCTGCTGCTGCTGCTGCTGCTGCTGCTGCTGCTGCTGCTGCTGCTGCTGCTGCTGCTGCTGCTGCTGCTGCTGCTGCTGCTGCTGCTGCTGCTGCTGCTGCTGCTGCTGCTGCTGCTGCTGCTGCTGCTGCTGCTGCTGCTGCTTGCTGCTGCTGCTGCTTGCTGCTGGTGCTTGCTGCTGCTTGCTGCTGGTGCTTGCTGCTGCTGCTGCTTGCTGCTGCTGGGGCTTCCTGCTGGGGCTTCCTGCTGGTGCTTGCTGCTACTGCTGCTGCTGCTGCTGCTGCTGCTGCTGCTGCTGCTGCTGCTGCTGCTGTGCTGCTGCTGCTGCTGCTGCTGCTGCTGCTGCTGCTGCTGCTGCTGCTGCTGCTGCTGCTGCTGCTGCTGCTGCTGCTGCTGCTGCTGCTGCTGCTGCTGCTGCTGCTGCTGCTGCTGCTGCTGCTGCTGCTGCTGCTGCTGCTGCTGCTGCTGCTGCTGCTGCTGCTGCTGCTGCTGCTGCTGGTGCTTGCTGCTGCTGCTGCTTGCTGCTGCTGGGGCTTCCTGCTGGGGCTTCCTGCTGGTGCTTGCTGCTGCTGCTGCTGCTGCTGCTGCTGCTGCTGCTGCTGCTGCTGCTGCTGCTGGTGCTTGCTGCTGCTGCTGCTGCTGCTGCTGCTGCTGCTGCTGCTGCTGCTGCTGCTGCTGCTGCTGCTGCTGCTGCTGCTGCTGCTGCTGCTGCTGCTGCTGCTGCTGCTGCTGCTGCTGCTGCTGCTGCTGCTGCTGCTGCTGCTGCTGCTGCTGCTGCTGCTGCTGCTGCTGCTGCTGCTGCTGCTTGCTGCTGGTGCTTGCTGCTGCTGCTGCTTGCTGCTGCTGGGGCTTCCTGCTGGGGCTTCCTGCTGGTGCTTGCTGCTGCTGCTGCTGCTGCTGCTGCTGCTGCTGCTGCTGCTGGTGCTTGCTGCTGCTGCTGCTGCTGCTGCTGCTGCTGCTGCTGCTGCTGCTGCTGCTGCTGCTGCTGCTGCTGCTGCTGCTGCTGCTGCTGCTGCTGCTGCTGCTGCTGCTGCTGCTGCTGCTGCTGCTGCTGCTGCTGCTGCTGCTGCTGCTGCTGCTGCTGCTGCTGCTGCTGCTGCTGCTGCTGCTGCTGCTGCTGCTGCTGCTGCTGCTGCTGCTGCTGCTGCTGCTGCTGCTGCTGCTGCTGCTGCTGCTGCTGCTGCTGCTGCTGCTGCTGCTGCTGCTGCTGCTGCTGCTGCTGCTGCTGCTGCTGCTGCTGCTGCTGCTGCTGCTGCTGCTGCTGCTGCTGCTGCTGCTGCTGCTGCTGCTGCTGCTGCTGCTGCTGCTGCTGCTGCTGCTGCTGCTGCTGCTGCTGCTGCTGCTGCTGCTGCTGCTGCTGCTGCTGCTGCTGCTGCTGCTGCTGCTGCTGCTGCTGCTGCTGCTGCTGCTGCTGCTGCTGCTGCTGCTGCTGCTGCTGCTGCTGCTGCTGCTGCTGCTGCTGCTGCTGCTGCTGCTGCTGCTGCTGCTGCTGCTGCTGCTGCTGCTGCTGCTGCTGCTGCTGCTGCTGCTGCTGCTGCTGCTGCTGCTGCTGCTGCTGCTGCTGCTGCTGCTGCTGCTGCTGCTGCTGCTGCTGCTGCTGCTGCTGCTGCTGCTGCTGCTGCTGCTGCTGCTGCTGCTGCTGCTGCTGCTGCTGCTGCTGCTGCTGCTGCTGCTGCTGCTGCTGCTGCTGCTGCTTGCATTTCGTTTATTTACACACGTACTTGCTATTAACACCGAAAGGTTTACCAAAGCTCGAATGTGTGGTCAATACATTCTCCCTCAGCACACAGGGATATATTCAAACCAGGATCGATTTTGTAAATATTACCGAAGCACAAAATATTTCTTCGAATATAGATAGCAAGCACACAACCCTATCTAAAGATTCTGTAGATTACTTCCATCAACATTTTCCTTGTTGAGGCGCCACCGCAATTTATGGTAACCTTTAGGTGGCCGTGACCAGGCGATGGACCACAATAAATGTACAATGATTTTGAACCAAAATAGAAACTTATTTGCATTAGACTGTCAACAATGACATCGAAATGATTTTTTAGCTTTCTTTAGGCAGTATTTGGTAACCTTGCCAAGCTAACAAGCACGACCAGTCACGACTATGCGGCTGCACTATTTAGGGTACCACGCCCCAACAAGGCTTCTTGAATGCTTCTGAGAAGACAACGCAATTTCTACAAAAATGTTTCACTGCGCCGCACTAGTGTAGCTCTTCATTTATCGTAAAATGAAACCAGAAGTCTGATTCTTATCTCTCATCCTGACATTTGTTACCGATGAAGGACCACGAGCTTTTTCTTCAGGGTCATCATATGTTAGTGGGTGGTGTCAGTTCACCTTAATATTTTGCTTTAAAATGGCACGAGTAATAAAAAAAAATAAACTTTACAGCTTAGATAAAGAAAATGAGTGCTCTCTGTGATGAACTGCACTGATGTTCCTGTTTCACGAAAAAAGTTACTAAAAGTGGAGTTGTATTTCCCGTTGAAATCTTCCAGATTTACCAGTCAATTCCAGACACCTTGCAGATCTAGCTATCGTCTTGATGTCGCCACCTTTGTGTTTTATTATGCTGCCTAACAACACGCATTTAGTTTTTTTTTTTTTTAAATCATGCCTTTCGCATCATGAAGACAGTCTGCTATCCCCTGCATAATCACCCTTCCCATAGTGACTTTCTGGCTTATTACGTTACTATTCGGATGATGTATAATAGTGTCACGGACTAGATTAAGTTCGAAGCGCCGCCGTCGATTTAGCGGTCAGCGGACGCGTTACCTTAGTAGCCGTAATAATACACAAAGGACTGCTCGAAATGCGAGTGAACGCTAACTAAAGGTCAAGCCATTTCTTTCACAACTTCGCAGTGTACGCCTCCATTTGCCCTTTGCTCCTCTCCTCACTCTCCCGCCAGGCACCCTGTATCGCCCTTTTACGTTGCCTTCCTCCCGTGATATTCCTCTGCACTCTCCTTAACCTTTCACAGATGGTCTCATCAGGCTCCTCCTCTTATTGCCCTTTAGAATCCACTGCTGACCTGTCCTCATTTTTTCTTAGTATTTATTATTCTCATAATATAGTCCTTGAGTGACTAAACATCCCATTGCGCCTTAATTTTTATTGGTACAGTACGAGCAAGGAAGGAGCGGATAGGAAAACCAAGGAATTTACATCTCTCCACTAGGTCGCATGCTACTGTAGTAGTACCGTGGCATATATGGCAGTTCGCTGTGTTCCTACTTGAAAAACAAATTGGCATATGGCAATTTTGACAAAACACGCCTGCCTTATCGGCAACTATAGCATTGACAAGGCGCAAGGGCAAACGAAGACGAAACTAGGGGCTGCACTTAACACTGTGCTCTAAAATACTCTTTTGCGTGAGAGAAATAGTCTTGTAACTCAGTAAGATCGACAAGTCTGAAATTCTGCTTTTGACGGAGATATTACGGCGCAGTCCATGTTAACTCTCTGCTTCTTGCAGACGCAAGGAAACGGTTACAATTTACGATGCGAAAGCATTCCTTGGATTATGGCTGGATTGGACAGGATGTGTGATGACGAGATGTCTATATCAGGTAATGACAATAAGAACGACGATAAATACTTCTACCGAAAAAGCTACAGTGACACAAACTGAGCCATAACAGGGAGCCCTATTGAACCAATCTTTTCCAAGAATTCCCCCAAAGCTGAAACAACCTTATAATTTCGATGCGCTAGGCAACTTTTAAAATATCAGCGCGTTGAGGGAGTCCCATGCATGTTCTATATAAAACTCTGTGGTTTAGATCGCGGCTTCACTGCTGCGGAGTATAAGTAAATATTATCTGAACCAATATGAAGACGGAAACTCACGGGATTGAGAGCCTCATTATTATATACGTATACATTGAATCGAATTGATTTGATTTGGACATCCTTTATTGATTAGGAAGGCTCATGGCAATGGATGGGCCTAAAGGGAGTGGGCAGAATCTTCATTGTTTACACAGGTCGTCCCTCAAATCACATTCGTCTGATCAAACCACTAAGGTAGCCATACTTGGCAAATATCATTGTGGTTAACGTCAATTCCTAGAAGGGAACGGTAGTTTAGGCGGTAGGGTTCAATTTCGGAGCGTACAATAGAAAATAAAGCCGGGCAATCCCAGAGTCGATGAGGTATACCGCTGCGCGTTAGAGTCGTACAGTGGGGGCACTTAATCATTTCCTCTGCATTCTGACGCCAACGGGACGTAATACGTGGCGAGTAAGCCCGATGGGCGATGAACTTATTCAAGTTTTCTTGACTTCGGTTGAGATGGTTTTTTGGCATAAAAGGTGGATCTATTGTGACCACCTGCATGCAATTGTGACTGAGGCTAGGAAGACTGGTCCATGTATAGTGCCTAATGGCAAGAGAAGGGGCGTGTTGCCCAGCCTAGGTGGAGTAAGGATGAAAGAATGTTGGTAGGGAAGTAAATGTGGACGTCCCACCTGCCAAGGCAGCCACGGAGTTTCCAACTGCATTGCCCCCTGATTCGTCCCAGCGACCTGGGATCCACTAAGTAACGACAGTTCTGGTCTAGGGTTGGCGGTGTTTAAGGAGGTGCTGTATGGCCGTAGCTGTTGCATCTTGCGAACCCGGAACACCGATTTTCAAGTAGGCTTCATAGGAATCATTAAGAATACGTATTAAATGAGTTCCGGTGCAAGGCGCTCTTGACAAGGCTCCCCAAGTCGCGAGAAGTTCAGAAGGAAGGGGGGTACCTTGAGGTAGGTGGCAGGCCTAAGCGCCTGAAAGGGAAGGGTTAATGAGCGCATAATGAGCCGACAGATGCAAATTCGCTAGTACTTGAAGCGTCAGTATATATGCCAGTCATATCAGCGATTCGCTCTGGTCGGTGATGGGCAGCGATGAACTCCCAGGGAGTGACAAAATCGTGGTTTATAGGTCGGCGATGGAGGCATGTGACCACTGGCATCTCCCACGCAGGTAGAGATGCGTATAGGGCTGGTGCTTTGTCATTGCGCTGTTCATCCCAGGCTGGCAGGCGACGCCATTCGACACTGTTCTTTAGACGTATACGATGACGTGCTTGTTACTCGGAAACGATGGCATAGCGAGAGCTATAGGAGTATGCTTAGGTAGCCTGGTAATAGTACGTAGTGTTGCTCGATCAATGCGTTCGACCTTAACGAAGTCGGTCTTCGGAAGTTGGAGGACGGGTGTGCCAAAGAAGATTTTTCTACCGCCACTGATCTTACGAGCAGCTGGTTTCGACGACCACCATGTTTCGTGAAAGCCGAAACTCCCATTCGCAGGTTGTGGCTGATTGGTTACTGGACTGAAAACTGATTGGTTCATGTGATTTCGCACCTCACGAAGTCACGTATGAAGGAAGACTTTCCACGAACTTCCAACATTGGCAGCTAATTTGCGAATGAATTTCAAGAAAAAACAGCCATTGGATTCTGATACGTACGCTGCGTATCCCGAGAGTAAATTTAGACGCCTTAACGCAATAGCGTTCATGGCCCCGTGTCGCAGAAAAGCCGGCGTCCGGGCTGTCGTGCTTCCAACTAAAAAAATAAGCAGGAAAGAAACAAATGAAATGCTTTTCGCACCCACAGAACTATGCTTGGCTATTTCAGGTGGCGAGGTCTAGTCTCCTCTGAAAATGAATGTGGGCATGGGTTATACATTGCATACGAGTGTCAGGAAATCGATTGGTGCAATATTAAAATAAAACTGATTAGAAAATAATATAATTTCTAATCAGACACGCTTTAGTGACACGTGTGCGATAAATGGTTGCCGATACGACTACCAATACAAGGTAACCATGCTAGTGGCAAGCTCGGAATGCGGATGGTACATTAGGCCTCCTCCTGATCGGCGACGATTCTTCGTGTTACGTTCCACACCCTGGCTTTGCCGGTATTTGAATATTCTTCAGTAAGACCCTAAATTTTAATGTAACAATCATATGTTTTGCACACCACCGTGGGTTTGCTAGTTCGGGTAAATTATAATTTGCAGGTACCAGACCGGGATCCGAAAATATTTAGGTGGTCATCGACGCAGACATGCTAAGTTAAACTTTTACTTCTGACCATACTGCTCCATAAAAGGTGAAGTAGCTCCAAGTAGGCAACGTGACCAGAAAATATTCTCTACACATTCTACTTAAAATATTTGGCCGCACCATGAGAAAAGTCGGCCCTGTGTGAATTTAATTCTGGAGCGCCGTGCTGTGATCACCATTGGATTACCATGCTTGGAAGGTCGCGAAGAGCTCTAAAATTCCCCTTCGCCAAGGATGTCTCATGAAAGAAAACTGGTTAATATGAGCGAACTGCACAAATTCAATGAAAACCGCAAGACACCTGATCCAATCTCACACCACATACACTTTGGCACGTCTTTCTGACGGTGATATGGGATGGTGTGGTAGACACCAGGCATCAGACTGTAGCCGTCTTCCATTCGTACAAAAAGGCTAGAACTGGCTGCGGCGGTGTTTTCCAGCTCATGTCGGCGGTGTCGCGGTGATGTTCAACTCAACGGCAAGTTCTATATTAGAGTGAGTCACCACCAAAGTATGGTCCCTGGAGCACCATTTTGACGTTATTCGATTTTAGCAAATATTGGTGCATTACCTATTTTTATTATGGCGCTCAAATGCGACTTCGAAAGTGCGTAGCAGCCCCAAATGTGGCCCACGAGCCAGTACACATGACCTCCGAATTTATTTAAATTTTGTGTAACATAATTTAGGTTTTCCCACTCGATAGTAACATCTGGGTTTAGGGTAGCGGACAGTTGGGCAAGTATGTCCACATGCATACAGAAAAGCTTTCGCGCTGATAAAAGAAAGAGTTCAGAAAATCGAGGTCGCTTTAGCTGAATCCCGTAAATGTCGGAAAGAATTTGACAAAAAGAGGTCTGTATCATAATTAACACTCCCACTGATCGATGTCTTCCAAATTCGGTTAGGCCACTACTAACGTTTTGCGGGCCACTGAAACTTAGCTTCGGCGAATTTCAGCACAATGAATGTCTAAGCTAATTTAAGGAAGTCCCACTGAGTGTTGATCTAAATTTAGACGGGCCACCCTTTATTCCATTCTTTCTCCCTGATCCGCGAAAGTTTGCTTCTTGCTCATTCGAACAACATTGGTCTCTAGCTTGACTTTGGCCATTTCTGTAGTGCCTTCCAAATACAAGTAGGCCAGTCGCAAAATTTGGTCCGCTAATCCCCGAAGCCGGACTTGCTCCAAATTTCGCCAAAATTAGTGTCCAACCAAATCTGACTGGCCAACTCAGTGATGACTTTGAGATTTCAGTGAACCATCCCCTAAATTAGACAAGCTACTGCGTTCTCCGCACGTGAGTGGCTGCGTAAAGACGGTTTTTTTTTTCAGCCCAATATTTACTGGCTTCGTCGATTCAAGGCTGTCGGCGCAGCAATTTAAGCTCAGGGTTGGCGCCAGGCGTCAGCGTCGAGCATTTTTCTTAGCCCGTGCGACACCCAGAGACGCGGGCGATTGGTTTCTTTTCAGCTGTCTCTTTTTATTATTATCGCGCAACTGCTTCTTCTTCACACACCTGGCAAAATTATTCATACCGATACATCTCTCCACAAACATACAACGCTGCCCGACACAATGCCGCACAGTCTTCCGGTCCCCTTCTACTCTTGCCATCAAGTGCTGCAGATGCCCATGCTATTCGCCTCCTGGGACCTCTCCAACGTATATGCCGTCGACACTGTTGTGTTCACTACACGCGGCTGGGATGTCCTTGAGGTTCGCACACATCCATGGATGAGTCGCGCGCTGGAACAAGTGCTTCGGTTGCGGTGCTTTAACGATTGTTTACAGCCATGGAATAGTTAAACCACGGTAAACTGTGTCTGACCTTTTCTAATAGAGCTTCTCTTCTTTAACCTAACTATTTATATGAGTCTGACCTGGCTAGACGAAACAGCATAACTAAGCTTAAGAAAGCTTCGCTTGCATAGCCGAGCTCAGACGAGTACAGCCGCAGAAACTGTTCCCCGGTCATCAAGCAAGCCTCAGATATTCTATTCACACAGCTTCTGGGTCTGTTCTTTAATGTATGCCACATGTAGTCGACTTGTAATTGAATTGAATTGGCAACCTCATGAATCCGAATGACGCGTACGAATACAATTCCCAGTAAAGCGGTATTGATAGATATTCACTGCTGTGGCTTCTTTCACTCATAAAAGCAACTGTCGACAATAGAGTTCCTGAATTTTAATTTAATTCAATATTACTTAATAAAATATGAAGACCGCAAGCTTCAGGTCTTTAGGCAAACACTTTCGATTCCCGCGTTCGACCTGCACGAATGTAAATTGTAGTTTTTAACTCGACTGCTTGAGGAGAGAGTTAGAGAGTGAAGGACGTTAGCACAGTTTCCGACAAAGGGCACTAGTGGCGCCATCTGGGTGGCTGCACGCATTGCAACGTTCGTCTCAGCGCCTTTCTGCACTTTCCTCTAGCGATGCCAGATGGCTTCACTACTGCCCTTCGCCGTAAACAGCGTTGGGGTCCTACGGTCCGACAACTTCTCCCTAGGCGGTTCTGGTTTCTCTTCGAGGGCTTCCAAACGAAGGCCCGTATTCCGAGTCTGCGTCTTTATTGAAAATGTAGCTGCCTTTCCGATCTCAGTCATCTGTTTGGTGGAAAGACTTGAAACAGGTGATAAACCACTGTTGAGATACACTACAATTTTGGGATACACTACTGTTGAGCTCACACCATGAAACCCATCTAGATGTAGTCCGACTAAACGAACACTGCCCCCTTGTCGAAAGCCTCCAGGCCGCGAAACACTTTCCAATGTGTGAAGGAAGAAATAATGGCAGCGGCGACTTCGGTACAGCCGTAGTGGCATAAATACAATGACCAGAATGACCGAAACTTCTAGTGAAATTAATCTATTCTGTTGACATATATCGTAGCTGCATTTTTAAACGACATGAATTTTAGAACCCTTTGTTGAAGTTTCACAATATCAAGATCAGTACTTCTATAGCATATAAACGAGCACACACACAGACACACATACACACATATATATATATATGTATGTATGTATGTATGTATGTATGTATGTATGTATGTATGTATGTATGTGTGTGTGTGTGTGTGTGTGTGTGTGTGTGTGTGTGTGTGTGTGTGTGTGTGTGTGTGTGTGTGTGTGTGTGTGTGTGTGTGTGTGTGTGTGTGTGTGTGTGTGTGTGTGTGTGTGTGTGTGTGTGTGTGTGTGTGTGTGTGTGTGTGTGTGTGTGTGTGTGTGTGTGTGTGTGTGTGTGTGTGTGTGTGTGTGTGTGTGTGTGTGTGTGTGTGTGTGTGTGTGTGTGTGTGTGTGTGTGTGTGTGTGTGTGTGTGTGTGTGTGTGTGTGTGTGTGTGTGTGTGTGTGTGTGTGTGTGTGTGTGTGTGTGTGTGTGTGTGTGTGTGTGTGTGTGTGTGTGTGTGTGTGTGTGTGTGTGTGTGTGTGTGTGTGTGTGTGTGTGTGTGTGTGTGTGTGTGTGTGTGTGCTCGTTTATATGCTATAGAAGTACTGATCTTGATATATATATACAGAAAATTGTTAGGGAAATTAGGGGCTCATTATTGCAGAGTTTAAAGGAGCTGACCGTCTACAAATCGAAGGCAAACGTTGGAAACTCGAAGGCTACCAGCGGTACCGTAAGTGGGTTCTCGCACAGCTGCCGCCCTCACTAACTATCACGTGCTACGTGACGCAAGCGGTATAACAGGATGTGCCACATCCGCCGCTAGGGACGAGGGTGGCGCTGGTGAACGCTAACAGGTTTCGGTCAGTCAACTTAAATACCCAAGCAAGCTGAAGGTTAGACAGCCGTCAATGTAGCTCCATTGGAAGAGCACTGGACGCGATATTCGGACGTCGTGGGTTCGACTTCCACCATCGGCGCGTTGTTTTTCCACCGCTTTGCATTGAATATTCTTTATGCCGATAACCACCATAGGACTAATTCTTGTCGAATAACAACACCAAAACATGAAAAAAAGAAATCTGCAATGTTTGGCTTTGACTCATAGACAGTCAGCACACGTACCGAAAGGGTGATTTAATGACTCGGTGCGACATCTAACGCTACCAGTAGTTCGCACACAGCAGGGTAAGAGTAAACAGCCGCAGGGCCCAGCTTCAGCGCGGATGATGGACGCCCGAGATGACTGATGGCGGTAGAGATGCCGTGGCGCTGTGTTATTTGCTTTCCTGATAATTCCCAAAGCGTGAAGAAGTCGCCATCCTGACGACTTAAGGGGAAGAGGTCAAGAGAGTTGTAATATGGCCTGAGACGGCTGACTTAGACAGCCTCCTGGCTACGACCGAGGTGGTCGGAAGAAGGGGTTACTTGCCCGATGGCTTAGTTGACGGAGAAAATGCCTCCAGAAGAGCGTAAAGGACGATAGTATTTTTTCTCAAATTTGCTGGTGGTAGGAACCTATAGCCAAAACAATCTGTGGGTATGAACGGCAGAGTAGTCGTATTGGTGTTGTGATCTCTATGATAACATTGTGTGTTGGAGGTACGGCATTCCTCGGCCTTCTGCAGGATATCTGACAAAGTACTGTTCTCAAAGGCATCTGGATGGTATGGCGGGTATGTAGAAAGTACAAGGTGGTTCACGGCCGTATGAGCGGTAGAAGGGCGAAAAACCAGTTGATGCTTGAGTGGCAGTTTTTGTACCGAATGTTACAAATGGCAGTACCTAGTCCCAATGGAGTGGCTAGAGGCAGATGTAACATAGACAGCAAGTATGCACTAAACATGCGGTTGAACCGATCTCTGAGACTCTTTTTTGTTGGTGGCACGCGGTAGTAGCTCGATGTAAGGGTTTGAAAGAAAGTATAAGCTTTTGGACGAATTCGCGCAGACAAACACGACGTCTGTTATTCTGTAGCTCGTAAGAGGCGCCGCGTCGGGGATGGAGAAGGAAATGAGCTGCCTCTCGGGCTCTTGCCGCTTGAAGTGCGACGGTATCCACTTAACTGCTCTGTTGGTCGACGGCGATGATGATCCATCTATAAAAGCGGCAATGCATGGTATCGGAACGTAAAGTTCAGTTCTCATGATATCAAAGGGGTGATTCAGATGAGTAAGTCTGCATAGGGCCTGCGGGGTGGCAAGATGGAGCATTGTTTCGTTGAAAGCTGCTACAAGAGCGAACGTAGCGACGTACGAAATTGTGCATGCCCCGCCAGAAATACCTCTGACGAGTCCAATCATAGCCTTTCAGGACGCCGGCATAAGCGGTTTCCGGGCCAGTATGATGACAGGTATCAATATTAGAGGGGATGTCACGAAATAACAAGGAACCATTTTCTGCCATCTGAGCTGAGGTCTGTAGGTAGATGATGCCGTCGCGTATAGTGAAGAGAGATGCTTGTCGACGTAACATCCTATGATGTGAGGCCGCGGAAGTTGTGATAAAGACAACTAAGAGAGAAAAATAAAAAATCAAGTCATTGATCAGAAGGCATATCCCATAGAGTTCCTTACACTAACTACAGGGAACGCTGAGGGCGCTGCCCTTCAGCCACCATGGGCGCGCTAAGAATCGTGGGCCGGTGTGCTACTTGTTGCGGGACAGTCGGTTTTTTTCAAGTACTTGGAATGGTGTTACTGCAATGTTTCTTTTTCGTCATTATCATCATCTGCAGGTGCGTATATATACCGCGAAAGCCATAGTAGCGAAGGCGCAAAAGCAGACGTTGCCAGTAAATGGTTTTTGTTTCCCGAAATGCCATTAAATACTTTCTTAAGTGATTGCACAACCATAAATATTTTCATAACGTTTTCCTCTTTCGAAGTTTGCCTATTAAGTGCGAAATATTGGTATTTGTGCTGCTCAAAACTAAGCCAATGGGAGAAAGAGCCATCGCTTATATTCGATAAATCTCACACTGACATGTTGTTTCTCTATCTTTTTGCAATTTATAGTCGCAATATTCAATCTTAGGACATTATTTACGGTAAAACAACGTTTATATTTGCATTAGTTTTGGCCAATAGTTGTAGTTCTGCACTCGGTAGCTCTCCAGCCCATGATGCTTTGAGCGCCCATGGTGGCTGAACTGTTCGTCTGGAAACTCCATGTAAACTCCCATAGACGGCAGCACAGCTTTCCCTCTAGGTAAGAGTAAGAAATTCTATGGCATATCCATGGCGGGGAGGGCTGTGAAAGTGGCCTGAGGTGGGGAGGACGATGAAGGCGAGAACACCGCTGATCGGGAAAGAGCATCGGCGAAAAGGTGCTTGCGGCCAGTGGAGTCCTACACGGATGTTGTGTTCCTGAAGCAACAGAGCCCAGCGGGCTAGACAGCCCGATGAGTACTGGAGAGAGCGCGGGGATCCGTGACTGCCTCGAAGGAGTGGTGGTACAAATAAGAACGGAAATTCGTGATAGCCGACTGTATTCCCTAGCCCTTCTTTTCGGTAATGGAGTAATCGGACAGCCCTTTAGTAAGTGTGACAAAGTATTTGGAGTAGCCAGGGCTGCGCTGGGCTATGATCACACCGCAGCCGAGGTCGCTTGTCTCGGTGTGGAGCTTGGCAGGGGCGGTGATTGGCGATGACATAGGAACATGGTGGAGCGTCGCGAATGCATCATCGCTACCTGACCTCCAAGAGGAGAGTTTAAGGGTGTTGATGGATGCGAAATTGCAAACAAGACGACAAAATTACGAGCAGAGGCGGCGAAGCCTTCCAGTTGTTTGATATAAATCGGTTTCGGGAAGTCAGAAACGCGCAAAGCTAGTCAGGATCATGTACACCTCCGTATTTACGCACGACGTGTCCAAGTATCGTGAGTTGGCGGGGACCGAAGCTGCTGCTTTGAGGTTTAGTTGAAGACCGCCACCGCTGAAGCAGGTGAAGACCAGGCAAAAGCGAGTCGCATGTCTGGGTATGTTGGTTGAAGTGGCGACGGCGTCATCCAGATAGCACCAAGAGATGTTTTATTTCCGATGTTTAATTTCAGCATAATTTTAGCACGCAAAAACACAAAGGTAGAAGAAACAAACACGAACACAGTTCGTGTTTGTCTTCTACCTTTCTCGGTGTTTTTGCGTGCGCTGGAAGAATGTCTCACAATTGTGCTAAGAAACCAACTACCCCAGCTTTTTAAACTTAGGTTCATTTCAGGCTGCGCAGTACGGTGGCCATCATTATTTGAAATGTGGCTGGGGCTACAGATTCCGAATTGTGTAGCGCTAAACTCATTTAGCCTGTGTAGGGTAACAAAGACAGTAACAAAGGAATGACCAGTGGCTGCTTGGGTACCTGCGAATACCCGAAGCTTAAACCCAGGGAGGAAAAGTATTCTGCCCTTTGCAAGCTAAGACATCATCGATTCATGAGAGAGTACACGCCTCAACGAGTAATTCTGCTGAGGCCTCGATTGTCAACATAAAAGAGTATTGATTCGTCTTTCTACTTAACTAGGAGCACAGGAAACGACCACATACTTCAGGATTCACGAATGGCACAGCGTTGCAGTAACGCAGCGCTCCAGTCGGGGACGCACGATACGTACGCTGATGGAGAGGCGGATAAGTGCCAGTGCCGATGGGGTGGAAACCTGTCGCCGTCCGGCCCAAGGCAGATGGTGGGTGTCAAACAAGGAGTGTAATTGATGAAGAAGATGGAGAGTTTGCCCGCGATGGCGCGGCTAGAGCGCTGTCTACGAAAAGGTGAATTATATCCCATTACAGTAGATCTGAAGCCACGCGAGTTGGAGTTAAAGCGTCAAATTGGCGAGCAGGGAAGGAGACATCATTCTAGGTGAACGGAAGGTCCGCGGGCTCAATGCGACGAAGGCACTCCTCATGACCCAACATAGCGGAAGATGCCCTAGGATTGGCCACCAGAAGTGTGCTGGCGCGGTTGTTCGTGTCAAGGACAGTAAACAGGAAGGGTAAGTGGCGGCCACGGCAGCCATTGTTAGAAGGTACAAAGAGCACTAGCATGTGGTAGAAGAGGCAGAGAAGGGAACAAGAGCGCTAACGGGTACGATGGTTGTGTCATGGGTGACGAGGAAATTGGATTCAGAACAAGGACACGGTACGTGGAGCAGGATATCGGACGGGTCATCATATAATTCAGTGGGCTTAACTTGAGGCTTGGCATAGTCAGTTGCAGCGTGTTGCAGGGACAGCAAATCCCAGCCGAGATGAGGTCATGAGAACATGTCAGGAGGATGACAAATTCAATGAGGTACAAGGCACCAGCAATGAAGACGCGAGCAGTGCAGATAGTTGTCGGCTGTCTAATATGAGCGGACGCAGTACGAGGCGATAGTCTCTCGCGAGGCATAGTCACCTGTCGGACGGAGCGACAGAGGTTTCCGCTCATGGCGATGTGGTGGCACCGATGTCGACGAGGGCAGGACTATAAACACCTTAAGTGATTGCGGCACTAGCATTCGAGTGAGGAATACAAGTAATTTGAAGTTCCAACGAATATGCAGCTCCTGTCTTGCGAGTTGCAGCGGCTAGTTCCCGGCCCGGTAACGCTTCGCCGCCATATGGGCGAAATTGAGTGACGACATTTTAAATACGAGCGGCGAGGGAGGAAGTCCGGATGATAAGAGGGCCCTGCTGTCAGTCCGGGATTGGGAACTGGGAGACCAAATAAGATGGCACGTTCCATGTTGCATAATGCACAGGTATTCGGCGCCAGCAGTATCGTACAGCGTGTCCAGAGATGCCGCAGGTATAGCAAATGGGCCTGTTGTCCGAAGTGCGGCATAGAGGCACCTTCTGATGCAAAGTAAGATCAAAAGTTGTGCATGCCGAACGCACAGAGACCGATGTATTGGCGTATGACGGCGCAGGAGGAGGACGAGAAACGACTTCGGGATATGTAAAACTCATTACCTGAACGGAGACCGGAGTGAATGCTGGAGAGTATGCACAGCGCCCGAAGTTGGAATTGTAGGCGTAGTGAACGGCAATGCGGTTGCGACCGGAGTTGGTAGAGGTGATGGAAGAGCGGAATAAGGGCTCTCTTCTGGAACTTGCTGCTGGTTCGCAAGGCGAAGCTCCGAAGCGAGGAAAGTTGGTGACTCCACCACAGACGGCAGCAAAGACAACTGTCGCACAACCTCTTCACGTACAAAAACATTTATTTCAGTGGAGATGGCAGATGGCTCCCGCTTCGTGGCCAGTGCAACGAGCGAACATCAGGCAGGCGGCGAACAAAAACATTCTTTTTACGCAGCTTATCAAAGCCTCGGCAGAGGTCGAAGGCTGCTTTGCCCGTAGCGGAACCCTTGGCGAGGAGCATGTTGAAGGTGCCGTCGTCGATTCACTGAAGGGCATGACATAATTTATCGGCCTGTCATGGCTGGGGTTAACACGGTGACACAAGGTCCTCAACAACGTCCTTAATATACATCTTGAACGTTTCATTGGCCATCAGCACTCGTGATAGGAGGCGCTGTTCCGCGCAGAGTTTGAGAACGGCAGGATGGCCGAAGACCTGATAAAATTTTGTTTTGAAGGTAAGCCTGATGATGTCCAACTCGTGGTTTGGAAACCACAGATGAGCTATGTAGCTCAAGTAATATATGACGCTGTTCAGCTTGCAGTCGTTATCCTTGTTCTTGTAACGGCTCACCCGTTCGTAAGCGGACAGACAACCGTCGACGCAATCTTCGATGCTTACGGGGGAGGCAGCCCGGTCCCGTTAGCATATGGTGCCAATGCAGGTGACGGGTGGACCTGGGTGCAGTGCGGTCGGCTGTGTCATTGAGGCGGTTAGCATTCAGCTGTAAAGTTCCAGGGCGAGAACTTACTAGGGACTTGGAATGCACCTCCACGAGGTGAAAAGAAGATTACGGACTTAGTCCGATGTCTAACGCTCACACAGCACAGCACAGCAGCGGCGAATCACAAGCCGCAGGTCACAGGTTCAGTGCGAAACATGGATACTGGATATGGCATAGAGTAGTGGTTAGTGCGCTCATATGGCACACAAAATGACGAGGCGATTTATTTTCTGTGTCAGGTATCAGGACATGGTCTGGCGCCACGATTCATGACGCGCACTGATGACAGTGTGTAATTACATGTACTCATAAGACGTTCTGTTAACGTCACTCATGAGCCATTAGATACTTTAACATTAGTATTTCCATTTTATTGCGAAAGCAACACTACTCGCATTTATAGCCCTTCGCGTAGCCACGGTCGGTAGGCACGTTTGACCTTTAATGACCCCAGATTGCTGTGGCGTCATACCAGCTGCAAGAGATGGGCTACCAAGTCGAGTCGTAGGATAGCGGCGGTCGGTAGGCACGTGCGCCGGAGCTGGAGCCGCGCCGCTACCGAGTGAAGGCGCTGTTGTTATCTCGTCTCTCGCAGTTGAGAGGAGGAGGAGAAAAACGATGGGCATATAAATGCTTGCTCTTGGTGAGCTTAGGCACTCGCTACACATCCTGATAAACAGAAAGAAAAGTCAGGCCGTCTTGATGAAGCCAGGAATCAACAGCGGGCTACAGAGACAGATGAAGAACGGGAACTGCGTTTCGCTCGACGGCGCGCTCAAGATGCAGCTCGACGAGCTTACTGCCTGGACCATGGCGCTTCTCTCAATCCCTCCACCTCGTCACTTGGTCCATCGACGCTTCACAGCAAACCACCCTCCTCACCACATTCCAGAGTACCTTTTCCATTCATGGTCGACCATTCCATGGAAGGCACCCTATGCCCAGCCTCTTATTCATGCAACACCTCTCGCACAACAAGGCTACAGTACCTAAACCCTGATACCCATGCCCAACTCCTTTTATCTGGACAAAATGGACACTGCACACCATCACATCTCCCTGCATGACCTGGCGATGTGCTGCTATTGTACTATGTTCCCAATCCCATCGACCTAGCCACTTGCATCCCGCCCCTGTACCCCCTGCCTCCTATTTCTACACTGCATTTCTGGCACTTTTATGTCCTTGTGCCAACTTGTGACAGTGCATGTATATGAACGCTCAACAAAATGCGTTTGTAAAATGTTTTATTTGCCTGATTTCTTCCATGGTTTATGGCTGCTTAGGTAGATGAAATGCCAGATGTATTGGGAAATGACTGCATAAGAAAATACAATGATCAAATTGATAGTTATTCAAAGCATGTGGTGATAGTAAGTAAAGGTGAAGGTTAAATAGCTTTGCATGGCTAGAGGTGGCTTAACAGCATTAGTGCCAATGCCATGTGTTCCAATGAATCCTCGTTAAATGCCAAAAAATACCAATATGTGGTACTAGCGGCGCTGCTGGTTTATCGTCTATGTTGGTTTTACCAAGACTGGTCCAACGGTTGCATATAAGTCGGAAAAATATATAAAAATAGGAATTTCTAGAAGAAACCATGTTATACCATTGTTGGCAGCAATCTATGCCAATTTTGGGGCGCGGTTGGTGCGATATTGGTGGGATGTGTAACGTGTTGGATATCTTCTAAGTAGTGTGTACTGCCAGGACGTGCGATATAAAAGGCTAGTGGAGAGACTGTTATGGGTGCGTGTTGGTGAGGCCAGCTGGAACAAATAGGTGACACGCAATTACCAGCAAACACAGGATAGACGTTCTCGCGTAATAACGTTGGTCAACTAAGTCGATTATCCAAATTGCACAGAACACCGAGGTTTAGACGGCACGGCTCTAGTAAATTTTGAATTGGGAGGTCCGATGAGGTGCGCCAGATGGGCAGCAGAGGTAAAGGGTAGGCAGCGGGAAGGAAGGTTGTGTTGCAGTGTACGTGTCAGGCAACGTTGTATATTTGTGACATTATATACCGGTACGAACAAGGTCTGGCAGGTGTGTGGGGCAAAGAACAGCAGGTGTACCAAGTACAATAATCAAAGTAGCAGAAAAAGAAAAAGATGAGCATCAAATGAGTGAAACTGGCTCCGCACGCCACGCTGGCAAAACGCGTTGCCGGCTTGTCGCACCGACACGAGTTCTAATACATGACGCTGAAGACATTGGCTCAACGGGGCCAGTAAAGCTTTCACTTTAAAACTTCCCGACGGGATATGAGTTCAGACATTTTTTGATGGAAGCTCGAGCCGGGCATCCTGAAGAGTGAAGTTGAATGGGCCTTAGCCAGCCTTGCTAAAAACAAAGCTAGCGGAATTGATGGCATTCCAGCTGAGTTGCTTCAAAACCTCAACCATGACGCTGTTAACATTCTGCATACATTATGTCAGAAGATTTGGACAACCCTGCAGTGACCACAGGATTGGAGGAGGTCAGTTTACATCCCCATTCCAAAGAAAGGCAGTGCCAAAGATTGTTCCAACTACCGCACGATCGCGCTTATTTCGCATGCTAGCAAGGTGATGTTGAAATTCCTCCAAGGTAGGCTGCAGCAGTATGTGGATCGGGAGCTTCCGGACGTGCAAGCTGGGTTTCGCAAGGGCAGAGGAACTAGAGACCAAATTGCCAACCTTCGCTGGAACATGGAAAAAGCAAGAGAGTTCCAGAAACCCATCTACTTCTGCTTTATTGATTATGCGAAAGCGTTTGACTGCGTTGATCACAGCAGATTGTGGCAAGCTCTCCAAGAGATGGGAGTTGCAATTCACCTCATCTGTCTCCTCAGGAACCTGTATGAAGGGCAAGAGGCCACAGTCACAACTGGGCATGGTCTTACTGATTGGTTTCCGATTGAGAAAGGAGTGAGGCAAGGCTGCATACTGTCGCCCTGCCTATTTAACCTCTATGCAGAGTGCATCATGAGGAAGGCCCGTCTGGACGAGTCTTCAGCTGTTGTGGATTGCTGGAAAACGTATCAACAACCTTAGATATGCGGATGATACCACTTTAATGGCAGAAATTGAAGTGGAACTCAAGAGACTTCTGATGCGCGTACAAGAAGAGAGAAGTTTGGGCTTAAACTGAACATCAAAAAGACAAAGATCATGGCGTCTTGCCCTATCAAGTCTTGGAGCATCAAAGTACAAGAAGTGGAAGCTGTGACAGATTTTCTCTTCTTGGGCTCCAAGATTACCTCGGAAGGAGACTTCAGCCATGACATTATTAGGAGACGCCTGCTTCTGGGAAAGAGGGCAATTGTTAGCCTTGACCGCCTAGTAAAGAGCAGAGACATTAGTCTGCCAACCAAGATCCGTATAACTCGTGCTATGGTCTTTCCACTTGTGATGTATGGATGCGAGAGTTGGACTTTGAAAAAGGCTGACCGCCGAAGAATTGACGCGTTTGAATTGTGGTGCTGGCGAAGACTCTTGAGAGTTCCTTGGACTGCCAGCAGATCAAATCAGTCGATATTGTCGACCATAAACCCTGACCGCTCATTGGAGGGTCAAATTCTAAAGTTAAACCTCAGCTACTTTGGTCATCTGATGAGAAGAGAGGAGTCGCTGGAGAAAGATTTGATGTTGGGAAAGGTTGAGGGTCGCCGGAGAAGGGGTAGGCAGCGAACGCGATGGTTAGATGGCATCCTCGAGGCACTGCAGATGAAGTTATATGATGTTAGGAAGGTAGTGAGAGACCGGAAAGCGTGGCGTGACATGGGCCATATGGTCACGAAGAGTCGAACACGACTGAACGCCTGAACTGAACTGAGTTGGTAACCTTATAGCTGTTGCCGCACTTGTTCAACCTGGGTTTTAAACTGGTACACAATGTCGCGCTGAACATCACATACTGGTATTTTTATCGACTTTAATTTGTTGTGGATGGGTCCAATTACGTCGCTGTCTGTGAGGTTCTTTTCTTTAGATCTTCTGGCCACCTTATTCTGTGGCTTATTCAGAGACAGCAATCTAAATAGACGACCAGACTGACCAAGCTAACGACGAATAATTAATGTACACACATGGACGGGACGAGAGTAGAACGAGCAAGTGGGACGATGACAAAACACAAATTGTCAAAAAGTCACCAAGTTGTTGGATGGAGAAGCCGGTGCAGACGCTCCGGGTAGTCAGAGTTTTAAAGGGTCGGTGCAGTAGGGCTTCGGTAAGCCCAGCGGAAGGCTAGGCCACCGGACGGGGCCCAGTAGAGGTAAGATGCCTCGAGTTGCCTTTCCACGGCTGATGCGTCAGGCCTCCCCGACGTGCCTGCGCTCAGTACGGCGCCGAACGCTCGTGCCAGTGAAGAGCTGGCGCTGTGGCACTACCGGGCCCGACCACCGTTCCGAGTTTCGTGGACGACAGGAGAACAGGACAGGATACGGCCGGCAGGCCCCAGGTCTGGATCCCCGGGTCAGGCCTGGCAGAAGACGCACCGCTCCGAGCTCCTTGGACAGCCGAGCGGCGCCGCTGCTCGCCTTTTCTCCCCTGCTCGTGCCTCGTGCTCCTCGAGCCAATCTCCACGTTTTCCTCTTCTTCTTTCTCCAAACGTGGTTTTCTTCGTCTTTTATCCAATTATCACATGTTCTTCACACTATCACACTCACTTTTTAGAGTCGTTTAAGTGGCCCCACATCTATTAAAGAGCAAAAAGAAAATGTCCCTAATCACCGATTTTGGAGATGTTTTAATTCAGCCTTATGTAGTAACTTTAGTTTTGATCAGAAAGCGATCCGAATCGTAAGTGCTTTTACACAACTCATCTGTAAAACTTAGATAAGTCTAATGCAGGCATTTTTATGAAACCTTTCTTTCTTTTGTCGTCTTGTTTTTTTTCTGCAGGTCCGGTCTTTGGGTCTCTCTTCCTTAGCATCTCTTAGTGGGATTGATATTTTTCCGTTCAAACCTTTATTTCACAAAAGCTATGGTTTCTGAGTAGGCCTGAAGCATGGTGAAGTCATTCGCCTAGTCCTCGACAGTAAGGCGCATTTCATTTATCCAAAAATGACGAGCCTAAAACCAATCCTAGTGCTAAATAGACATTGACGACGGATACTAGATCGCTCCCAACTTCTCAGGTTGAATGTAATAGCCTCACTGTCGGCCAGATATATGCTTGGCCAACAATGTTTATAGTTACAGAATTTTTAAGAAATGGTTCCACAAAAAGAATGTAACGTATGAATTATTCATATTCAACAAAAATACGTCATAACTGCAATAAGTAAAATAGCAAAGGCAGACACCTGTCTTCAGAGCACTATTGTATTTTAGCTCATACGGAGGTTCGCAATTTTTTCTGTTTCCCACTCCTCTAAACTTCGGCCTTTCTGTAGATAGATGAAGACGTATTTAACAATAAAGACGTCAAGCCGCTGTTAGTTTTTAAAAACTTACTATGTCGTTCGAGGTGAGGTTCGATATAAATTACAGCAGGCCGTGCAGATTATTTTGTTCTAGAAAGCGCTGCAGACTCCGACGTTTATCGTTGTCCATTAGCCACAAAAACATGATATAGCTCTTACTCTGACCCTTTTTTATGCCTCTTTCACATGTAGCCACCCAAACAGCACAGTTTGATGTCCTGATATGATGCAAATTTTGCGGCAAAGTTTGGATTGAATGCGGCTATAGCAGAACAAGTAAATAATTGAACATCTGTGCTATACAGTTATCGCCGCAAAATATTCACGCTAGGTGGCACTCAAGACCAATACAGCCTGACGTCACATGGAGGCCATAAAGATAGATTTGCAAAAAACACATCTGAGCTAGAAAAAGGGGAATGGGACTCTGTTGTCCAGACGCAGGTGCGAAACAGCATTTTAATGCCCTGAGTCAATAAACATCGCACAAAAAAGCAGCGGTGAGTGTCATTAGCTGGTCTGCCGAAGGACGGTGGTTTGAGTTCTTTCCTTAGTTGCATTTTTTATGCGTACCATTTCCCACTGATCTCTACCCGTGTTGTTTCATAGCTCTAGACATGTATTCTAACCCGAGGGCGCATTTTCCTCTTGCACCAAAGCTCACTGGCTCATACACGAAAGTTCTAAATCCCAGTTTCACCAAGTTTGACATTAATTCAGCCTGTACAAAGAATAACTACACCGAATCTGTCATTTTCTAGATGCAGTCCTGTTTATGAGTCTCACAAGTAACAGCCCGATGCACGTCAACTGGCCGTTCAGTCGTCTCTACGCTCATCTCATTTGCATACATTTCGCTTCCATTTGAGTTAAACGTTAGCGCTCGTCCTGTGTCCCTCTTTTGACCTCTTCTGTTTTGAGCTAAGCTGCCTTTAAATTCATATTTAGTCTCGTTTTGACATTATCAGTAAGATAGTGTTCCCGGCACACTTCAATGAATTTGTTTCGAAGCCATGAAACGCGGCTCTTGTAGTATTAGAAAATATATTTATAATCTATAGGTATACTGCTTTTGCGGATACATCTCCGCGCCTTTGAGTGCATGCTCCTCTCAAGCTTAGCTTATTAGGCCTGTAGTGCCATACGTATCACATCACACCTACAAGAAATCGGTACGGTCATTCCTCGAAAAGTGCGCACAAGCAAGTATCACCGACCTCTTTGGTGGAAAGTAAATGTTCGATCCTCTCGGGCTCTTCTTGATGAGTACAATTTTTATTTCTTCTGTGCTACCGGCGCCGGTCATTTTTGCTCGCCGAATCTGATTTTGAGAACATAAAGCTTCGCAAGTATAATGCCGCGGTAGAACTTTGGGTGCCACCGCATCTTATAATTGAAAGTGCCAAAGTATAGAACCGATAAATGCTTCACTCGATGAAACACAATTCCCGATTTAACGAAATAATTCTCGGCTCCCCTCAACTTTTGATTCAACTGTGTAATATATATAAGCAGATAAATAAAGGGCAAATGAGGGTACTCGATATAATACATGAAGGAAAGAAGCCAACAGTCGGCGAGGCCAAGGAAAGCATTGGGGATTGTACTTTGTCTTTATATATATATATATATATATATATATATATATATATATTGGCAAAACTCAGTGACGCTATCAAGCAGCGGCCAGCGGAGTTGACCTACATCAAACTAGGCACACGTTTGCTGCTATGCACAGCCATATGTGAAAAATAACGAGGCCGGCAGGGCTCTACCTTGCTGGTTCAAATTAAAACGTCTTAATTATTGAGGAGTACTATTATACCGATTTGTAGACTATGACCTGTCCTGTAGGAGTGTTCAGCCACAATGGTAACAAACTTGAAGTGTGGTAAACGTTCAGATATAGTTTCCATTTTTGCGCAAAACCTTTCTTTGATAAATTTTGATGGTTCATTTTTATGCTCACAATATCGTCATTTCCCCTTTCAGGCCACAACAACATCATTGACCTCATAGCTTTAATGATCCTGTTTATCAGAAAATCCAGCTCCGTCGTTTGGCATTGGTGTTGTCAGCGAAAGCAACGAGCATGGCATTGACGGATGGTAGCTGGCCGGTGACATGGTCGCGCACTTACTGGATGTAGGGTTCCTGACGTTCCTTTTGGCAGGAGGTGTTGACTTGGGCCTCTCCAATCATTACAGGGGTGATATCTGAATCACCCTCCCAGCAGCTTTGCATTCTCCTTATCCCTAGCTCGCGCAGACGCTCTCAACGGCTTGGGTAAAGTGGGGATTCGTATGTGAAGTGAGAGCCTACGCTACCGCATCACGTCCTAAAGGCGGAGTTTAATTGTTCCCCATAATAAAATTTTACTATTGTACTCATTCACGTTACAATGTACCACTAGACCTATTGGAGAAGACGATATTAGGTCTTG
The DNA here is from genome assembly GCF_055883805.1 of Amblyomma maculatum. Classification (NCBI taxonomy): domain Eukaryota; kingdom Metazoa; phylum Arthropoda; class Arachnida; order Ixodida; family Ixodidae; genus Amblyomma; species Amblyomma maculatum. The sequence goes on from NC_139354.1 coordinate 60,175,438, forward strand.
TAGTTCTGGAAACCTTGCCTACAACATATATTATGTTGCAATTCAGGGCAGAAAAATGAACAAATGCAATTCGTACTCTTATGAAATAAAATTTGTTTTGCAGTGCAGATTGACATGTCGAATTCTACGACCTTGTATTATATCAAAGGAGATTCAAGGTATTCCATACCCATTGCAGACCAACCGTACACTTATTCAACTATCGCAAAGGGAGAATGCATAATAGCTTGAACGGAAAGTTCCGGAATTTATCAGCAATACTGGTGTTCATGGCTTTTGTAATCTTACCGCTCCCTTGCCTCCTCCTTTATCAGTATGTCTTGTGCCAAAGATGCTGAATAACAATTGATAAAGACACTTAAACTGCTACCATGTCAGAATGCGAAAGCATGATTTTCGTGTGGCTACAATTTGGGTGGAAATGTTTCTACTATAAAGTGTTAAACAGTCGATCATCAAGGGCCACATCATAAAGACTATTAGGAAGGCTTGGTAACGTCCGCCTGCGTATGACCAGAAGAAAATTTCGTAGTAAGAGGCAGTAAGGCTGTCCTTCATAATTTTGGGAGTGGCAGCATCGCGGGGCTGTCACCCAAAAATTTTAGCTATAACCGCTGGATAGGAATTGTCAGTTAACATGGAAACCCGTTAACTCTGCTGTCCCCGGTAATGAGGGGGCTCAACACCTGGACCGAGATCTCTAATTCTGAAGGGAGCTAGAGCCCCGGGCAATAGAGGAACGAGCAGCGTCTGCAACACGGCGGAAGTTTTATTGGACAATACAAATTCAGACTTATGCTGGCAATCCCACCTCATTCGATATTCGATAACAGGAAGGCTTTCGCGTGGCGGCGAGTACAAAGTGATGCAAATATGAGCCCTGCATGGACATACCACATGGACCATCAGCTAATATCGCAAGATTTGTACACTCACTGAAGGGCGAATGGGACCCTTGACCTCATAATTTCGTAGTTCCCCAATTCTCCTAGAATGGACAAAAATACTACCGCTTAAACTCATCATTATTACCTGGTTCTCGTTTGTGTCTTTTCCCAGACGACATTGTAAGTTTGCCGAAATCTGCCATCATTTTGCCATCATTTTGTGCTGTAGATGTTGAGGGCTCAACATCCAGTAACTGTGTGATCGAGACAACGAGTTCTGCACCTCACTCCGTGGAAGTTCGGGAAGCCTTGTTTCATGGAAATCATCAGTACTGAAGGGGTTTTTGAAGCTTGGGTCATATAATGTTGCGATAAGGTAATTTTGTTTTCGCCGTGGCTTTGAAATCTTACCTTCATGCTGTTTGCAAGTTTTTGCGAATAGTGGTGTGTCGTGATCTGCTGCAGCATATTATTTCAGCACCATATGCGTCGTTCTATAAAGGAATGGTATCACCGAAGAAAAGGTTGCACACTTCTCCCCTCTCAGTTGTTTCGCTGCTGATGCCATTTATTCAAGGGCCTTGACCATTCCATCCTCTGTTTTCGATTCATGTGCTGTCGGTTTGATTACCGCTGTCTAAGAGGTAGACAGTTTAAGAGAAACTACCTCTTGAAGCTGAAGACGACGGAATGGCACATCATGCTCGCTATTCCATCTGGTGTCAACATTCTGGACGAGCTCCAGGCGCCAGTGACAGTCTTTATTCTTGCTGGAGCTTTGGTACTGAGCTTGTAGTCACCCACTTTTGAAAGGTATTCCTTAAGAATGGCGGGTGCTCCTGCAATTTCTTTTTTGGCATCCTTCATGGCTCCAAAACTGCATGGGGATCACTGAAAGTCCCGAATAGCCGCGCGGGAAGTTCGAGAATGTTCATCACAGGAAATAGGCATATCTTGCAGTTGCATGTCTCACTGGCTCAACATTCCTTTCAGGTGTTCTATGTTAGCTGCAGTTTGACTCGCAGTCAAGGGCTGGTTGCCCAATATAAGCCACCACATTTTTGTTTTTGTTGATCAAATGACGGTAAGTGAGACTAAAATAACTGGTTTGAACTCGACGTTCACATGCCTCTGGTGAATGATCAAGGTTGTGGGTGTGATTTCGCCGCTTGACAGTGCTGTTAGGGTCCCTAAAGGTCGGTAATGATCGTTTTGAAATAGTTGTCCGAAAGGGGTTTTTATATAGAGATTCCACTTCATAATCTCCTTGAAGCCTCGGCTTTCAACAAAGTCGTCTAGTCGCAGTTGGAGTGCAAAATCCGAGCAATCCGCGTTGCGATTTGTTGCGTTCGCAACTACAACTCCTTGGCAGTGTCAAACATACATTTGATAGAAGACTTCAATGCCCTGTCGAAATTTGTTCGCTTCCCGCGCTTTCCATAAAAAGCGCATTGGGCAAAGTGTAATGTTCGTTCCTTAGGTGGTTTCCCAGCGGAGTCATTGTGCCCGACGGCGTCCTAAGATTGGCACTGCACGCCTTGCAAGTCGCTTCCCGTGGAGAGCCCTTCACGAAATGTTTCCAGATCGCACTTTTCATGTGATCAGCCATGTAGCGTAGACAGGCACTGCGCATAAACCGCTGTAAGATTTCTATTTTTTTTTTCGCGCACCTTAATACAGCAGCGCGGAGACACGTAAACGGGAACTATATATACGGAACCATGATGCACGAAACTGGGCCAAGCGCTGACACCGCGTGGCGTGGGCGCGCGGACAGCCAGCAGTGCGAAATTTTGTACGCGACAGGTGCTCAATGCGTAGTCACGTACAGCGACACCGCGGGACGGCGTATCGCTGTTCTCACGACATTCCCTGAGGAAATTACATTCACGCTTGTTGGGAGCGGAATCATTTCAGGCCTACTGTGACCTAGGTCGCTAGCGACGTTCCGGCCGCATGAAGTGGGGGAATTTCGTTTCGGCTATTCGTAACCCGGTTTCGTCACTACAGTGCTATTAGGTTTGTGCTAAGGAGAATTCATTTCCGCCTGCTGTGCGGTGGCTGTAGAATAAAAATGTTTGCTGCACGCGACTACACTGAAAAATCTGGGGAGGAATGGCAAATCTCGCATCGGTGCTTTCACCTAAATACCGAATAGTCGGTCTTGCGAATGCTAGGTATTCGAATTACGAAGAACATTTGCTATTCTTTTTGTACACGAATGTTCGAGTATTTGCACGCCAAAGCTTGGGCGGGGCAGTATGAGGATGCAGCAAGATCCGTTCGCACCCGGCTAGCTATAAAAAGCAGTCTACTCTGAAAAAAGGATGACGCGGGCTACCCACCTCTGAAGGAAAGACTGCTCGTCGAGCGTCAACAACTGGCCGGCGGGAATACCCAATAAAAGTACGCAGATACGCGTTATGAATGCTAAAATCAGCAGAGGTAAAGGGTAGTCAGATGTCAGGAAGGCTATGCGGCATTTTATGAGTCTGTTTTTATACTGTTGGTATGTTAGCTGTTGCATATTTGTGGCAATATATAAAGGTACGTATAAAGTCTGGCAGGTGAGTAGGCCAGAGAAAGCAGGTGTGCGAACTGCAGGAATCAAAGCACCAGAAGGAGGAAAACATGGAATAGAAGCGTGCGCCGCAGTCTCCGCTAACCACCCTTGTAAATCGCGGCGGCGACTTCTCGCGTCGCGCACTAGGTTGAATATATGACGCCGACGAGCTTGACTCATAGCACGGTAAATGTTTCACTACAGAACAACTACAGGGAATCTGGATCAGGCATTTCTTGGCGGAAGCTAGTAGCTAACCTTATAGCTATCGCTGCAATAGTTCAATTTGTGTTTTAAAAGTTGAAAGGTATTTCGCTGTGCATTGCATACTGTTATTTTTATCGACTTCTACTTGTCGTGAATACATCCACACACGCCGCTATCACGCTGTCTTCATATAGTCGGTTAAGCGGCCCCGAACATCTTTAGTGCAAAAAGCCAAGGTTCATAATCACCGATTTGAGTGATCTTTGCCTAAAGCCTTATGTTGTAACTTTAGTTTTGAAGAGAAAGCGAACTGAATCGTTAATTTCTTTAGCACATATCATTTTACAAGCTTAGTGGAGTTATTTTTTTAAGTATTTTTTTCCGTCGCTTTGTTTTTCTGCTTTTCCTGCTTTTGGGTTCTCTCTTCGCTTAGCAATTCTGAGTGGGATTTATATTTTTGCGTTTAAGCCTTTACTTCACAGAAAAATGGCATATTGTTTCTGAGTTGGCCTGAAGATTGGTGAAGGCTTCGCCGAAATCTTAAGCGTAAAGAGCATTTCATTTATCAAAAATGACGGGCCTAAAGCCAATGCGGTTGGTGCATAGATATTGACGTCAGGTACTGGAGCGCGCACACCTTATTGGGTTGAATGTCCTAGCCTCCCTGAGCGGCCAGCAATATTTTTCTAGTTACAGTAATTCCAAGAACTTTTTCCCTACAAGGAATGTAACGAGGGAATTAATTATATTCAAGAAAAATACGTCATAACAGAAATTACTAAAATACAAGAGACAAAAAGCTGCTTCCAGACACTATTGTAGTTTAGCTGGTGTAGAGGTCCAGTAGTTGTTTCTAAATTCCTGTAAACCAGCTTTCTTATTCATACTTGTAGAGGTATTTAACAATATAGTCGTCAGGCCGCTTTTTCCTTTTGATTATTTATTATGTGGTGTAAAGTGAGGTTGACGATAAACTATAGCAGGGCATATGGAGGTAATTTTCTTCTAGAAAGCAGCCTCCTGCGTATAGCGTTGTCCATTACCCAAATGAATATGTTTAGCTCTTTCCTTTTTCTTAATCTTTATTTATGCCTGTTTCACATGAAGCAACCAAAATAGCATAGTTTCATTTCATGATATGATGCAACTTTTGCGACAAAGTTTGGTATGAGTGCAGCTATAGCAGAAGAAATAAATATTGGGGCATCTATGTTATGCACTTATCGCTGCAGAACATTCACGCTAAGTGACACTCATGATCGACCAATACAGATGGACGTCACATGGAGGTCAGAAAGATAGAGATTGCAAAAAAGGAAAACTGCTCTAGAAAATGAGGAATAGGACCGTGTTGTCCAGGCGCGGGTGCGAAGCAGCAGCCAGCGTGCTCATCTGGGGTGCCGAAGACGGTGGTTTGAGTTCTTGCATTGGTTAAATTTTTGTATGTACCATTTCGCACATATTTTTACAATATAGCAGTGTTGTTTTGTAGCTCTACGCATGTATTCAGGCCCGGGGCCACTATTGTGTTGAGCATCTAAGCTTTCTGACTCATACAGAAATCTCAAATACCGAGCTTCAGCCGGGTTAACATTAAATTCGTCTGTACAAACATATCTATACCAGACCTCAAATGAAATTCAAAAACAATTTTCTAGGTGGCTGTCCTCTTTTTGAGACTGACAAGTGATAGCCTGATTCAAGTCAACTGGACTTTCAGTCTTCTCTATTCTCATCTCATTTGCATGCTTCCAAATTCAGTTGAAAGTTAGCGCTCGTCCGGTGTCGCTCATTTGTCTTCATCTGTTTTGCGCTAAGCCCCGCTGTAAATTCATATTTAGCCTAACTTTCACGTGATCAGGTAGATAATGTTTCCGGCGCACTTCATTGGATCTATTTTTCCGAAACCATGAACGCGGGTCTTGTAGTACCAGAATGTACATATATACTAAGAAACACGTTTGAGGAAAATCCCTCGTGGTGGAGTAGATTTCTAAGCTATATATATATATATATATATATATACATATATATATACCCGCTGTTTGCTAAACTATGGACAGATAATCATTTTTCAATAAAGGTGTTGATCCTCAGTGACACCAACTAGCAGCTGCCTGTGGAGGTTACCTCCATCAAACTAGGAGCTCGTCTGCGGCTATGCACAGACATCTGACAAACAACGAGGCCCTCGGGGCTCTATGATGCCGGTTCAAAACCGGCTATCCGGTCGCGTGACATACGCTGAAACAATAAGATGTCTTGATTAATGAACAGAACTCTTATACCAATTTATAGCCTATGTAATGAGAAATAGGAGATTACGCCACACAGCTAACCAACTTGAAGTCGGCTTAACATTGCAGAAAACCAGACATCCTACTTTTCAAACTAGTTTCCTCTTTTGCGCAAACCCTTCTTTGAGTAGTTTTGATAGCTCATTTTCATGGTCGCAATCCAGTAATATCCACTTTCAGGATGCAACATCAATATGACATAATATCGTCGTCCGGAGTCGGTGTTGTGAGCGAAAAGCCACTAGCATGGCTTTAACAGGTTGTAGTTTTCAGGTAGAGCAGCCTCGGACTGACTGGATGTAAGGCTACGTTTCGCGCATTCCATTCGCAGCAGCTGTCGACTTGGGTTTTTTATTTTAAGGGTGATATCTGATTCAGCATGCCAGCAGCTTTGCGTTCTTACCCCTAGCCCACGCAGGCGCTCCCATGCAACTTGGTTGAAATGGAACTTTATATGTGAAGTGAAAGCCTACGCTATCGCATCATGTCCTAAAGGCGAAGCATAATGGTTTCCCAAAATGTTCTTTTACCTTCGTACGAATCAACATGGCCATGCACCACTGTATATGTTAGATAAGACGATATTTAGGTCTTGTAATTTCGCAACCCTTGCCTCTACCTGCGCGTCAATTTATATTGGAATTCAGTGCAAAAAATGTACAAAGGCAATAGACACTTGTATCAAATAAAACTTGTATTTTTGCATATTGACATGTTGAGTTCTTCGCCCGTGTATTTGTTCAAAGGAAATTCAAGTAATGCCGCACCAATTACAGCTAACCTTATAATTATGCGACTATTGCATATGCGCAATACATAATAGCGTGAACGGAAAGTTCCCACATTTATCAGCTATATTACTACAATCCCCTTTTGTATTACTACTCTTCCTCTCTCACCCTGCCTTGTACAAAAGATGCTGAATAGAAAATTGATCAGTTCAGTTCAGTCGTTCAGTCGTGTCCAGCTCTTCGTGACCCTATGGACCATGTCACGCCACGCTTTCCGGTCTCTCCCTATCTTCCTAACATCACATAAATTCATCCGCAGTGCCTCGAGGATGCCATCGAACCATCGCGTTCGCTGCCTACCCCTTCTCCGGCGACCCTCAACCTTTCCCAACATCAAATCTTTCTCCAGCGACTCCTCTCTTCTCATCAGATGACCAAAGTAGCTGAGGTTTAACTTTAGAATTTGACCCTCCAATGAGCGGTCAGGGTTTATGGTCGACAATATCGACTGATTTGATCTGCTGGCAGTCCAAGGAACTCTCAAGAGTCTTCGCTAGCACCACAATTCAAACGCGTCAATTCTTCGGCGGTCAGCCTTTTTCAAAGTCCAACTCTCGCATCCATACATCACAAGTGGAAAGACCATAGCACGAGTTATACGGATCTTGGTTGGCAGACTAATGTCTCTGCTCTTTACTAGGCGGTCAAGGCTAACAATTGCCCTCTTTCCCAGAAGCAGGCGTCTCCTAATAATGTCATGGCTGAAGTCTCCTTCCGAGGTAATCTTGGAGCCCAAGAAGAGAAAATCTGTCACAGCTTCCACTTCTTGTCCATTGATGCTCCAGGACTTGATAGGGCAAGACGCCATGATCTTTGTCTTTTTAATGTTCAGTTTAAGCCCAAACTTCTCACTCTCTTCTTGTACGCATCAGAAGTCTCTTGAGTACCACTTTAATTTCTGCCATTAAAGTGGTATCATCCGCATATCTTTGGTTGTTGATACGTTTTCCAGCAATCCACAACAGCTGAAGACTCGTCCAGACGGGCCTTCCTCATGATGCATTCTACATATTGGTTAAATAGGCAGGGCGACAGTATGCAGCCTTGCCTCACTCCTTTCTCAACCGGAAACCAATCAGTAAGGTCATGCCCAGTTCTGACTGTGGCCTCTTGCCCTTCATACAGGTTCCTGAGGAGACAGATGAGGTGAATTGGAACTCCCATCTCTTGGAGAGCTCTACACAATCTGCTGTGATCTACGCAGTCAAATGCTTTCGCATAATCAATAAAGCAGAAGTAGATGGGTTTCTAGAACTCTCTTGCTTTTTCCATGATCCAGCGAAGGTTGACAATTTGGTCTCTAGTTCCTCTGCCCTTGCAAAACCCAGCTTGCACGTCCGGAAGCTCCCGATCCACATACTGATGCAGCCTACCTTGGAGGATTTTCAACATCACCTTGCTAACATACGAAATAAGCGCGATCGTGCGGTAGTTCGAACAATCTTTGGTACTGCCTTTCTTTGGAATGGCGATGTAAACTGACCTCCTCCAATCCTGTGGCCACTGCAGGGTTGTTCAAATCGTCTGACATAATGTATGCAGAATGTTAACAGCGTCATGATTGAGGTTTTGAAGCAACTCAGCTGGAATGCCATCAGTTCCGCTAGCTTTGTTCTTACCAAGGCTGGCTAAGGCCCATTCAACTTTACTCTTCAGGATGCCCGGCTCGAGATCAGTAATCACAACCGTCTTATGTTGGGTTTGCTCATTCGCGTCCTTCTTGTACAGTTCTGTGCATTCCTGCCACCTCTTATTTATCTCTGAGGCTTCAGTGAGGTCCTTGCCTCGTTTGTCCTTTATCACGCCCAGCTTAGCCCAGAAGCTTCCTTTGATATCTTTGATTGTCTTATACAGAGCTCTTGTGTTCCTTAATTGGCTGTTGTCCTCAACTGCTCGGCACTGTACGTTCAGGAATGCATTCTTATCTCTCCTTTCTATATTCTTAAAATCCGCATTGAGAACCTTGTATCTTTCTCTTTCCCCCATAACATTTGCCACCCTCCTTTCCTCAGCTATTTGCAAAGCCTCTTCAGATAGCCAGTTTGCTTTCTTGCATTTCTTTTGCTTTGGAACTACCTTAGTAGCAACTTCTTGTATTATATCACGAAAATCAGTCCACATCTCTTCGGAGATCTAATTCTTGAAATCGATTCCTTACTTCCACAGCATATTTTAATGGAATTTGATCCAGATCATACCTGAAAGACCTTCTCGTTTTCTGCGTTTTCCTCAATCGAAGCTTAATGTTGGCAACAAGAAGCTGATGATCGCTGCCACAATCGGCCCCAGGCCTTGTTTTTACTGCTGGTATAGCGCTTCTCCATCTCTGCCGGCAAAGAATATAATCGATCTGATTCCTGTACAGACCATCGGGTGAAGTCCATGTGTACAGTCGCCTCTTGTGCTGTTGAAAATGAGTATTTGCTATGGTCAGGTTGCTTTCTTGACAAAACTCTACAAGCCTCTGCCCAGCTCTATTTGGCTCGCCAAGAACGAACTTGCCTATAATTCCGGATATTTCTTCACACCCGACCTTAGCATTACAGTCTCCTATGAGAAATGACGTCTGATGATGGGGTGTGGTCTAAAAGGCATTGTAAGTCCGCATAAAATCTCTCAACATCAGCTTCTTCAGCAGTAGTGGCCGGTGCATAGACTTGGATAACTGTTATGTTGAAATGGTTACCTTGGATCCGAAGTGAAATCATTCGGTCGTTTTCGGGGTTGTACCCTAGCACTGCTTTGCCCATTCTTCTGTTTACTATGAGAGCGACCCTATTCCTTCTCTTGGATTCGTGCCCACAATAAAAGACATAATGGTCGCCGGAGTTAAATTCTCCCATTCCGGTCCACTTGAGCTCGCTGATACCCAAGATATCAATGTTCAATCTGTCCATTTCTCGCTTGACGACATCCAGTTTACCTTGCGTCATAGATCTTGCATTCCATGTTGCTATGTGATATATTTCCTTGCAACATGGGACTTTCCGGTCGCTTCCCGACACATCCACAACTGAGCGTCCTTTTGGCTTTAGCCCAGCCGCTTCATTCGTCCTGGAGCTACTAGGAATCGCCCTTTGCTCATCCCCAGTAACATGTGGGGCGCCTTGGAACCTGGGGGGCTCATCTTCCGGCGCAATATCATTAGTGGTATTGTGACTGGCCATAGGGTTTTCTTGGCAGGAAATACTGGAGTGGGTTGCCATTACCGTCTCCAGTGAATCACATTTTGTCAGAACTCTCTGCCGTGACCTGTCTATCTTGGGTGGCCCTACACAGCAGAGCTCACGACTTCATCGAGTTTCGCAAGCCCCTCCTCCACGACAAGGTAGTGATCCAATGAAGGGGAAGAAGAGTTTAGCTCGCCAAACAGTATAAGAATAAGTAAGTATAAGAAAATTGATAGAGGTAGTTAAAACTGCTAACATGTCCAATGCGAAAGCATGCTTTTCTGTGTGGCTGAAATTTCATTGGAAATGTCTCTACGATGAAATGTGTTAAAAGTCGATCATCAAGACTCGCGACATAGACTGTTAAGGAAGGCTCTTTAGCGTCCACCTGCGTATGAAAAAAACACCAATTCTTACTAACAGAAAGTAAGGCTGCCCTTCATAATGTTGGAAGAGGCAGCATCGCGCACGTGTCACCCATGAACCTTGGCTAAAAACTGCTGAAAAAAAATATTCAGATACTTTGGAAACCCATTCACGCTGGTGTGCCTGATAATGAGCCCGAGAGCTCTAATTACGACGAGGGGTAAAGCCCCCGGGCAACAAAGGAACGAGCAGCGTCTCTAACACGGCGGAGTAACGTTGACCATTTCGAATTCGGACATATGCTAACAACCCCAAGGCGTTCAATATTCGATAATAGAAAAGGCTTTTGCGTGGAGGCGGCAACAAACGAAAGCATATATGCGCCCTGCATTGGTGTACCATATGTAACCCCAGCTGATATCGCATGATTGATACACGCACGAAATTGTGAGAGGGATCCTTGGCCGCACATTTTTTACATTTCCAAATTCCCCCAGGATGGTCAGATATAACGGCTTAAATTTTTTAATATAAGCAGTTTCCTGATTGTGTCCTGTAATAGATAATATTGCACGTTGGTCGATATTGTCCGATTATAGCACTGCAATCTTTTTTGCTGTAGATGTTGAGGGCTCAGCACAGTAACTGGGGGACTGAGTTAAGTTCTACACTTGACGTCATGCTAGTTCCAGAAATCTTGTTTCATAGAAAGCTGCAATATGAAGATATCTTGAAAGCTGCAATCTGAAGATATCTTTGAGCTTTGATCACATACGTTTGCCATGATGTACTCAAGTTTGCATTGCGGCTAGGAAGTCTTGTCTTCATGCTTTTTTGCATGTTTTGGCATACAACAATATTTCATGATCTGCTGCTGCACAGTCCTTCAGCACCCCATGTGTGTTCCATAAAGAAATAATATAATCGAAAAAAGGTAGCACATTATCCCCACTCAAGTCTTTTGTAGCTGATCCAATTGGCTCTAGGGCCTTGACCAGTCCAGCCGCTGTTTTCTATTCTTGTGATGTCAGGTTGTATACCACTGTCTCAGCCTGCAACACTGCGCAATAAGTGGCGCAGTGTTGCAGACTGGGGATAATTCTTGATGGCCTGAACGGTGGACTCGAGAGCGCGGACACCTCCGAGAATATATGATAACCCAAGAACTCCAGGTCAGAGGCACCAAAAACACACTTCGACGCGTTCACCACCAAGCCATACTGCTGTAGATGATTGAACAGAGCTCATGATCACATGAAGATCATGATGTTGTATGAACTTAAGCCGTAGGGCTGGTGATGAGGATAACATCTAAGTACGCGAAGAGAAGCGGCAGGCCTCGCGTGACCTCAGCCATAAACCGCTGGAAGGTTTGAGCCGAATTGCGTGGTCCAAAAGGCACCACATACCCAAACAAACCAAAGGGAGTCGTAATGGCGAGCTTAGGTATGTCGGCTGCTTCGATGGGAGTTTGATGTTACATCTTCACCAGGTCCACTTTGGTAAAAATGATGCAGCCCGCGTGTCCTGAAGTAAAGTCTTGGATGTGTGGCAGCGGATAGCTGTCGTGGACAGCCTTGGCATTCAACGCACGATAGTCGCCACAGAGACGCCGTCACCGGGATCCCGTTTGGGCACCAGATGCAGTATAGACGCCAGCATAATTGTGAGGCATTCTAGCTGCGCACGCAAAAACACAAAGGTAGAAGAGACAAACACGAACACAGTTCGCGTGTCTTCTACTTTTGTCGGTGTTTTCGCGTGCGCTGAAAGAATGTCTCACAATTGTGCTAAGAAGCCAACTACCCCAGCTTTTTAAGCTTAGGTCCATTTCAGGCCGCGCAATATGGTGGCCATCATTAATTTGAAATGTGGCTGGGGCTACATATTCCGAATTGCGTAGCGTTAAACCAATATAGCCTGTGTAGGGTAACGTAGACAGTAACAAAGGAACGACCAGTTGCTTTTTGGGTACCTGCGAATACTCGGAGCGTAAACCCAGGGAGGAAGTGTATTCCGCCCTTTGCAAGCTAAGACATCATCGATTCATGAGAGAGTACACACCTCAACGGGTAATTCAGATGAGGCCTCGATTGTCAACATAAAAGAGTGCTGATTCGTCTTCTTAATTAGGAGTACAGGAAACGACTACATACTTCAGGATTCACGAATCGCACCGCGTTGCAGTAATGCAACGCTCAGTCGGGGGCGCACAATACGTACGCTGATGGAGAGGCGGATGAGCGCCAGTGCCGATGGGGTAGAAACCTGTCGCCGTCCGGCCCAAGGCAGATGGTGGGTGTCAAACAAGGAGCGTAATTGATGTAAAAGGTCGAGAGTTTGCCCGCGATGGCGCGGCTAGAGCGTTGTCCACGAAAAGATAAACAATGTCCCATTACAGTAGATCTGAAGCCACGCGAGTTGAAGTCAAAGCGTCAAATTGGCGAGCAAGGAAGGAGACATCATTCTAGGTGAACGGAAGTCCCACGGGCTCAATGCGGCGAAGGCATTCTTCATGACCCAAAATAGCGGGAGATGCCCTAGGATTGGCCACCAGAAGTGTGCTGGCGCGGATGTTCATATCAAGGACAGAAAATAGGAATGGTAAGTGGTGGCGATGGCAGCCAATGTTAGAAGGTACAAAGTGCACTGTGGCAGAAGAGCAGAGAAGGGAACATCAGCGCTAACGGATGGGATGGTTGTGTCATGGGCGACAAGGAAATTGGATTCAGAACAAGGACACGGCACGTGGAGCAGGACATCGGACGGGGCATCACATCATCAGTGGGCTCTACTTGAAGCTTAGCACATTCAGTTGAGTATGATGCAGGGACAGCAAATCCCAGCAGAGATGAGGTCATGAGAACATGTCGGGAGGACGACAAATTCGATGAGGTACAAGGCACCAGCAATGAAGACGCGAGCAGTGCAGACAGCTGTCGGCTGTCTAATATGAGCGGATGCAGTACGAGGCGATAGTCTTTCGAGAAGCATGGTCACCTGTCGGACGGAACGACAGAGGTTTCCGCTCATGGCTGATGCGGTGGCACCGATGTCGGCGATAGCGAGAATATAAACACCTTTAGCGATTGCGGCACTAGCTTTCGAGTGAGGAATACAAGGAATTTGAAGTTCCAACAAATAAGCAGCTCCTGCCTTGCGAATGCGGCGGTTAGTTTCCGGCCTGGTAACGCTTCGCCGGCAAATGGGCGAAATGAAGTAATGGCATTGGGAAGAAGACCGGCGAGGGAGGAAGTCCGGATTATCAGAGAACTGGGAGACCGAATAAGATGGCACATTCCGTGTAGCATAATGCACAGGCATTCGGCGCCAGCAGTATCGTGCAAGCGTGTCCAGGGATGCCTCTATGCTGTCCAAAGTACAGCATAGAGGCGCCTTCTGATGCAAAGTAAGATAAAAAGCTGTGCGTGCTGAACGTACAGAGACCGAAGCATTGGCGTATGACGGCGCAGGAGGAGGACGAGAAAAGACTTCGGGATATGTAAAACAGTACCTGAACGGAGACTGGAGTGAATGCTGGAGAGTAACTAAGCGGCGCAGCGCCCGAGGTTGGAATTGTAGGCGTAGTGAACGGCAATGTGGTTGCGACCGCAGTTGGTAGAGGTGATGAAAGAGCGGAATAAGGGCTCTTTTCTGGAACGTGTTGCTGGTTTGCAAGGCGAAGCTCCGAATCAAGGCAAATTGCTGACTCCACCAAAGACGGCAGCAGAGACCACGGTCGCACGACCTCTTCACGCACAAAAACCTTGATTTCAGTGGAGAGGGCAGATGGTTCTCGCTTCGTGGCCAGTGCAGCGAGCGAATGTCAGGCAGGCGGCGAACCAAAACACTCTTCTTACACAGAGTATCAAAGCTTCGGCAGAGGTTGAAGGCTGCTTTGCCCGTATCCGAACCCTTGGCGAGAAGCATGTTGAAGGTGTTGTCGTCGATTCGCTGAAGGGTATGACATACTTGATTGGCCTGTCATGGCTCGGGTTAACATGGCGACACAAGAGACGCAACAACGTCATTAATATACATCTTGAACGTTTCATCAACCATCAGCAATTGTGATAGAAGGCGCTGTTCCGCGCAGAGCTTGAGAACAGCGGGATGGCTGAACACCTGATAAAAGTTTGTTTTGAAGGTAAGCCTGATGATGTCCAACTCGTGGTTTGGAAACCACAGATGAGCTACGTAGCTCAAGTAATATATGACGCTGTTGAACTTGCAGTCGTCATCCTTGATCTTGTGACGGCTCACCCGTTCGTTAGCGGACAGCCAACCGTCGACGCAATCTTCGTTGCTACTGCGGAAGTTAGCCCGGTCCCATTAACATATGGTGCCAGTGGAGGTGACGGGTGGAGCTGGATGCAGTGCGGTCGGCTGTGTCGTTGAGGCGGTGAGCATTCAGCTGTAAAGTTCCAGGGCGAGAACTTACTGGGGACCTCGGATGCACCTCCACGAAGTGAACAGAAGAATAATGACTTAGTCCGATGTCTAATGCTGGCACAGCACAGCAGCGGCGAATCACAAGCCGCAGGTCATGGGTTCAGTGCGAGAGGTGGATAATGGATATGGCATAGAGTAGAGGTTAGTGCGCTCATATGGCACACAAAATGACGGGGGTTCGTTTCCGTGCGATTTATTTTCTGTGTCAGTTATCAGGACATTGTCTTTCGCCACACTTCATGACACGCACTGATGACAGTGTTTGATGGCATGTACTCATAAGACGTTCTGTTAACGTCATTCATGAGCCAGTAGATACGTTTACATTAGTATTTTCATTTTATTGCGAAAGCAATACTACTCCCATTTTCAGCCCTTCGTGTAGCCACTGTCGGCAGGCACGTTTGACTTTTAATGACCCCAGATGGCTATGACGTTATACCAGCTGCGAGAGATGGGCTACCAAGTCGAGTCGTCGGGTGGCGGTGGTCGGTAGGCACGGCGCGCCGCGGATGAGGTGATGACGTCACAGTGACATCATACCAGCTACGAGAGATGGGCTACCAAGTCGAGTCATCGGGTGGCGGCGATCGGTAGGCATGCGCGCTGCAGCTGGAGCCGCGCTGCTGCCAAGTGAAGGTGCTGTTGTTACCTCGTATCTCGCAGTTGAGAGGAGGATGAGGAAAACAATGGGTATATAAATGCTTGCGCTTGCTCAGCTTAGGTACGCGCTACCCATCCTGATAAACAGAAAGAAAAGTCACGCCGTCTTGATGAAGCCAGGAATCGACAGCGGGCTAGAGATTGATGAAGAACGGGAACTGCATCTCACTCAACGGCGCGCTCAAGATGCAGCTCGACGAGCTTAATTACTGCCTGGACCATACACTTATTCCAATCCCTCCACCTTATCACTTGGTCCATCGATGCTTCACAGCAAACCACCCTTCTCAACACAGACCACAGTACCTTTTCCATTCATGGTCGACCCTGCCCTGGAACGCACCCTATGCCCAGCCTCTTATTCATGCAACACCTCTCGCACAACAAGGATACAGTGCCTAAACCCTGATACCCATGCCCAACCCCTTTTACCTGGACAAAATGGACACTGCACATCATCACATCTCCCTGCATCACCTGCGGATGTGCTGCTTTTGTACTATGTTCCCAATCCCATCGACCTAGCCCCTTGCATCCCGCCCCTGTACCCCATGCCTCCTGTTCCTGCACTGTATTTCTGGCTCTCTTATGTCCTTGTGTCAACTTGTGACAGTGCATGCATATGAGCTCTCAATAAATGCTTTTGTAAAATGTTTTATTTGTCTCATTTCTTCCATGGTTATATGGCTGCTTAGGTAGAAAAAATGCCAGATGTATTGAGAAATGACTGCATAAGAAAATACAATGGTCAAACTGATAGTTATATAAAGCATATGGTGGTCATAAGTAAAGGTGAAGGTTAAATAGCTTTGCATGGTTAGACGTGGCTTAACAGCGTTAGTGCCAATACCATGTGTTCCAATGAATCCTCGTTGAACGCCAAAAAATACCAATATGTAGTACTAGCGGCGCTGCTGGTTTATCGTCTATGTTGGTTTAACCAAGACTGATCCAACGGTAGCATATACGTCGGACGAATATATAAAAATAGCAATGTCTAGAAGAAATCGTGTTATACCATTGTTGGTAGCAATCTATGCCAATGTTGTGCCGCGGTTGGTGCGATATAGGTGTGCTTTGTTCGATATCTTCTAAGTTGAGTGTACTGTCTAGGACCTGCGATGTAAAAGGCTAGTGGAGAGACTGTTATGGGTGCGAGTCGCTGAGGCCAGCTGGAACAAATAGGTGACAGGTAATTACCAGCAAACACAGGATAGACGTTCTCGCGTAATAACGTTGGTCAACTAAGCCGATTATCCAAATTGCACAGAACACCGAGGTTTAGTAGGCACGGCGCTAGGAAATTTTGAATTGGGAAGTCTGATGAGGTGAGCCAGATGAGCAGCAGAGGTAATGGGTATGCAGCGGGAAGGAAGGTTGTGTTGCATTGTACGTATCAGGCAATGTTGTATATTTATGACATTATATACCGGTACGAACAAGGTCTGGAAGGTGTGTGGGGCAAAGAACAGCAGGTGTGCCAAGTACAATATTCAAAGTAGCAGAAAAAGAAAAAGATAAGCATCAATTGAGTGCCACTGGCTCCGCACGCCGCACTGGCAAAACGCGTTGCCGGCTTGTCGCACCGACACGAGTTCTAATACATAACGCTGAAGACATTGACTCAACGGGGCCAGTAAAGCTTTCACTTTAAAACTACCAGACGGGATATTAGTTCAGACATTTTTTGATGGAAGCTAGTTGGTAACCTTATAGCTGTTACTACACTTGTTCAACCTGGGTTTTAAACTGGCACACAATGTCGCGCTGAACATTACATACTGGTATTTTTATCGACTTCTATTTGTTGTGGATGGGTCCAAACACGTCGCTATCACACTCACTTCTTAGAGTCGTTTAAGTGGCCCCACGTCTATTAAGGACCAAAACGAAAAGGTACCTAATCACCGATTTGGGAGATGTTTGAATTCAGCCTTACGTAGTAACTTTAGTTTTGATAAGAAAGCGATCGGAATCGTAAGTGCTTTTGCACAACGCATTTGGCAAACTTAGCTAAATCGAATGCAGTCTTTTTTATGAAACCTTTCTTTCTTTCGTCTTGTTTTTTCTGCAGCTCAGGGTTTTGGGTATCTCTTCCTTAGCATCTGTTAGTGGGATTGATATTTTTTTTCGTTCAAACCTTGATTTCACAAAACGATGACCTATGGTTTCTGAGTGGCCTGAAGCATGGTGAAGTCATTCGCCCAATCCTTTAGAGTAAGGCGCATTTCATTTATCCAAAAATGACGAGCCTAAAACCAATCTGGGTGCTGAATAGATATTGACGACAGATACTAGATCTCTCCCAACATCTCGGGTTGAATGCTCTAGCCTGACTGTCGATCAGATATACGCTTGGCCAACAATGTTTATAGTTACAGAATTTTTAAGAAATGTTTCCACAAAAAGAATGTGACCTACTAATTTGTTCACATTTAACAAAAATACGTCATACCGCAACGACTAAAATAGCAACGGCAAACACCTGTCTCCAGAGCACTATTGTATTTTAACTCATATGAAGGTTCAATATTTTTTCTAAGTTTCCCACTCCTCTAAACTTCGACCTTTTTTTAGATAGATGAACACGTATTTAACAATACAGACGTCAAGCCGCTTTTTGTTTTTGAAGACGTACTATGTCGTTTGAGGTGAGGTTCGATAGAACTTACAGCAGGCAGTGTAGATTATTTTGTTCTAGAAAGCGGTGCAGGCTCCGGCGTTTATCGTTGTCCATTAGCCCCAAAAACAGGATTTAGCTCTTACTCTGGCCCTTTTTTATGCCTCTTTCACATGTAGCCACCCAAATAGCACAGTTTGATGTCATGATATGATGCAAATTTTGCGGCAAAGTTTGGAACGACTGCGGCTATAGCAGAACAAGTAAATAATTGAACATGTATGCTATACTGTTATTGCCGCAAAATACGCTAAATATTCACGCTAGGTGGCACTCATGACCAATACAGTGCGACGTCACATGAAGGCCAAAAAGATAATTTGCAAAAAACACATCTGAGCTAGAAAAAGGGGAATGGGACTCTGTTGTCCAGACGCAGGTGCGAAACAGCATTTTAATGCCCTAAGGCAATAAACATCGCACAAAAAGTCAGCGGTGAGCGTGCTTAGCTGGTATGCCGAAGGACGGTTGTTTGAGTTCTTTTGTTAGCTGATTTTTTTATGTGTACCATTTCCCACTAATCTCTACCCGTGGTGTTTTATAGCTCTAGACATGTATTCTAACCCGAGGCAGCAATTTTCTCTTGCACCAAAGCTCACTGGCTCATACACGAAAGTTCTAAATCCCAGTTTCACCAAATTTGACATTAATTCAGCCTGTACAAAGAATAACTACACCGAATCTGGCATTTTCTAGATGCAGTCCTGTTTATGAGTCTCACAAGTAACAGCCCGATGCACGTCAACTGGCCGTTCAGTCGTCTCTACGCTCATCTCATTTGCATACATTTCGCTTCCATTTAAGTTAAACGTTAGCGCTCGTCCTGTGCCCCTCTCTTGACCTCTTCTGTTTTGAGCTAAGCTGCCTTTAAATTCATATTTAGTCTCGTTTTGACATTATCAGTAAGATAGTGTTCCCGGCACACTTCAATGAATTTGTTTCGAAGCCATGAAACGCGGCTCTTGTAGTATTAGAATATATATGTAAACTATATCTGTATACTGCTTTTGCGGATACATCTCCGCGCCTTTTTGTGCATGCTGCTCTCAAGCTTAGCTTATTAGGCCTATAGTGCCATACGTAGCACATCAGACCTCAAGAAATCGGTACGGTCATTCCTCAAAAAGTGCGCACAAGCAAATATCACCGACCTCTTGGATGGAAAGTAAATGTTCGGTCCTCTCGGGCTCTTTTTGATGAGTACAATTTTCTTTCTTGTGTGCTACCGGCGCCGGTCATTTTTTCTATATATATATATATATATATATATATATATATATATATATATATATATATATATATATATATATATATATATATATATATATATATATATATATGTATGTATATATATATATATTGGCAAACCTCAGTGACGCTATCTAGCAGCGGCCTGCGGAGTTGACCTACATCAAACTAGGAACACGTTTGCTGCTATGCACAGCCATATGTAAAAAATAACGACGCCGCTGTGGCTCCACCTTGCCGGTTCAAATTAAAGCGTCTTAATTAACGCAGAGGCCTCTTATGCCAATTTGTATCGCATGACCTATCCTGTAGGAGTGTTCAGCCACGATGATAACAAACTTAAAGTGTGGTAAACGTTCAGACATAGTCTCCATTTTTGCGCAAAACCTTTCTTGGAGAAATTTTGATCATTTTTATGCTCACAATATCATCATTTCCCCTCTCAGGCCACAACAACATCATTAACCTCATAGCGTTATTGATCCTGTTTACCAGAAAATCCAGCTCCGTCGTTCGGCATTGGTGTTGTCAACGAAAACAACGAGCATGGCATTGACGGATGGTAGCTGGCCGGTGACATGGTAGCGCACTTACTGGATGTAGGGTTCCTGACGTTCCTTATGGCAGGAGATGTTGACTTGGGCCTCTCAAATCATGACTGGGTGATATCTGAATCACCCTCCCAGCAGCTTTAGAAGCTTTGCATTCTCCTTACCCCT
This sequence comes from Amblyomma maculatum, assembly GCF_055883805.1. Lineage (NCBI taxonomy): Eukaryota > Metazoa > Arthropoda > Arachnida > Ixodida > Ixodidae > Amblyomma > Amblyomma maculatum. The sequence goes on from NC_139354.1 coordinate 60,195,481, forward strand.
AGCTCGCGCAGACGCTCTCAAGCGGCTTGGGTAAAATGGGGATTTGTATGTGAAGAGAGAGCCTACGCTACCGCATCACGTCCTAAAGGCGAAGTTTAATTGTTCCCCATAATAAAATTTTACATTTGTGCTCATTCACGTTACAATGTACCACTAGACCTATTGGAGAAGACGATATTAGGTCTTGTAATTCTGGAAACCGTGCCTACAACATATGTTATGTTGCAGTTCAGGGCAGAAAAATGAACAAATACAATTCGCACTCTTATCAAATAAAATTCGTTTTGCAGTGCAGATTGACATGTCGAATTCTACGACCTTGTATTATATCAAAGCAGATTCAAGGTATGCCATACCCATTGCAGACCAACCGTACACTTATTCAACTATCCCAAAGTGAGAATGCATAATAGCTTGTACGGAAAGTTCCCGAATTTATCAGCAATACTGGTGTTCATGGCTTTTTGTAATCTTACCGCTCATTTCCTCCTCCTTTATCAGTATGCCTTGTGCCAAAGGTGCTGAATGAAAAATGGATAGAGACACTTAAACTGCTACCATGCCAGATGCGAAAGCATGATTTTCGTGTGGCTACAATTTGAGTGGACATGTTTCTACTATAAAATGTTAAACAGTCGATCATCAAGGGCAACATCATAAAGACTATTTGGAAGGCTTGGCAGCGCCCGCCTGCGTATGACAAAAAGAAAATTTCGTAGTAACAGACAGTAAGGCTGTCCTTCATAACTTTGGGAGTGGCAGCATCGCGGGGCTGTCCCCCAACAATTTTAGCTAAAATTGCTGAATAGGAACTGTCTGTTAACATGGAAACCCGTTAACGCTGCTGTCCTCTGAAGAGTGGTAGAGCCCCGGGCAATTGAGGAACGAGCAGCGTCTGCTACACGGTGGAAGTAATTTTGGCCAATACGAATTCAGACATATGCTGGCAATCCCACCTCATTCAATATTCGATAACAGGAAGGTTTTCGCGTGGCGGCGAGTACAAAGTGATGCAAATATGAGCCCTGCATGGACATACCACATCCACCATCAGCTAATATCGCAAGATTTGTACACTCACTGAAGGGCGAACGGGATCCTTGATCACATAATTTCGCAATTCTCCTAGAATAGACAAAACATACTACCGCTTAAATTCATGAATATTGCCTGGTTCTCGTTCGTGTCTTTTCCCAGACGACATTGTAAGTTTGCCGAAATCTGCCATCATTTTGCCATCATTTTGTGCTGTAGATGTTGAGGGCTCATAACAGTAACTGGGTGATCGAGACAACGAGTTCTGCACCTCACTCCGTGCAAGTTCGGGAAGCCTTGTTTCATGGAAATCTTCAGTACTGAAGGTGTTTTTGAAGCTTGGGTCACATACTCTTGCGATAATGTAATTTTTTTTTCGCCGTGGCTTCGAAATCTTGCCTTCATGCTGTTTGCAAGTTTTTGAGAATAGGGATGTGTCGTGATCTGCTGCAACATAATATTTCAGCACCATATGCGTCGTTCTATAAAGGAACGGTATCACCAAAGAAAAGACACTTCTCCCCTCTCAGTTCTTTCGTTGCTGATGCCTTTGATTCAAGGCCTTGACCATTCCATCCTCTGTTTTCGATTCATGTGCTGTCCGATTGATTACCGCTGTCTCAGAGGTGGATAGTTTAAGAGAAACTACCTCTTGAAGCTGAAGAAGACGGAATGGCATATCTTGCTCGCTATTCCACCTGGTGTCAACACCCTGGACGAGCTTCATGCCCCGCTGACAGTCCTTTATTCATGCTGGAGCTTTGGTACTGTGCTTCTAGTCGCCCACTATTGAACGGTATTCCTTTAAGAATGGCGGGTGCTCCTGAAATTTCTTTTTTGGCATCCTTCATGGCCCCAAAACGGCATGGGGATCTCTGAACGTCCCGAATAGCCGCGTGGGAAGTTCGAGCATTGTCCGTCACAAGAAAGAGGCACCTCTTGCAGTTGCATGTTGCACTGGCTCGACATTCCTTCCAGCTATTCTATGTTAGCTGCACTGTGACTTGCAGTCAAGGGCTGGTTGCCCAATATAAGCCACCACATTTTTATTTTTGTTGATCAAATAACGGTAAGTGAGACTAAAATAACTGGTTTGAACTTGACGTTCACATGCCTCTGGTGAATGATCAAGGTTGTGGGTGGTGATTTCGCCGCTTGATAGTGCTGTTAGTGTCCCTAAAGGTCGGTAATGATCGCTTTGAAAAAGCTGCCCGAAAGAGGATTTTATGTTATTCCACTTGATAATCTCCTTGAAGCCTCGGCTTTCAACAAAGTCGTCTGGCCGCAGTTGGAGTGCAAAATCCAAGCAATCCGCGTTGCGATTTGTTGCGTCCGCAACTACAACTCCTTGGCAGTGTCAAACATACATTTGATAGAAGACTTTAATGCGATGTCGAAATTTATTCGCTTCACGCGATTTCCATAAAAAACGCAATGTGCAAAGCGTAATGTTCGTTCCTTAGGGGGTTTCCCAGCGCAGTCATTGTGCCCGACGGCGTCCTAAGATTGGCACTGCACGCCTTGCATGTCGCTTCCTTTGGATAGCCCTTCACTAAGGTTTCCAGATCGCACTTTTATGTGATCAGCCATGTAGCGCAGACAGGCACTGCGAATAAACCGCTGTAAAGATTTCACGTTTTTTTTTTTCGTGCACCTTAATAAACTAGCACGGAGACGCGTAAACGGGAACTATAGATACGAAACCATGATGCATGAAACTGGGCCAAGCGCTGACACCGCGTGGCGTGGGCGCGCGGAGAGCCAGCAGTGCGAAATTTTGTACGCGACAGGAGCTCTATGCGTAGTCACGTACAGCGACACCGCGGGACGGTGTATCGCTGTTCGCACAACATTCCCTGAGGAAATTACATTCACGCTTTGGGAGCAGAATAATTTCAGGCCCACTGTGACCTGGGTCGCCAGCGATGTTCCGGCCGCATGAAGTGGGGGAATTTCGTTTCGGCTATTCGTAACCCCGTTCGTCAGTACAGTCCTATCAGGTGTGTGCTAAAGAGAATTCATTTCCGCCTGCTGTGCGGTAGCTTTAGAATAAAAATGTGTGCTGCACGCGACTGCACTGAAAAATCTGGGGAGGAGTGGCAAATCTCGCATCGGTGCTTTCACCTAAATACCGAATATTCGGTCTTGCGAATGCTAGGTATTCGAATTACGAAGACAATTTGCTGTTCTTTTTATACACGAATGTTCGAGTGTTCGCACGCCAAAGCTTATGCGGGGCAGTATAAGGATACAGCAAGATCCGTTTGCACCCGGCTAGCTATAAAAAGCAGCCTACTCTGAAAAAAAGGATGACACGTGCTACCCACCTCTGAAGGAAAGACTGCTCGTCGAGCGTCAACAACTGGCCGGCGGGAATACCCAATAAAAGTACGCAGATACGCGTTATGAATGCTAAAATCAGCAGAGGTAAAGGGTAGTCAGATGTCAGGAAGGCTATGCGGCATTTTATGTGTCCGTTTTTACACTGTCGTTATAATAACCGTTGCACATTTGTGGCTATATACAAAGTTCCGTATAATGTCTGGCAAGTTAGTAGGCCAGAGAGAACAGGTGTGCGAAGTGCAGGAACCAAAGCACCAGAAGGAGGAAAACATGGAATAGAAGCGTGCACCGCAGGCTCCGCTAACCACCCTTGTAAATCGCGGCGGCGACTTCTCGCGCCGCACACTAGTTCGATGAGCCTGACTCATAGGACGGTAAACTTTTCACTACAAAACAACGAGCGGGAATCTGAATCAGACATTCCTTGACGGAAGGTAGTAGCTAACCTCGTAGCTATCGATGCAATAGCTCAATTTGTGTTTTCAAAGTTGAAAAATGTTTCGCGGTGCATTGCATACTGTTATATTTATCAAATTATATTTGTCGTGAATACGTCCACACACGCCACTATCGCACTTTCGTTTTAAAGTCGGTTAAGCGGCCCCGAACCTCTTTAGTGAAAAAAGCCAAGGTTCATAATCAGCGATTTGAGTGATCTTTGCCTAAAGCCTTATGTTGTCACAATAATTTTGAACAGATTGCGAACTGAATCATTAATTGCTTTCGCACATCTCATTTGACAAGCTTAGGTCAGCCGAGTGGAGTCATTTTGTCGAAGTATTTCTTTCCGTCTCCTTGTTTTTCTGTCTTTCCTGCTTTTGGGTTCTCTCTTCGCTTAGCAATTCTGAGGGGATTTATATTTTTGCGTTTAAACCTTTACTTAACAGAACAATGGCATATTATTTCTGAGTTGGCCTGAAGATTGAAGAAGGCTTCGCCGAAATCTTAAGCGTAAAGAGCATTTCATTTATCAAAAATGACGGGTCTAAAACCAATGTGGTTAGTGCATAGATATTGACGTCAGGTACTGGAGCGCGCACATCTTATTGGGTTGAATGTCCTAGCTTCACTGAGCGGCCAGCAATATTTTTCTAGTTAGAGTAATTCCAATAAATTTTCCCTCCAAGGAATGTAACGCGGGAATTTTTATATTCAAGAAAAATACGTCATAACAGCAATGACTAAAATACAAGAGACAAAAAGCTGCTTCCAGACGCTATTGTAGTTTAGCTGGTCTAGAGGTCCAGTAGTTGTTTCTAAATTCCTGTAAACTAGCCTTCTTATTCATACTTGAACAGGTATTTAACAATATAGCCGTCAGGCCGCTTTTTCCTTTTGATTATTTATTATGTGGTATAAAGTGAAGTTGACGATAAACTATAGCAGGGCATGGAAGTAATTTTCTTCTAGAAAGCGGTACAGCATCCTGCGTATGGCGTTGTCCATTACCCTAATGAATATGTTTAGCTCTTTTCTTTATCAAATTATTTATTTATGCCTGTTTCACATGTAGCAACCAAGATAGCATAGTTTCATTTCATGATATAATACAACTTTTGCGACAAAGTTTGGTATGAGTGCAGCTATACGAGAACAAATAAATATTAGGGCGTCTATGTTATACAGTAATCGCTGCAGAACATTCACGTTAAGAGACACTCATGACCAATACAGGTAGACGTCACGTGGAGGTCAGAAAGATAGAGATTGCAAAAAAGAAAAACTGCTCCAGAAAATGAGGAATAGGACCATGTTGTCCAGGCGCGGGTGCGAAGCAGCAGCCAGCGTGCTCATCCGACGTGCCGAGGACAGGTGGTTTGAGTTCTGGCGTTGGTTAAATTTTTGTATGTGCCATTTCGCACTTATTTTTACAATATATCGGTGTTGTTTTATAGCTCTACGCATGTATTCAAGCCCGGGGCCACTATTGTGTAAAGCATCTAAGCTTTCCGACTCATACACAAAAGCTCAAAATCCGAGCTTCAGCTGGGTTAACATTACTTCAGCCTGTACAAAAATATCTATGCCGGACCTCAAACGAAATTCAACAACAATTTTCCAGGTGGCCGTCCTGTTTTGGAGACTGACAAGTGATAGCCTGATCCAAGTCAACTGCACTTTCAGTCGTCTCTATACTCATCTCATTTGCATACTTCCAAATTCCGTTACAAGTTAGCGCTCGTCCTGCGTCGCTCTTTTGTCTTCGTCTGTTTTGCGTTAAGCCCGCTGTAAATTCATATTTAGCCTAACTTTCACTTGATTAAGTAGATAATGTTCCCGGCGCACTTCATTGGATCCATGTTTCCGAAACCATGAACGCGGGTCTTGTGGTACCCGAATATACATATATATTAAGAAACACGTTTGAGGAAGATCCCTCGTGGTGGAGTAGATTTCTAAGCTATATATATATATATATATATATATATATATATATATATATATATATATATATATATATTTATATATATATATATATATATATATACCCTCTGTTTGCTAAACTATGGACAGATAATCATTTTTCAATAAAGGTGTTGATCCTCAGTGACACCAACTAGCAGCTGCCTGTGGAGGTTACCTCCATCAAACTAGGAGCTCGTCTGCGGCTATGCACAGACATCTGACAAACAACGAGGCCCTCGGGGCTCTATCATGCCGGTCCAAAACAGGCTATCCGGTCGTGAGACATACGCTGAAACAATAAGATGTCTTGATTAATGAACAGAACTCTTATACCAATTTATAGCCTATGTAATGAGACGTAGGAGATTACGCCACACAGCCGACCAACTTGAAGTCTGCTTAACATTGCAGAAAAGCAGACATCGTACTTTTCAGAACTAGTTTCCACTTTTGCGCAAACCCTTCTTTGAGGAGTTTTGATAGCTCATTTTCATGGTCGCAATCCAGTAATATCCACTTTCAGGATGCAACATCAATATGACATAATATCGTCGTCCGGAGTCGGCGTTGTGAGCGAAAAGCCGCTAGCATGGCTTTAACAGGTTGTAGCTGGGAGGTGAAGCAGCCTCGGACTGACTGGATGTAGGGCTACGTTTCGCGCATTCCATTCGCAGCAGCTGTCGACTTGGGCATTTTATTTTAAGGGTGATATCTGATTCAGCATGCAAGCAGCTTTGCGTTCTTACCCCTAGCCCACGCATGCGCTCCCATGCAACTTGGTTGAAATGGAACTTTATATGTGAAGTGAAAGCCTACGCTATCGCATCATGTCCTAAAGGCGAAGCCTAATGGTTTCCCACAATGTTCTTTTACCTCCGTACCAACATCGCAATGTACCACTGTATTTATTGGAAAAGACGATATTTAGGTCTTGTGATTCCGCAAGCCTTGCCTGCTACCTGCGCATCAATTATATTATGTTGGAATTCGGGGCAGAAAAATGTACAAAGGCAATAGACACTTGTATCGAATAAACTCATATTTTCGCATATTGACATGTTGAGTTCTTCGCCCGTGTATTCGTTAAAAGGAGATTGAGTAATGCCATATCCATTACAGCCAACCTTACAATTATGCGACTATTGCAAATGGACAATACATAACAGCTTGAACGAAAAGTTCCCATATTTATCAGCGATATAACTGGTAACTCCTTTATATAACCTTTCCGCTCATTTCCTCTTCCTCTTTCACCCTACCTTCTACCAAAGATGCTGAATAGAGCATTGATAGAGGCACTTAAAGCTCTTAACATGTCCCAATGCGAAAGCATGCTTTTTTGTGTGGCTGCAATTTCATTGGAAATGTCTCTAGATGAAATACGTTAACAGTCGATCATCAAGACGCACAAGATAGACTGTTGATGAAGGCTCTTTAGCGCCCGCCTGCGTATGAACAAAATATCAATTCTTACTAAGAGACAGTAAGGCTTCCCTTCATAATGTTGGAAGAGGCAGCATTACGCACGTCTCACCCAAGAACCTTAGCTATAAACTGCTAGAAAAGAATACTCAGATAATTTGGAAATCCGTTCACGCTGCTGTCCCTGGTAATGAGGGAGCTCATTATCTAGCCGGAGATCTTTAATTGCGAAGACAGGTAGAGCCCCCTGGCAATAGAGGAACGAGCAGCCTCTGTAAAACGGTGGGAATAATGTTGACCATTACGAATTCGGACATATCCTGCCAACCCCATGTCATTCAATATTTGATAATAGAAAAGGCTTTTGCGTGGAGGCGGCAACAAACGAAACCATTTATGCGCCAAGCATTGGGGTACCATCTGTAACCCCAGCTGATATCGCATGATTGATACACACACAGAATTGTGAGAGGGGTCCCTGGCCACACAACTTCGAAATTTCCAAATTCTCCCAGGAGGGGCAAAATATTACCGCTTAAGTTTAGCAATATAAGCAGTTTCCGGTTTTGCCCTGTAATAGGTAATATTGCAAGTTGGTCGATATTATCCGATTACAGCACTGCAATCCTTTCTGCTGTAGATGTTGAGGGCTCAGCACAGTAACCGGGTGACAAGTTCTGCACTTGATGTCGTGCTAGTTCCAGAAGTCTTATTTCATACAAAGCTGCAATACTGAAGATATCTTTGAGCTTTTGATGACATAGTTTTGCCATAATGTACTCAAGTTTGCATTGCGGCTCGGAAACCTTGCCTTCCTGCTGTTTTGTACGTTTTGCGTACAATAATATTTCATGATCTGCTGCTGCACAGTCCTTCAGCACCATGTGTGTTCCATAAAATGATAATATAAACGAAAAAGGTAGCACCCTTCTCCCCACTCAAGTCTTTTGTAGCTGATCCAATTGGCTCAAGGGCCTTGATCAGTCCAGCCGCTGTTTTCCATTCGTGTGATGTCAGGTTGGATACTACTTTCTCAGCCTACAACATTGCGCCATATGTGGCGCAGTATTGCAGGTTGGGGATAATTCTTGATGACCTGAACGGTGGACTCAAGAGCCGGATACCCTCCGAGGATATGTGATGACTCAAGAACTCCAGGTCAGAGGCCCCAAAAACACACTTGGACGCGTTCATCACCATGCCATACTGCTGTAGATGCTTGAACAGAGCTCATGATCTCATGAAGATCAGTTGCTCATGATGTTTAGGCGTAGGGCTGGTGATGAGGACAACATCTAAAAACGCAAAGACAGGCGGAAGGCATCGCGTTACCTCAGCCATAGACCGCTGGAAGGTTTGAGCCGAATTGCGTGGTCCAAAAGGCATCACATGACTACAAACCAAAGGGTGTCGTAACGGCGGTCTTAGGTATGTCGGCTGGTTCGATGGGAGTTTGATGTTACTTCTTCAGCAGGTCCACTTTGGTAAAAATGATGCAGCCCGCATGGCGCGAAGTAAAGTCCTGGATGCGTGGCAGCGGATATCTGTCGTGGACAGCCTTGGCATTCAACGCCCGATAGTCGCCACAGAGACACCATCACCGGTATCCCGTTTGGGCATAGATGCAGCGGAGACGCCCACGCTCTGGACGACGGGCGCATAGGTTCCCAACGCAACGCACAGCGCAGCTTCTGCTCCTGACGAGAAGCGCAAAATATGACAGCAAAATAGAAACTGGGAATATGAGGGCCGCGCCAGCCGCCCGTTCTCCTTGCACTGTCGCTCTCCCGCTCCCTTTCGAGCACGTGCAGAGCTCTCGCGCTGAATCTGTGGCGCGTCGCAGACTACCGTCTGCGGCGCGGTTCGAGAAAAACATCTGCTTGCTTGACTTTTATTTTCCGGAATTGCACCGATCCCTAAGAATATGTACCAGATTCATGAAAAGGAACGAAGACAACATAGAGCAAAATTTATTCAAAGCAAACTAATAAACGGCCCTTGTGAGGAATCAGCCTATTGCGATGCTGCCTGTGGGCTGGAAGGGACCGAGATCATAGCAGTGCTAGATGGAAGCCACTCCCAGAAAGTAATTGGATCCATAATTACGCGTAACGCTTTAATAGCCGAAGAGGCTGCGATAGCGCTAGCATGTACAGGCACTAAAGCCGAAACTATCCTTTCAGATACTAAGGCGGCTGTTAGGAACTTCGGCAAAGGCCTAATTTCCAAGCAGGCGGCCAGTCTAATGAGAAAGCACCCGCTAAACCAGGCGGTTTCAGGCATCTGGGTTCCAGCTCACGAGGGTCTACCTATTGCCTCGCTCGAGATGTATACACCCGAGCGGCCATAGAGACCCCGCTACCCGGAGACAAAGACCCCCTAATCACCTACAAAGAACTCTATGAGACTCCCAGACTAACCAAAAGGATCTATAGACCACCAGATAGGTCCCTAATACTCTCAGAATGCAGGGCCTGGCGAAACATTCAGGCCAATAGTTCCTTTCCTCATGTTACTCTGCACAATGGGTTGACAGGTGACCCAGAGGCGTGCAATCTCTGCAGCGTACCTCTGCGTCAAAATCATCTAATTTGGCAATGCCACGATTCTCCGCGAGCTAACGAAACTGATCCCCTTATCCAAATTACCTGGGAGTCCTACATCCGCAGCCCAAATGCCGATGAACAAGAAATCGTCCTACGCCTGGCGGAGGAGGCTTATTCTAAGACCTCCTCTGCGGCCACGGCGCAGGAAAGCCGGCAAGGAGACCCTCCCGCTGGCTGAGCCCCTGCCTCGAGGTTCATGTCGGTGTAAATCTTCTCTCTCTCTCTCTCTTTCTGTGCCAAACCTGTGCACGCGATGCACACTTTTAAAGTGCTAGAGCGCAAATACATGCGCAACAATGTTAAGAAAATTTATAACAAAGTTTTAGTGCTTTCTGTTTCTTTGTATTCACTCCCTGAGGCTTGAACAGGGATGCAAACAAGGCTAGCATTTGCTGAGGAAAGTTTGGGAACCTAATTCTATATTTAATAGGCCGATAAAAGTCAATGCTAGCTAACATTTGCTTTTTATTTTTGATAGAAAAAAAATGGTAATCACATGAAAAGCAAGTTTTTCTTATAGGCGGAAAATGCCATTGCAAAGCTGGAACTTACGTGTATTTCAAAATGAAACAGCGGTGGGCTTCATTGAAATTAATACAATGTAAACTCATGCATCAGTGGAGCAATAGCCAAGGTGTCGACGTCTTCACCGACTAGTTGGAATAACATTCACGCTGTTAAAGCAGTGCTTCTGTAAAGTCAAAGGGTCAATTCTGAACCCACGAGAAAAGCTTTCCGGAGAGCAGCAGTGTTTTAATTTCATGGGCAGTTTCCACTGTCTGGAAGAAGAGCTGGCATATTCACTTCTAACCTCACATTTCATACCTGGCAAGGTGACCACCGTTCTTGAGTGAATACATACTGAATCAAATATTTTTATCTTTTCGTACAAATTGGTTCACTGAGACAGTGCGCGTGCCAGGCGCCGTGTTTTCTTTGGGCCTTTACTGCAATCTCGAAAAATCCGCTTCTACACCATTGTTCAAGCATCACACCAAACTACCCGTGCGAAGGCTCCGCTGCGCCCCAGCTGCACAGAACCGCACGTGTAGCAAGTGTGCACGCGCGCCGCCTCCAGTGTCAGAGGCCGCCCCGGCAGCACCGACGCCAGCTATTCCAGTAACGCCGCTTCGCCCTCTTGGCGCTGTAGTCGCGAACCAAAACTTGCGCTTAGGTTCCCTATAATGCCGAGCTGCAGCATGCGGTCTAACTCACGTTTGGCAATAGCGAGACGGTCTCCAAACAAGCGGAGTGGTCGAGCAGCTGTGGGTGGACCCTGGGTGAAGATGGGATGTGTCACCATAAGATTCAGCATCTAGTGAGGCTGCAAGGCTTGGTCAGCTCCGGGAAATCGGCAAGCACTTTTCCAGCTTTTTAGGAAGGTATCAGTGTGCGGATGCCCATGAGAGCAAGGTAGGCCAAGATTCTCAAGATAGAGAGCTGAGTCAGACCATCAGTAAGGCTACAACGCTGCACGCTGACGTCCACATCGATGTATGAGAGGAAGTCCGAGCCGATGATGGTGTGAACCACGTCTGCGATGACGAATACCTATCTAAAAATGCAGCGAAGCCTGAAGTCGAGAGCGAGAGAACTTAGTCCGCATGTGGCTATAGACGAGGCGTTTGCAGCACTGAGCGAATGCCCTGATGACTTTAAACGATCAGCCTTAATCTACAGAACCATGCTGACTTCCGCGTCTGTGGCTATAAGAAACTGGGGGCGAGAGAATGTGCCAGTTACCATAAATAGTCGGCTCGGACGACTAGCAGGACCCCTAGAGAAAAAACCGTATGAGTCACAATAACATCATACAGGTTTCGCATTCAAAACTCATACTAAACACATACAACTCTCATATAATCTCATATATTTCTCAAAAAGTGAATGATACCTGTATGAGATATGAGGTTTGTACGAGTTTTGTATGAGTTTAGTATGAGAAATCTGTAAGAGGTCATTGTGACTCATAGGTTTTTTTCACTAGGGCACGCCGGCGTTAGTGATCCCGGTGGGTATTTCACGTCTACGAACCGGGTTGTGTACAGTTCGTGGCCCCATGTCGAAAACGCCAGTGGTACCAGCAGAGAGCCGGAGGGCTGGGACTCCGAGTTTGTCTCGTGTGCGAAAGAGCGCGATAATGAAGACAAGGCAGGCGGGTTCCTGGGGAAGGCTGCGGAGTGCGGCGAGTGAGGCGGCAAGCTCATCGAGACGGGCCTACCGGCGCGAAATGGCCAGGTCTGCAGGCGGCAAAACAGAAGTTATGGATGGGGAGGTCACTTCATGAACGTTATCGGCGACCTGAACCAAGCGGTCGAGGGTGACGTCACGGGCCGACGGAAGGGCGAGGCGGATAGGCCGGGGAAAGCGTTGGAGGAAAAGCTGTCGAAGCAACGCTGAGTGGTTGGAGGTATGGCTCGCACCAAGAAGCTGGCGCATCCGGAGCAGCAGGGGGAAGGGCGGCAATCGCCAATGTCTTCCTCGATAAGGAGCTGGTGGAGGTGAGAGCCCTCCGGTGGCACAAAACTCACCAGCACCTTCGTTTTCAGCTGCTGATATGATATATCGCCCATGGGGGCCGAGGGAACGTCGGAGAGCTCGCCAGCAATGTCGAGAAGAAGGCTCGAGACGACATAGTAGTATCGCGTTGTCTCCGAGCTGATACGGGCAAGGCAAAATTGCGACTAAGTTTGGTGAAACGAAACTTACGTGGTGTGGGGCCAGAAAGGTGGGAGACAAACCTGCAGTGATGAGACGTCCTGCGGACGTGATTCCTGTTTCCGTGGATGCTGCGGAATCAGTCATCTCCCATCCTAGGTCACCAGGTGAAGGCCTAACAAGACTGCTTGCTAAGGCTGCGGGAGACGCTACAAGGCGCCGTCTTTATAATGCGAAAACATTACTTCGCTATGTTCACAGATTTCTGTCCGCAGAACTGGTCCGCAGAGCGTCTCCGCAGGCCATGTCCGCATATCGTGTCCGCAGAACCTGTCCGCAAAATCGTGTCAGCAACAGTTGTGATTAATTGATAAGTGGTAGAGGTTAATGAGTGCTGTCAATCAATAGAAGGTGGCATAATGTTGCTGCTGAAAAAATAATTAGGCCAATAAGTTAATTAAATAATTATTACAATAACTGATTCACAGGAAAGAAAGGCGCAGTTTCTGCCACACTTGTTCTGTGGACACCTGAACTGCGTTTAAGCAAAGGGAGGAAGGTAGGAGTGAAAGCGGAAAGAGAGAAAAGGGTGTCGGTAGTAGATGTGACGTCAAGGATGTGATGTTTACGCAACCGGAAGTAGAGCCGAAAAAGGGCATAGGAAGGAATTGGCACACAATTTCAAAGTACCAACACTAAAATGGGCAAACAATAACTGAATTAAGCAACTAGTAGTAACCACAAGCAACCAACACCACCATCCATGCTTTCGCATTACTCCAATGCAGATTCTGCAGGGCTCTAATTTTTTTTCCTTCACCGAATGGCGCGCGATAGTCAAGTTCGCAGCGCCACCCAAGAGGGCAAACCTCAACGGGGACAGCCAAGATATCACTTCAAAACAATCACAGGGGATTTTGATCAGACATTTCTTGATGGAAGCTAGTAGGTAGCCTTATATCTATCGCCGCTTCAACCTGCTTTTTAAACTTGGACACAATGTTGCACTGTGCTTTGCATATTGTTATTTTTATCGACTTTTATTTGTCACGAATAGATATAAACACGCAGCAATCACACTGTATTCTCAGAGTCGGTTAAACAGACCTAAAGCTCCTTAGTGCAAAAAGCCACAGTCCCTAATCAACAATTTGGGTGATCTTTGCCTAAAGCCTTATGTTGTAACTTTAGTTTTGGACAGAAAGCGAACTGAATCATTAATGGTCGTTGCGGATGTCACTTGACAAACTTAGGTCAATCAAATGGAGTCATTTAGATTCGATATTTCTTTCTTTCCATCGCCTTGTTTTTCTGCAGTTCCGGCTTTGGGCTCTCTCTTCGCTTAGCAATTCTGAGTGCGATTTATATTTTTGCGTTTAAACCTTTACTTTACCGAACAATGGCATATGTTTCAGACTTGTCCTGAAGCATGGTGAAGTCAATCGCCCAAACCGCAAACGTAAGGAGCATTCCATTTTTCAAAAATGATGAGCTTAAACTCAATGTGGTTAATAAATAGATATTGACGTCAGGTAGTGGAGAGCACACACCGTATTGGGTTGAATGTCATAGCCTCACTGTCGACCAGGTATCGGCTCGACAAAAATACGTTTATATTTACAGGAATTCTAAAAACTCTTTCGCCGCAAAGAATCAAACGCATGAAATAATCCTATTCTAGAAAAATACGTCATAACAGCAATGACTAAAATACACGAGACAAATAGCTGCTTCCAGAGCACTATTGTAGTTTAGCTGGTATGGAGGTCCACTACTTGTTTCTAAGTTCCTGTAGACCAGCCTTTTTGTTAATATTTGAGGAGGTATTTACCAATACAGTCGTCAGGCCGGTTCTTGCTTTTGAATATTTATTATGTGGTATAAAGTGAGGTTCACGATAAACTACAGCAGGGCGTGAAGGTTATATACTTCAAGAAAGTGGGGCAAGCTCCAGCGTTTTGCGTGGTCCATTAGGCACAAGAACATGTTTTATCTCTTTTCTTACTCTGACCCCTTAGTAATGACTGTTTCACATGTAGCCGACCCAGAAAGCATAATTTGATTTTATGATATGATGCGAATTTTGTAACATAGTTTAGTACGACTGCTCCTATATCACTACAGTTATCGCCGCAGAAAATTCACGCAAGGTGACATTCATTGCCAGTAAAGTTGGACGTCACATGGAGGTCAGAAAGATAGAGATTGCGAAAAGCAAAGCTGCGCTAGAAAAAGGAGAATAAGACCGTGTGGTCCAGAAGCGGGTGCGAAGCACCGGTCGGAGAGCTCAGCTGGGGTGCCGAAGGAAGATGATTAGAGATCTGATGTTGGTTCAATATTTTTATGTTGACCACTTAGCACTCATATTTACAATATTGTCGCGTTGTGTTATAGCTCTACACATGTATTCCTGGCCGGGGCCGCTATTTTCTCCAGCACAGAGGCTCACTGGCTTATACACAAACGTTCGAAATCAAAACTTCACCCGGTTTGATATCAGTTCAGCCTGTACAATAAAAAACTTTCGTCATTGTCGCACCTTTTTCCGTGTTACACTGACTTGGGGTCCTGGAGAAGAGGAACTAGTAATGGTAGTCGTGGGAGGAGGTAGTTGGTAGCTGACATGGCCGAGCACTAACTGGAGATACGGCTTACTGACATTAGGTTTAGCATGAGCTGCTTACTCGGGCGTCTGCATTCATACAGAAGGGTCATATGAAAATCAGCCAGCCCAAAAACTGGCATTTACTTTATCCGTAGGCTACGCAGGCAAGTTTATATAGCTCGATTAAAGCGAGCTTTACATGTTCGCTGGTAGCTTGCGGTATTTTGCCATCGCGAAGGTGGGAGTGAATACAGAGAGAAAGAGATGCCACACTGGAGGGCTTCGGACCACCACACGATAGAGCCTTTCGCCTCATTGCACTTTAGTGGTCAAGCGTGCCCCTATGGCACGAATAAAGCTCAAACCATAGAGTAAACTACTATGCGCAAAAGCCATGTCTTTACTTTCAAGCCGAACCTAAGCGTAGCCATGCAGTTATAGCTCTTGCTTAACTCCAGGTTTAATCACAAGCTCAACTATTCATATTTTTCTTCCCTTCGAATTTCAGTTACAAATTAGCGCTCTTCCAGTGTTTTTCCCTTGTCGTCTTGTCGTCTAAGCCCCCTGTAATTCATACGTATTCTCGTTTTGACGTGATCATGTAGATTGTGTTCCCCACACACGTCAATAAATCTATGTTTAGAAACCATGAACGCGGCTGTTGTAGCATAAGATTATACATGTATATTAAGAAAAATATTGCAGGGAAATTTCTCTAGGTGGACTAGATTTTTAAATATTTACCTTTCCAGAATCTTTTACTTTATTCTACAGTTGCTGACGATGCACCGCCCTTCGACGGTAAAATAAAACTAAGGTAATTGCGACAGATGAATGATAACCCATATATATGTAAAGGGTGTTACAAGGAAGACTTTAAGTAGTTTTCATAAATGGACTTTAAGAGGTAACATTATTTTTGTTGCACGAAGTTATTAGGGGCCTGGGTTCAGTTCAGTTCAGTCGTTCAGTCGTGTCCGACTCTTCGTGACCCTATTGACCATGTCACGCCACGCTTTCCGGTCTCTCACTATCTTCCTAACATCACATAACTTCATTTGCAGTGCCTCGAGGATGCCATCTAACCATCGCGTTCGCTGCCTACCCCTTCTCCGGCGACCCTCAACCTTTCCCAACATCAAATCTTTCTCCAGCGACTCCTCTCTTCTCATCAGATGACCAAAGTAGCTGAGCTTTAACTTTAGAATTTGACCCTCCAATGAGCAGTCAGGGTTTATGGTCGACAATATTGACTGATTTGATCGTCTGGCAGTCCAAGGAACTCTCAAGAGTCTTCGCCAGCACCACAATTCAAACGCGTCAATTCTTCGGCGGTCAGCCTTTTTCACAGTCCAACTCTCGCATCCATACATCACAACTGGAAAGACCATAGCACGAGTTATACGGATCTTGGTTGGCAGACTAATGTCTCTGCTCTTTACTAGGCGGTCAAGGCTAACCATTGCTCTCTTTCCCAGAAGCAGGCGTCTCCTAATTTCATGGCTGCAGTCTCCTTCAGAGGTAATCTTGGAGCCCAAGAAGAGAAAATCTGTCACAGCTTCCACTTCTTGTCCCTTGATGCTCCAGGACTTGATAGGGCAAGACGCCATGATCTTTGTCTTTTTAATGTTCAATTTAAGCCCAAACTTCTCACTCTCTTCTTGTACGCGCATCAGAAGTATCTTGAGTTCCGCTTCACTTTCTGCCATTAAAGTGGTATCATCCGCATATCTAAGGTTGTTGATACATTTTCCAGCAATCTTCACTCCAGCTGAAGACTCGTCCAGACCGGCCTTCCTCAGGATGCACTCTGCAAAAGGGTAAATAGGCAGGGCGACAGTATACAGCCTTGCCTCACTCCTTTCTCAATCGGAAACCAATCAGTAAGACCATGCCCAGTTGTTACTGTGGCCTCTTGCCCTTCATACAGGTTCTTGAGGAGACAGATGAGGTGAATTGGAACTCCCATCTCTTGGAGAGCTTGCCACAATCTGCTGTGATCTACGCAGTCAAACGCTTTCGCATAATCAATAAAGCAGAAGTAGATGGGTTTCTGGAACTCTCTTGCTTTTTCCATGATCCAGCGAAGGTTGGCAACTTGGTCTCTAGTTCACCTGCCCTTGCGAAACCCAGCTTGCACGTCCGGAAGCTCCCGATCCACATACTGCTGCAGCCTACCTTGGAGGATTTTCAACATCACCTTGCTAGCATGCGAAATAAGCGCGATCGTGCGGTAGTTGGAACAATCTTTGGCACTGCCTTTCTTTGGAATGGGGATGTAAACTGACCTCCTCCAATCCTGTGGCCACTGCAGGGTTGTCCAAATCTTCTGACGTAATGTATGCAGAATGTTAACAGGGTCATGGTTGAGGTTTTGAAGCAACTCAGCTGGAATGCCATCAATTCCGCTAGCTTTGTTCTTAGCAGGGCTGGCTAAGGCCCATTCAACTTCACTCTTCAGGATGCCCGGCTCGAGATCAGTGACCACAAGCGTCTTATGTTGGGTTTGCACATTCGGGTCCTTCTTGTACAGTTCTTCAGTGTATTCCTGCCACCTCTTCTTTATCTCTCCGGCTTCAGTGAGGTCCTTGCCTCGTTTGTCCTTTATCACGCCCAGCTTAGCACAGAAGCTTCCTTTGATATCTTTGATTGTCTTATACAGAGCTCTTGTGTTCCTTAATTGGATGTTGTCCTCAACTGCTTGGCACTGTATGTTCAGGAAGGCATTCTTATCTCTCCTCGCTATTTTCTGAAAATTCGCATTGAGAACCTTGTATCTTTCTCTTTCCCCCATAACTTTTGCCATCCTCCTTTCCTCAGCTATTTGCAAAGCCTCTTCAGATAACCAGATTGCTTTCTTGCACTTCTTTTGCTTCGGAACTACCTTAGTAGCAACTTCTTGTATTATATCACGAACATCAGTCCACATCTCTTCGGGCTCTTTGTCTTCTAGATCTAATTCTTGAAATCGATTTCTCACTTCCACAGCATATTCTAACGGAACTTGATCCAGATTATACCTGAAAGGCCTTCTAGTTTTCTGCGTTTTCCTCAATCGAAGCTTAATCTTGGCAAGAAGAAGCTGATGATCGGTGCCACAATCGGCCCCAGGCCTTGTTTTTACTGCTTGTATAGCGCTTCTCCATCTCTGCCGGCAAATAATATAATCGATCTGATTCCTGTACAGACCGTCCGGTGAAGTCCATGTGTACAGGCGCCTCTTGTGCTGTTGAAAATGAGTATTCGCTATGGTCAGGTTGTTTTCTTGACAAAACTCTACTAGCCTCTGCCCAGCTTCATTTGGCTCACCAAGACCGAACTTGCCTGTAATTCCGGATATTTCTTCACTCCCTACCTTAGCATTCCAGTCTCCTATGAGAAAAACGACGTCTGATGATGGGGTGCGGTCTAAAAGGCATTGTAGGTCCGCATAAAATCTCTCAACGTCAGCTTCTTCAGAAGTAGTGGTCGGTGCATAGACTTGGATAACTGTTATGTTGAAAGGGTGACCTTGGATCCGAAGTGAAATCATTCGGTCGTTTTTGGGGTTGTACCCTAGCACTGCTTTGCCCATTCTTCTGTTTACTATGAGAGCGACCCCATTCCTTCTCTTGGATTCGTGCCCACAATAAAAGACATAATGTTCGCCGGAGTTAAATTCTCCCATTCCGGTCCACTTGAGCTCGCTGATACCCAAGATATCAATGTTCAATCTGTCCCTTTCTCGCTTGACGATATCCAGTTTACCTTGCGTCATAGATCTTACATTCCATGATCTTCCAGGGTCTGGGTGGCTTCTATAAAACCGGTTAGATGTACCCTTCACTGGAATAATTAACTAAAATTCGTTAAATAACTTTTTAACGATTGCAATTGGGTGCATGATTGTAATTTGGAAATTGTAGAGAATCATGAGTAAACCCGATACCCATTGTTAGTTTTATGAAAACTTTATTGTGCGGAGAATTGTAGCGCTCAGAAACCCAGCTCTCCAGACGCGCGCAACGGGCTCCGCGCGGCAGCTGAGCGCCGCAAAGTCACGCCCTCGTGTTGACGTCACTTACAGTTGGACATATCGCGCGCGTACCGCGCTTAATCTGTGGTTCGAAAGAAAAGTGGCTCGCAGCTGCTCGGTCTAAGATAACGCGCGGATAGCCTGTGATTTGTACAACTGTGATTGACGTCAACCGAGGCCATGACTTTGCGGCGCTCAGATGCCGCGCGGATCCGGTTGCGCGCGCGTCTGCTTCTGCTTAAACCTCGCCTACAACCAAGTATATTATTGCAGCCACAGCAATTCTCGCATTGCTACTAATTGTACACAGAATAACCAAGTAATATCACTGCATAACCACAAGTCGAATCACAAGCACCACCACCAGCAACACTACCAGCTGAACTACACGTAGCTACGGTATTGCTTCCACAATCACGAGGCTTAACCAAGCTAAGCCTTCAGCCAAATTTTTTTGTCCTAGCCTTCCTTCTCCCTTCCTGGCGAGCAGGATTCACATTTTAAGTAGTGGATTGACTCGTATTGCCCAAGCAATGGGTTTAGATATCTATGCTTTCGAATCCTGCGGCGGCAGTTTGACGGCTAGTACTATGGTATCAAGTCTGGCTCTTCCTGCTTAGGAGCGGGGGATGCGGCCTTGTTGCGTTGTTAGGTGTGCTTCCTCGAGCTCGTCTAAGGTGCTGTGCAATCCCAAGATCAGGAGTCTTTCAGCGAATGCACAGTTCGGTATCCCTAAAGCTACCTTATATGTTTGTTTAGTTACAGCCTATACTTTGGATTTTTCAGTGTTGCCTTATTTTAGGTATGAAAGTGAGCACACAAGCATGCTTAGTTTAAATGCTTGCACTATTTTGCAGACGTTTTTCTCCATTACTCAAGTCATTTTGTTGGCAACTCGGTACATTAGTCGTACCGTCACACTGACGGTTGTAATGAGTATTGCTTTTGCTTTGTTCCTGTCTGGATGAATTCCTTCAGCCAAACATAAAGAAGCCTCAGTATTCTTACAGTTTGAATTTCCTTTACAGGGAGCCCTTTCTTTCTGTTGTTAAGTGGTGACGGAGTTTTGTAATTTTTCCCTCGACAGCCTATTGGTTTGTATATGATTACGATAACCACAGCTCCGCCACTGTGATTTCCACGTCTCAAACCTCGTTTGGTATCCCCCGGGAGTGCGGCAGCGGTCACTCTATTGTACGTTTAGGTATTGATCTCGTAGTTCTTTGAAGAACTACCCTGTGGTTCCTTGAAAGAGATGCTCTATTCTCCTTAGTTGATTAGGCCTGTGTGAGGACAAGATAGTGCCTTAGCAGATGTCAAGTCTTGCACTCAAGCTGACTATTCATGAGGCTGCAATTTTGCTTCCTTTGTGTAGAAGCTCTAAAAAAAGAGTTGAATGCGTACGTGTGATTTTGCTATTCGCATTTCAGGAATTCTGTATAGTTTATTCATCTCCATCCAGTCCCAAATAGTTTCAATTACTGGGTGTGTATTCACTCCTCTGAAACCCGATCTTATTTGATCTTGCCCCAGTCTGGTATATTTGCTTTGTTAAAGCCTGATTTATGCTTTTAGAGACTTAAAGGTTGCAGATATAATGTGGTGACCGCTTAGTATTCTTCCTGTGTTAGTCCACTTTTCATTTAGTATGTTCCAAGCCAGAAAGAGGTCTAGCGAGTTGTGTAAATACGCTATTTCCTAGTCTCGTGTTATCTTGGGGGTTGCTCAGGACAGTTAGGCCAAGGTTTTCAGATAGCCTGCCAAACCTTGTCGCCTTAGCAATTAGCTGTATTGTTTTCCCAATCAAGGTGTTGTGCGATAAAGTTCCCTACTGTTACCTACTGCGTTTTAGTCGCTATTTTAGTCTTGATAAGTAACTCCGGTATATCGATATTTTTATGTGGGCTGTACATATATCTTCTGCAGAGGCTTCGGCAGCTCGTTTGTTTTGGATAATCTCTGCGGGGGCAGGGGTCTTTTAGCTAGGATGCATTTCTTTGATTTCATAGCCTCGCACGCGGGCATAGGTATTCTCAGAGGGGTTTAAGCAGGCGCTGGTTGTGGCTGTGGTCTTTGCTTTCTCGAGGCTATTCCAAGGTGATAGAGCTCCGCCATCTCTTTCTAGTCTCACGTTTTCCTCGTCAAGCGCTATTAGTTGCTTGAAAAATTGTTCTATGAGTTCCTTCTCCCCAGAGCTCATCAGATGGGAGGCCGGATTTGGTCATCTCACTTTTGTTCGGTTCTGTTGCGGCTGTGCCTCGCCTTCCTCGATCTCAAATGATGCTCTACGTGACGCTGCGCCTCACCTTCATTAAGCTGAGGTGGCGGTCATTTCCATACCACGATATGGTCTTATAGTTCAAGCTACCGTTGTGGTGTACGAAGCATACAGTGGCATTTGCACGAAAGTGTTTCCACATCAGGTGCACACGGTGGCTTTATGTCCGACTCTCCTGCAGTTGTAGCAGGGTTCTGCATGTTCAAGGTACGAGTAAACGTATCTCTATAGTAAATCTAGCAGAGAGGTTTCTTCCCTTGGAATATAATCTAGATCGTTATAGAGCGACACAGTTGAAGACCGTCGACCACCATGACATCCGGGTTGCGGTGCATGAAACCTTATCGGACCTCCTCCACTGACATTCTGTCGTAGGCTTTGTAAATGACATATATGACCGAGTCGCCTGGCGTCACTACATACGTTGTCACTTTAAATTGTTACCTCCCGGCGTGAAAGTCATGACTGGCAAATAGAGCAGCTGGCTGGCGTGCCGTGGGGCTCGAAGTGAGCGTGCTATTGACGGAATTAAGATGCATAGTGTCTTCAGGTAGTCCGGCCTGAAGCAGAACTTGGCTACCTCTAACATGGCGCGTTTGAGTTAGCGTGGCGCAAAGTTGTTTAAATTACAGCCTCGCGGACGGCTGATTATTTAGAGTCGCTCTGAGGGCGTTGTGGTAGCGGCACTAGCCCTTTGGTAGCTGCGGTTTCCGTTTCGTCTTGCCGGAAACGCAGCAGTTTGGAATGATGCTGCCTTGCACCAGAATAGGCCTAGGACCGGTGCCATGGTTGGTGATGGTGTCTTGCTTTAGGTGCCAGCAACGATCTTGTAGGCGAAGAATGGTTTCCATTGCCTAGATGCTACCTCCGCAGGCGATATGTCGTTCTCCTCGACGGTGTAGTCCATTGTTTAGGTCTTGTGAATTGCGGGCTGTCTCGAGCGATTGAGTGCAGAGCTCCGATGGCATGGCTGCGAATAGAAAAACTTGGTGAAATTCGCGAAAGAAAGAGCGTTCACGTCCCAAAATTTTCGTCCTCGAGTACGGGGCAATGCTCCAGAGACTTCCCAACAACAGCAAATAAGATGATGCAGTAGTTTCGCAAAAATTGACTGTGAGGCGAGAGCCCATGTGAAACACGTCCGCGCATCTTGGCGTTCTTCTTCTTCTTCCTTAAATAAATTAAATATTCCTTCATCCCTTCATTCAAATCACGGACACTTGTCAGGGGGACCAGCAAGCCTGGATTATCCAGCTAGTCTGCAAGTCAGCTGCTGCCAGCGGAGCCCTGGACTAGGGGCACCGACCACCCAGCTCCTGCGAATTCTTACTGATTATTATGCTCATTAAAAGTTTTCTCTCTCTCTCTTGTCAGGGGGAACATCTGTCCCCCGTGAAATGTTTGCGTGAAATACTGCCCTCAGGTATTATCGTTGCCTCGTAGAAAAAGCAATACGTAATAATTAGCAAGTTATGTAAAAGCGCATTTAGTGCACGTTTAGCACAATATAAAATACTCACAATGTGCCCTAATTCGCTTAATGAAATGAAACGAAAAATTCCTTAACTACGACTTATTTCTACAAATAATGTACGCTGTGGGGCGCTAGACAAGTGATTGAATGCTCTAAAGACGTGATCACGTGAGTCGGATTTTGTCGACTGGCCATGAATGCCATTAAGCCTATAGCGCCCGCCGACGCTACAAAGCGGAGACGCTGAAATCAGCGTTACCAGCCGTTTTAGAGGAAAATAAAGATGTACAGCGCGTGCTCGGAGCGCAAGCTCGGCACGGGCTATTCAGAATGAGAAGCCTTCCACGCTGACCATCTTGCTCTGGTGCTCCGCTGCGACCCTGCAAAGTTGCAGCAGTGGTGACTCCAGCCTAAGAAATGACAAACCCGCGTACCTCGAGACACCTCCTCAGGAGCTCCCCTCAGATGTTTCCGGCTTATCTGCAGACCTGCTTGCCGCCGTGGCACCCCCATCTTTGCCCCGTCGACGCGTACATTTCTCCGTTCCGTCTAGCCGCGAGGCCCTATAGCGCCCGCTGACGCTATAAAGCGGAGGCGCTGAGATCAGCGTTACCACCACATATTAGAGGAAAATAAAGATGTACAGACAGACACATCGACGCACACAGTCATGAGGCGGGCATAGTACCATGCTCCTTCAGCAAATATATCTTCCGACTGTGTGCACAGACCAAAAGAGGCGGTGCAAAAGGCCAGTGGAGTAACTGATGTGGGTCCGCTATGGCCGAGGGCACGTGGAAAAAAAGATGCTACACCTAATTTCTAGGCAACATAGAAGGAGAGGCCTTCCACCTAATCAGGTTAGTCAACCAAGTCAATGGCATATTTTTCACAGAGCACCCGGGTGTAGACGATACGGTGCCGACGCATTTTTGAAAAGGAAGGTCCGATAAGGTGAGCCAGGGGTGCAACAGAGCTAAAGCGTAGTCAGCGTACAGGAAGGCTATGTAGCATTGTACGTGTCAGATTGTATTTTCTGCATATTTGGTTGTTGTCGTATATCTTGGGCCAGTACGTACAGTCTGACCAGTACGTACAAAGTCTGACAGGTGTGTCGGGTATACAGCCGCAGGTGTGCGAAGTACAGGAGTCAAAGCAGCAGAAGAAGGGAAAGAATAGCATTCAGCGATCACCGCAGGCTCCGCTTTCCGCACTTGAAAAACACTGCGCCGGCCATTTGCGCCGCACACAATGTTGAAGATATGAGGCTGATGAACTTACCTCAACGGGGACAAACAAGATTTCAGTTCAAAGCAACAAAGGGGATGTTGATTCAGGCATTTCTTGCACTAAGCTACTAGGTAGCCTTATAGATATCGTCGCTATTGTTCAGCCTGCTTTTTAAACTGGCACACAATGTTGAGCTGTCTATTACATATTGTTACTTCTATCGACTTCTATTTGTCGTGAATGGATCCAAGCACGCGGCTATCACACTGTCTTCTTATATACCGCTACGCGGCCTGTAACCTTTTTAGTGCAGAAAGCCTAGGTCCTTAATCACAGATTTGGGTGATCTTTGCCTAAAGCCTTACGTTGTAACTTTAGTTTTGAGCAGAAAGCGAACTGAATCCTCATTGCTTTCGCACATCTCATTTGACAAACTTAGGTCAACCTAATGGAGTCATTTTAATTAAGTATCTGGTTCTTTCCATCGTACTATTTTTCTGCAGTTGCGGCTTTTTGGGCTCTCTCTTCGAGTAGCATTTTTGAGTGGGATTGAGATTTTAGCGTTTAAACCAGTACTTCACGCAACGATGGCACATGGTTTCTGAGTTGGCCTGAAGCATGGTGAAGTCATTCGCCGAAACCCTAAGCTTAAGGAGCATTTCACTTATAAAAATTGACGGGTCTAAAACCATTGTGGTTGGGAATATGTAATGACGTCAGATACTGGAGTGCACACACCTTTTTGGGTTGAATGTCGTAGCCTGGCTGTCAACCAGATACCTGCGCGGCCAAAAATACTTTATAGTTGAAGTAAATATAAGAACTCTTTCCTCGCAAAGAATCTAACGCAGGAAATCTCATCCAAGAAAAATACGTCACAACTGCTATGACAAAAATAGAAGAGTAAAAAACCTGCTTCCAGAGCACTATTGTAGTTTAGCTGGTACGGAGGTCCAAAAAAATTTTCTGAGCGTCCCACTCCTCTAAACGTCGGCCTTTTGTAGATAGGTGAAGACGTATGAACAGTACAGACGTCAGGTCGCTTTTTGCTTTCTAATATTGTTTTATGTGGTGCAAGGTGAGGTTCACAATAAACTACGGCAGAGCGTCGAGGATACGTTCTACTACAAACTTGTGCAAGCTCTAGCTTTAGCGTTCGTCCATTACCCACAAGAACATGTTGCATTTCTTTTCTTATTCTGACTCTTTAGTAATGCCTGTTTCACATGTAGCCAACCCAGAAAGCATAATCTGAGTTTATGATAAATGCAAATTTTGCGACAATGTTTACTACGACGGCTGCTATAGCAGTACAGTTATCGGCACAGAACATTCACGCTAGGTGACATTCATGACCAATATAGTTGGACGTCACATGGAGGTCAGAAAAGTAGAGATTGCGGAAAAGCAAAGCTGCGCTAGAAAAAGGGGAATAGGACCGTGTGGTCCAGAAGCGGGTACGAAGCAGTGGTCAGTGCGCTCAGCTAAGGTGCCGAAGGAAGGTGATTAGAGTTCTGACGTAGTTTTATTATTTTTATATGCACCACTTCGCAATCATATTTACAATATTGCCGCGTTGTTTCGTAGCTCTAGACGTGTATGTCTGCCCGGGGCAGCTATTTTCTCCAGCACCCAAGCTCACTGACTCATATACGAAAGCTCGAAATTCCAGCTTCACCCGATTTGACATTAGTTTAGCCTGTACAATAAATAACTACACTGAATCTGTCATAAAATTCCAACACGATTGTCTGTGTGGCAGTCTGTTTTTGTAGTTTCACAAGTGCCAGCCCGATGCATGTCAGCTAGCCGTTCAGTTGTCTCTATGCTTATTTCATTTGCATACTTTTGTAGCAAGAGCTAATCTACGGTAGCCACTTCACTTCTTCACCGTGATCGCACTTTCGTCGTTGTCGCATTTTGGCCGTGGTTAAAGTGATCTTGAGTCGTGGAGAAGAAGTATTAGTAGTAATGGTAGTAGTAGTAATAGTAGTCGTGGGACGCGGTAGCTGGCCGTAGACATGCCAGAGCACTAACTGGAGGTACGGCTAACTGACATTAGGTTTAGCATGAGCTGCCTACTCGGGCGTCTGCATTCATATAGAAGGGTGATATGAAAATCAGCCAGCCCAAACATTGACATTTACTTTATCCGTAGACTACGCAGGCAAGTTTATATAGCTCGATTAAAGCGGGCTTTACATGTTCGCTGGTAACTTAAGCTATCGTGTCATCGCGAAGGTGGGAGCGAATACAGAGAGAAAGAGGTGCCATAATTTAGGGCTTCGGGCCACCGCACGATAGATCCTTTCGCTTTATCGCACTTTAGTGGTCAAACGTGCCCCTATGGCACGAATAAAGCTCAAACCATAGAGTAAACTATTATGCGCAAAAGCCGTCTTAACTTTCAAGCCGAACCTAAGTTTGACCATGCATGTATAGCTCTTTCTTTACTACAGCTTTAATCACAAGTTCCACCATTCCTAATTTTGTTCCCTTCAAATTTCAGTTACAAGTTAGCGCTCTTCCAGTTTTTTTTTTTTCGCTTGTCGTCTTGTCGTCTAAGCCCCCTGTAATTCATACGTATTCTCGCTTTGACGCGATAATGTAGATTGTGTTCCCCACACACGTCAATAAATCTATGTTTCGAAACCATGAACGCGGCTCTTGTAGAGTAAGAATATACATGTATACTAAGAAAAATATTTCAGGGAAATTCCTCGAGGTGGAGTAGATTTCTAAGAATTTACCTTTCCAGAATATTTTACTTTTTTCTACAGTTGCTGACGATGCACCGTCTTTCGACGGTAAAACAAAACTAAGGTAATCGCGATAGTTGAATGATAACCCATATATATGTAAAGTATTTTACAAGGAAGACTTTAAGTAGTTTTCATAAATGGACTTTAAGAGGTAAAATTATTTTTGTTGCACTAAGTTATCAAGGGTCTGGGTGGCTTCTATCAAACGGGTTATCAAATAAAACTCTTATGATTACATATTGACATGTTGATATTTTCACCTTTGCATTCGTTCAAAGGAGATTCAAGTACTACCCTGCCAATTGCAGGCCAACCTTGCATTTGTGCGACTATTGCAAATTAATAATGCGTAACAGATTGAATCGAAAGTTAACGAGTTTATAAGCAATACTAGTGTACAATCATTTTTGTAACCCTACCGCTCATTCCCTTTTCCTTTCTCACTATGCCGTGTGCTTATGATGTTGAACAGAAAATGAATAGAAACATTAAAACTGCCAACATGTCACAATGCGAAAGCGTGATTATTTTTGTGATTGCTGTTTCAGTGCAACTGTTTCTATAAAAATGTGTGGACTATCGATCGTCAGGAATCACAACATAAAGAATGTGAAGAAATGTTCGGCAGCCGCCGCCTGCGTATCAACAAAAGTAAAATTCGTAGTAAGGGACACTAAGGCTGCCCATCATGAGATGCAAAATCGCTTAGAAGGCACCCAAGAACCTTAGCTTAAAACAAGTGGATAGAAATATTCAGTTAATATGGAAACCCATTCATGCTGCGGTCGCAGGTAATGAGGGGGCTCAATACCTAGCTCGCGATCTTGAATACCGAAGAAGGGTAGAGCCACCTGGCGCTAGATGAACGAGCAACATCTGCAAACCTACGGGAATAATATTGGCCATCGTGAATTCGGACATATGCTTGCAACCCCACCTAATTCAATATTCGATAATAAAAATGCTTTCGGAGGCGGCTACAAATTGATGTATTTATGGGCCCTGCTTGGGTGTGTCCCTTATGATGCAGATAGGAGCAAAAAACTGCAAACAGAACGAGGAGTGTATCTCTAGCTGACATTGACTGATTGATACACACACTGAAGGAAGAGAGGCATCCTTGACCACATAATTTTGAAGTGCTCAAATTACCTAAGGGTGGTCAAAATATTGATATTTGAGAAGCTACAGAAATCCTGTCAAGTTCCTCTACGCTGAGTTCTGGCGCACCATAATTCATCTGACAGAATAGTCCGGTAGCAGTGAAAGACTGCCAGCTAGCCTTTCACCACAGTCGTTTACTCGTCCATGTCTCGCAGCTCTGCTTCTCTTGGGCTGATAGCAACGTTCTTTCTGATGGAAATAAATGTTGAAAGGATCAATCAATAAATGCCTTAAAACTCTTTCTTGTCATAATCTTCTGTATCTGTGTTACACCAGACAGCTCATAATCGAGCCTTGTCGCTATGAAAGTTTTCGGGTTGCACGGCACGACGTATTTTATTCGAGGATTCATCTTTTTTTCACGCAGCGCTTCAATGGGTCGATGCCTGTCGGCAATCGCTGCGTAGGTGAATAACGACAGGCCTCGACTCATTGAATCATGAATTGCTGGGTAGGCATACCTTATGAACTTTAATCGTTCACATAGCGTTTATGGTACTTCGCGCTCTGAACAATCCAGAAAAGCAACAACAATGACTGCAGTCGGAACAGAAAATTCGATAAACAGAATGCTAAATTAATCTTCTTGTATCTTCTTCCGTGATTTGTTTTTAAACCTATATGAAGATGTCCAGTCCCGTTTCCTGTATTTGAACGCAGAATTTATATAGTTCGTCCGGAAAAAAATATTTCATACATACGCGAAAAAAAGTTATTTTATATACTTCCACACCCATCAGTCTGGGCCCTAGGGGCACACCTAAAAGCGCAATACTTCCACCACTGCTTTTCAACGTCATTATGAAGGACCTACCCAATAAGCTCAACAGCCCTCCGGAAGTTCGACACGCCATCTACGCGGACGATGTTACAAATTTGGACTGCCCATGGTAATGAAGGCGAAATTCAAGACAACCTCAAAGGGGCGACAGACCTGATCAGTGCCTATGCCGCTTCTCGTAGCCTTGCCTGTGCCCCTGAGAAATCGGAAATTCTTATTATTGACCGCCGGCGACATCCCCATTACAGTGCCACCTCGCCAACTGAGGTCATCCTGGAAGGCCGAATGATAGAGGTGAAGCTGGAGATAAAGATCCTCGGCCTCGTTATCCCTAATAGCCGCTCCCATTCCTCTATTCTCAATCATTTAGTCAACACTACCAATCAAATTATGCGGATGCTTCAACGAGTTAAACATCGAAACTTCGGCATTAGGGAGCGAGACAGCACTGCAGCTGGTAAACGCATTCATTATCGCCCGCATTACCTACGGCACGCCATACCTTCCGCTTCGTAAGCAGGAGCTCAATCGGCTGAACACTCTTGTCAGAAAGGCGGTCAAGAGAGACTTGCCCAATGCACGGTCTACTGACCACTTACTCCACCTTGGCGTCATAACACTATTGAAGTGGTGGATGAAGCACATCGCCTGACGCAACTTGTCCGCAACTCTCAATATTGCCCCGCACTATACCACCCAAAACCGCGAAATTCTGCCACATAATATCCGCCGAGCCATTACCGTCAAAGCTCTCCCCAAGCACTTGCATGCAGAATATCACCAAGACCGCCGACAGACAAGAGCCGCTCACCTATATCGAATATGAGACAGCCAACCGAATACTCTGTACGTAGACGCTGCTGGCTCTGTTAACAGACACAAGGCCATTACCGTGACATCTCCAGCGGGCACTCTCCTCAACTATGCCTCTCTTCGCACCAGCGAACCGAGTATTGCCGAAGAAGCAGCCATCGCTCTGGCCGCCGCCACTGATGCACAAGCTACCATCTTGTCAGACTCCCGCACCGCCTGCCGTAACTATCTTCGCGGACGCATCGGTGCTGCCAGCCGTCGAATCCTCGTCGCTAATCCTCCGAAAAGAATCAGTGTGATCTGGATTCCGGGACACAAGTCGATGCCCGGCAATGAAGCTGCCCCTCGACACGCTCACGCGCTCCTTCCCAGAGCCTCCCCTCCCCCGGATCACACGTATGTGTCCCCGATCCTTACATACACAGAACTGCTTGAACACTACAGGCTGACTCGCCGTACATTACCTCCCCCTTCTGCCACCCTGTCTACTCAAGAAGCTGCAACTTACCGCCGCCTGCAAACTAATACCTTTATTACACCATTTCTCGTAAACCTCTGGTACCCCTATCTTTACTCCCTGACTACCCACATTGCGGTGAGCGGACAACGTTCTACCACATGGTTTGGGCGTGCCACGTTACCCCTTCTTTAAGCCTTCTCCCCCAGCCCTGCATGGAAGATTGGGAGGCCGCCCTGCAGGACCCCTGCCCGGAGCGCCAGCAATAGCTGGCTCGCCGCGCTGTTACTGAAGCCATGGGCAACAGGACCCTGGACTGAGGGTCCTCCCCCCCCCCCCCGCCTCGCTGACTAGATAAACACGTTTTGTCCTCCGATTTTACATAAAATTTTTTCGTCACTTGGTTTTCCTACAGCTTTTTAACTGACGATAGTGGCCACGGCCTGCAAAGCATTTTTGCGCAAAACACAATATGTGATGACAGATTAAGAAATTGTGGGTGACCAAGCGCGACATCCGGATCAATTGCCGTGGAATGACCAAGGAACCTCATATAACCTCATTGGGAGTAATGTAGCACCATATAAGGCGCGAGCTCTACCACGGAACGAACGGGGCCAGCGCGTTCATTTGGAGGAGCAAGAAAGATCACGTGAAGGCTCTTCGTACTGCTGGAGCAAGTGTTCGCCTGAATTTGTGCATTTTAAAAGATAAACGTGGCCCAGCTCTCAAGTGCAGATACCTAGCTTGACCAGAGTCGGATAAAACAGCTAAATGTCGCTATTTCTTTCTAACTTTCTTTTTAGCAGTTGTTTTCACTGACTATTTTCATCTTACGTAGTTGCTGGAAATTATTTAGTTTTCTAAGAAGCCTAACATAGTGGACCGCTGCTCTGTGCTTGAATGCACACACTGTAGTATTCTTGTGTTACGATCCCAGAAGCTTGATTATTCCAGCTTCATGACGCCAAAGAAGCCATGGACATTCTGATTAGCGCATAAACATTGCACCGAGCTTTGTTGTGCGTATCGGCCTGGCGCTAATGAGTTCGGCTATTAGCAGGTGATACACTAGATCATGTTTGCGTTCTTGCGCTCTTCAAAGTTTAAGCTAACAAAGAGTGGTTCCTTGCAGAGTGGGAAACATGCTTTTTTTTTCAAGAAACTGTTACTTCCCAGAGCAAAAAGGGTTCTCTCGACTGCTGGGAGGTCTCAGATATCTTTGCAGTGGAGGCACTGGTGCACAAAACAAAGGTTTTCACATTACCGAACTAAACGATTATCCCCGCCACGGGCTTCTCTATGCATGACGTGTAGCCTTGGGTATATTACTAAAATAACAATTTTGCAAAATGAAGAAAACAAATATGAACTACCAGCGCCATTTTACATCGTGATCTGCTGTGGTAACAGCCACCAAAACTACATTTCACGATAAGAAGAAACATCCGTCCCCAGCCCTAGTGTCAATGATCACAGTCTTGACTATTATCGTGGGGAACATATCCGCAAAGTTGCAGTAAATATTCTCATAAATCTCACTGTCCAACTTGCATCAGTTACTTTGCCCAATGCAGCAGTTGAACGGCGCTGCTTTCGTTGGCACTTTCGGAATCGAAGGAATTCCACACCTGGCATGTACATGACAGCGCCGCTCCTCTCGCACATAATTATCATTTCATGATCCAGTTCCACTTACAGGTGACTGGTGTTTAGCCCGTCAGTTATTTCCACAGCACCGAATACAGTGCTGCCCGAAGCATGTTATCATCACACTAGTTAAAACTTGCCGTGCTCTGCGGCAGCAGTTTGCTGACCTTTCCGACTGAGGGAGTCGGAAAGGTCAGGCGTTTCTAATGTGATATTTTACTCTGAGCTTCCCGTACTTCGAAAGATGCCCACCCCATATCTCCCTGTACCGGCTCATTTGTGGTTTTGCCGTGGGCACCCAGTGCTAATCGTCCAACTGCTCTCTGATTTATTTCTAATTTTGACTGTACCTCTGATTCTAGGCACAAACCCGCAATTTCGAAGGTAAGTCTGGGCACCATAATTCCTTTCCAAATACCCCTCAAACCCTGACGCCTATTGTATCCCCACAATGCCCTATGCTTCATTATCCCAGCATTTCTTCGCCCTTTTGCCTTAAGTGATTGCTCATGCTTTCCAATGTATGCCAATCCTTCGTTTACCCATACCCCCAGATATTTATATTCTTCTACTCTAGGTATTTCATGGCCTTGTATTTTAAGACCCTGATCAGTTGAGCCGTTGAAAAGCATCAGACCCGACTTAACTGCACTGAAACTGAAGCCTAGAGCGTCCCCGTCGTCTCCGCAATACTTAACTAGAGTTTGCAATTCTTCCATACTCTCAGCTAGCACTACAATTCCTCTGAACAGCGTCACCTGGCGACAAATAGCGGAAATATTGCAAATATGAATAAGAATGAATTTAAAGCCCACCGCAATGTGTTGGCCGCGTTTCTCCCCTATGGAAAGTGACTGAAGTGGCCGAGAAAGGCTGGCGCGTGCGCGGTGTGTCAGACAAAGGGTCCACCACATGCATGGTGACTCTGGAGCTAAAGACAGATGTGAAGTTAGACGATATTCCTCATGAGATGAGAGTTGCGGGGAGCTGGCCCTCGTAATGGTGCCCGGTGGAACACCTCTCTGCCTGCGCTGCCACAACACCAGACATGTTCGGAAGGATTGTGGCGTTCCATGCTGTGCAATCTGTCGCCGGTTCGGGCATGAAGACAAACAGTGTGTGCGCAGCTGTACAAGCGTCGCAGGGCCCTTGAGGATTGACGACTCGTCAGAGCTCCTCATGGATGAGACCGATGCGGAGGAAGCAGCAACCCCATGCCTGAAGATGCTCTTGACGAACGCAACTCAGGCGGCTGAGATCAGTGTCACTGTTATTGAGACACGCAAACCTGAGTCCGCTGGGGAAGAGCCTCCAAATATTGGCGACAATCAAGGTGAGATGGACTAACCAAAAGGGGCCAACCTCAAAAAGGATAACATGAGTGAAGCTGCAGCGCCTCAGGCTGAGGACGAAGATGTGCAGCAGCCTATATGTTTCGAAGGGAAGCGCGGCCGCTATGTCTAAGCATTCGCGGGAGGATGCCGCTGATTCCTCGGCGTTTCAAGTGGAGACCGGCAGGGGGGAGCCGCGGGCAAAGGCTGCTCCGAAACGTCGACCAGCTCTGCGTTCGCGGCCGAATGTGCCTCCAGACCGGAGGCAGGCGGTGGTGACGCCGCCAACGTAACCCTCCTCCGTGCCGGGGAGGCGTCTCAGAGGCACACCTGGCAGCTAGACGTGTCAACAACAATGGCGTCTTCCTGTGCAGTGTGCCGGCTACCAAGCCGGTGTGGTGATTGTCATATTGTACCTTGTCATGGGATGATCCAAATTCATAGACCTGTTTGTTGTTTACCTGAGAGGTGCAACATGTGCCCGTCTGGTCTAGTACCTTAATTCAATGGAAATAGCGGGTCCATTAAGAATCGCTACACAAAGCACTAGGGGATTGGCTGCAAGACGCCGGCAGTACCAACTTAGCCGTGTAATACTTGAAAATGATCTGGACGTTATAGGCATCCAAGAAACGAAAGTTGAAAGTCAGGAGCAGACGGACTGCATGGTGCTACGTTTCCGATCACGGTACGATGCTTGTGTGTGCCATGCTTTAGGTAAATCAGGGGGGTATCTTCTCCTCCTCCGGAACTCAATTGGTATTACCGTGGAGAGTTTGACAGTATGTCAAAGTGGCCGCTTTATAGTTTGACTTTACCTTTTCTGGTTCACAGTGGAGGGTTGTTTGTGTGTATGCGTTGAACAGAGAGCAGAAACGCAAAGCTTTCTTTGAGCGAATTGCTTCTTATGAGAGCAGTGATCGAAATGTGACCATCCTGGAATATTTCACATTAAGATCATGATCTGAGTCGTGAGTAAGTCCGGGCTCTCATTCAGATTATGATCTGAATCTTGAGTCCGGACTCGCATTTAGATTATAGATCTGAGTCTTGCCGAGTCCGACCTAGAAAGTTCCAATGAAATCAAATGAATTCTTGCTCAGAGGTTGAGGAATCGTGATCTGAAGTGATCGAAATGGACACAAATCGCTAATTAGATCCTAGCGAACTTGAATTGCCTGTGTAATTGTGTAATTCTAATAATGAATGAGTTTCTTGGTGAGCTGATGATGTAGAGCAATTTTGTTGTTTTTTGTTATGCAATTATTTTGACTGGGGCGATTAATGCAGGTTAATCGAACATTTGTTCACGTTGGCATGTTGTATTGCGGTGGCTAGATAGTTCTTCCTTTGCTGTTTATTTACTTCGGAATATCTCGCACATGATTTCCCGAGTTAGCTGCTCTTTGGTGCACAGCGATGCGAACGAGCCAGGCTAGCCGTGCATAGCTAATAATATCAGGCTTAGTTAGAAGAGGCCATTGTGTAACCACAATTTCAATGCTTTTTTCTTATTGCGAAAGAAGTCACAGGCTCACCACCACAGACGAAGAATCTTGTCCGATATTTCTTTTTGTGTGCCATTGCTCTAATTGCGTAGGCAGTTTGAGGAGGTCACAAATACAAATACCTATTCCGGTATAGCTAAAATTTTATTCGGTCGATTTGGTCCAAAACCTGTCCAACATAATTCGCCTATGGCGACCACGCTGGTGACCTCCTCCAGGGCTGCCTTATATTTTACCCTCCCACTGCCGAAATTTGACCTCGACTGATTTGGGCACAAATCTATACAATTTAATATGACTATGGTGAACAAAATGGTGACTTCGAAATTTGACCGAGTCCACCCTCAAATTTAGCCCCCTCACCCCAGTAGATTGACCTGATCCGATTTCGGACTAAAATGGTTTGGTTTGGTTTGTGCGGTTTAACGTCCCAAAGCGACTCAGGCTATGAGAGACGCCGTAGTGGAGGAACGCGAAAATTTCGACCACCAGGGGTTCTTTCACGTGCACTGACATCGCACAGCACACAGGCGTCTTGCTTTTCACCTCCATCGAAAAGCGGCCGCCGCGTCCTTGGGAACAGTAGTCGAGCGCCCTAACCATTGCGTCACCCCGGCGGGGCTAAAATGAACGGACAACATATTCGATTACGGCGAACACGATGGTGACCTCCAAATTTTGTTTGGGTCACACACGGTTTACCAACCCTCGAAATTTGATTTTGGCCAATGTACATCAAAAGCGATCAGTTCCTAATTGTATTGACCATCCCCGACACTATGGTTACCTATAAAGTTGGGCATGACCATTTCCAGAATTTGGCCCAGCTGCCTTCGAAGTTTCGCCTTTAAAATTGGTATCCAACCATTATAGACTGTATCCAACAAGACAGCAACCACCAAATTGGCCATATAGCTATATCAAAAATTTGGCCCGTGCTATAGCTAAAACGACCAAGCTTTCGTTCTATAATCAGCTTAAAAGAGATAATCCCACCCTATCTTTTCCTTTTCCTGTAACCTTTCAACTCATTCATTACTGAAGAAAACAGTATAATCGTGTAACGTTACGCATTTTTTTCTATTTATTTCCCGCATTTTTCTCTGTACTATCTTCCGCCTACATATACAAGCTTTAGGACCGTCACTAGTTGCTTGTCAAGAGTGGAAATGAGTGAGTCTATGATGAATGAGTCCCGATGAATCAGAATGAATGAGCTCAAATGGGTCGTGAGTTGAAATAAGTGAGTCTATATGAGTCTGAGTTCAGATGAGTCGTGAGTCGAAGTGAGTGAGCGCAGATGAGTCGTGAGTCAAAAATGAGTGAGTCGAGATGGGTGATTTCAGATGAGTCGTGAGTTGAAATGAGTCAGTCCTTGGTGAGTCTGAGTTCAGGTGCGTCGTGAGTTGAAGTGAGTGAGTTCCGATGAGTCGCGAGTCAAAAATGAGTGAGTCGAGAGAAGTGAGTGAGCCCAGATTAGTTTTGAGTCTGAGTGAGCCCGAGTGAATCGTCATCATGCGTGAGTTTGAGGTCATGAGTCTGAGCTCGAGTGAGTCGCCAGCTTGCGTGAGTTTGAGTTCATGACTGAAAGTGAGTCCAGGCCTCGTGAGTCTGAGTGAGAGTGAGCCCGCAGATGGAGTAAATTTTTCTAAGTGAGCCGGAGTGAGCACACGTGATTTTGCTGACCTCTTTTGCGAGGAAACTGAAAAACGGCCTCAGCAAACTTTTTAGTTTTAAGGCGATAGCCTTTAATGGCTCATACTTTCGTGGACAAAGTGTGTCCCGCTTTTGAGGCGTTCTGATTGGCCGAGGCAGGATGCGTCTCTGCCATCTGCAATGTCACATTGAACGCGCGCCAAGGAACGCCACGCGATAGGAGGTAGTGTACTGTCCAAACACACTTGCCGGAAAAAGTGTGATAAATACTGCGCCTTTCCTTTCCAGTAAACCAATTCCTTTAATGGATCATGCTGTCGTGGACAAAGTGTGTCCCGCTTTTGCGGCGGCCGTCGCGTGGCGTTCCTTGGCGCGAGTTCAAGTGTTGGATTGCAGATGACAGGAACGCTAGACAAGATGAGACCTCCGGTTTTCACCTTTCACTACTCTAGTCGCTAAAGTTCCTCGTAATTTTGTTTTTGTCCGCCTGTGTGCACGTGTGCCTGTGTGCGTTCCGTTATGGACGGAGGAATGCCAGGGGGTGCTCGGAGCGAAAAAATTAGAAGTAAATCGGCTCCACCCTCGCTGGACGTATACTAAACTGTGACCATGGATTTTCATTCTCACGCTCATTTTATTTTCACCAAGGAAGGGATACATGGCGAAAAAGGGGGACGGGAGAAAAAGCTGCACAGCAGCCCCTTGACAACGCTCCGGCCAACCTGGCAACAGTGACACACTGTTTGGTATAACAATTTCTTCAAATTGTAAAAAGTAAAATTAATTACACTGTCATATACAGATGCAAAATACAAATAATTTATGATTGTACGCAAAATGCACATTGAATATTATACAATGAGTAAAATAAATATTAAAGGCTGAGATCTGTATCATGTCTCTTAACTTAGCCCCAGTCACTAACACCGTGACAATATTCTAAAGAGATATGAAATATTCAAAATCTGTAAAGTCATTTTAAGGCACCCTAGCATCTAATGTAGTATGCCAATGAACACAGTTTTATTGCGTAGCACAACTAGCCGCAATCATGGATTTCACCGTTGTCTGTCCGAAGCCGCTTTTCCTCTCTCTCGCTGTGAACTTGAAGCGGAGAAAGAGAGGGGGCGACGCCCGCGTCGAGCGGCTAAGCATTGACGAGGCGGAGCGGCCGCATAGCTGTAGCCGAAGCCGCTCTCTCTCTCTCTCTCTGTTCATCCGTCTCTCCATGCACATGAAGAGGAGGAAGAGAAAGTGTCGACGCAGCATCACATGACTTAACACTGAGGGGGCGGAGTGGCCGCGTAGGTTCAGCCAGTGAGAGAGTGAGACAGTGAGAGAGAGGCATGTCAGTCGCAGACGTGGCGGCCGTCACTGGGCAGCGTTTCACTTACTCCAGGGTGAACAGTCGTGTGTCGCTCGCGCGTCCTCAACTTCGGCATCTCTCCCCTTGCATCAGTCACTCCTCAGCCTTATACTGCTTGTGCTTACTTTCACTTGTGCTGCTTGTGCTTACCTCCGAGCCTTAAATGGTGATCACCTTCAAGCGCGTTTCCCTCTCTCACTCTCTGCCCCTATGAACTCATCCCAGACCTTTCGGCCGCAGAACATTGCATCGTAAAAAGTATCATTGTGACTTTTTTCGGTCATTTCTGAAGATGGTGTAAGAAAAGCTGAAGACATGGCTGCGCCGCGCGTTTGCTTCGCTGTCGCAAAGGATTAAGCCGGGCCGTCAGGCACTGCGGCGCATGTTCGCCGTGCTTGACGTGCTCTTGTTGTTGTGGCTGTAGGAAGAAGGAAAAGAAAATGCACGGGTCTGCTACTGGCTCTGTACCTGAGCCACCTCCACTACCTCGTGCGGACAGAAGAGATAATATAGAAAGAAAAAGAAGAGGGAGAGAAAGACGCGCCGCAACAGCCGTCTTCCACTTGACCTGTTGAAATACAACGGTTAATAAGTGCTACGCACCTACTTTGCATTTGAATTGTTATGTGAATCGCCCGAAATTTTTTTTTTACTATCGCAAACATTTTGGATGCCAGAGCGATATGCAAAACTATTTTTCTCATTTTTCTGAACACTGTTACTTTTTAAACTTACCGCAGTGGTTATTTCTCAGAGACTACATATATCGATTATGAAGAGATAGCGGCATCAGAATTGCCGCACAAGATCACAGAGCCGGGTATGAAGAATGGAAAAGGAAATTTCATGAACTCTAACATTGTTTTCTTGCCTCTTCAGTTGTTACCCCTTTTCACGCAGTTTTTATTGCCGTCACTTCGCCTTGTCTCGGAGAACGTCCGGCTGCAACTTGTGCAACAAAATATCGACGACACTTTTTTTATTTTGGTACAACATTTTTTTGTTCTAATAACACTCTATAACCTTAAACTTGCACTCCGTCTGCAATAACCGCCTAACTGAGATTTCTTTTTGAAAACGTTTGTGACAAAATTGATACTTTTATCCCTAAAGAACGCCTCTACGCTAGGCTAAAAACAGCTGACTGAGCCCTACTCGCTGGAAACGATATAAAATATGGATGTTGGCTTTTAAATGGCCTGGTCCGTCTCTGTCCCCGGAAAGAGTTAAAATAAGTTTTGAAAGGTTGCTCAGTCCACCAAAACATAAAAAATAATCCTAAAACGACACACAACGCCCCGTTTTCCGCAGGAAATAAGCCTCAATTTGTACATCTCCCAAATGATGAAAGGAAGTATTATACTTACAACACCCCCGTAGGCAGACATTACACTAGAA
Source organism: Amblyomma maculatum (assembly GCF_055883805.1). Lineage (NCBI taxonomy): Eukaryota > Metazoa > Arthropoda > Arachnida > Ixodida > Ixodidae > Amblyomma > Amblyomma maculatum. The sequence continues at coordinate 60,234,439 of NC_139354.1, forward strand.
GAAATTGTTTTTCGCTATTTCCAAGTGAAATAATTTTCACCAAGAAGTGTGTTAGAAATGAAGTAATTTACTTTCATCCTGCAATATTGTTTCGTAAGAGTCTAGGTGCTCCGGCAGTCAGGCTGTCATTAACCTTCTGCTCATACCGCCGATTTTAATAAGCATTAGCACATAATTAACGTACATTGGTTAACGTACAATATGATTCAAAATATGGCGGAAGTTTCTTCGCAGTAGAGTACTTGAAACAAAAATGGGCACCAAAATTTTCATTAGCCCTACCGGGTTTGATACCGACCGCCAGCGGATGTGTTTCAATGGAGGCAAAACTGAGTGGCCACCGTGTGCTGTGCGAGGTCAGTGCACGTTAAAGATCCCCAGGTAGTAGAAATTCTTGTAGTCCTCCACTACGGTGGTGTCTCTCATAGCCTGAGTCACTTTGGGACGTTAAACTCCACAAAACAAACCTAAACCATTTCCAGAAGCACGTTATTTTACCTTATACAAAAACGTCTGACAGATACTGCGCCTTTCGCTTCCTGTGAACCAATTATTAAGGTTCTAGACTCTGGTAAAACTCGCTGATGCAAAATTTGTCCGCGAGATGTGTCAGCGAGATTCCGAGTGACAGATACTGCGGCTTTCCTTTCCTGTAAACCAATTTTAAAACGCCCGTGAAATTGATTGCGTTCAACCGAACGCATGGGGCGCACGGTGCACCGTGTGCAGCAGCCATGCTCAGGCTTTCGCATGTCGCCACTGCAAAATCTGCAGTGTGCCGACTCCAAGGTGGCCTGGTGGTATTACGAGCAGGGTTGGATACTTCCTCTCGCTTGGAGCGTTGCTACACTGGCAGTAATTTTGTAGGATGCTTGGTGCATCCTGCAAAATTACTGCCAGTCTAGCAACGCTCCGCCCCGCCGGGGTGGTGTAGTGGTAAGACGCCCGACTACTGTCCGGAGTTCCCGGGCTCGAACCCCACCATGGCGGCTGCGTTTCGATGGAGGCAAGTTGGTTAGCCCCATCGTTTCCAGAGTTGCCGCGTGGGAGTGGGGGAGACGGACGGCTCTCCGCTTTACCTCAATCGAAACAAAGCCGCCGGCGGTTGTATTCAAAGCCGTGTATTTTTGTAGAGTAGTCGGGCCCCTTAATTACTGCGACTTCGCAGCGGGGAAGCAATCCCCCTGCAAGCGTGGAATTGGACGGTACACCGTCGCTCCGGCCGCGTGGCGTTCCTTGCCGAACGTTCGTAACTATGCTCCTGCAAATTGAGATTGACGATAAGGTGTAACTTGTCATCTCGCCCTCTAATTTGCCATAGAGATAGCAGAACGCTAGACAAAAAGAACACACCTCGTGGAATCTCGCGAAACATCTCGCGCACGCGAGATGTTCACAGTGAGCCAAAGCAATGATTTCGCATTAAAATATTTTAGCTCCCTGCTCATGCGCTAACCATAAAGGGCACCAACCCAGGCTATAAATCATTGAGAAGCTTGTATCTACTGACACTTTGTTAAGGGAACAATGTACGTTTTGTCATCCAAAGCGCATGATGAATGTGCGAAAAAGGGTGTGCTTGACGTCGGAAAAGCGATACAGAAAGGAATCGTGATGTCACATCTAAGCTTGTGCACTGTATATAAGCTCATTCGATTTATTCCCGCTTCAGTACCTGCGAGAATTCATATACCCGGAGGTGGCGCCAAATCTCTAGGACTTCACATCTGCAGCGAATAAAAGCAGCATGAAGTACGTCTCAGAGATAACTCTCCACAAGCTTCTAAGCAGTAAGACGTATATAATACTGCCGTTACTGCTCGGATTAGCAGCAGGCACAAAAGTCGCCACTGGAACAGGACAACAGGCTGCAGAAGCTGGAAAGGTACAGTGTTTCGCTCTACATACATTAATTTAGACACTGTTGTGCCTGCTTAGAAAATGCATTGCATGCAAGCTTGCAAGCACACAGTGTTTATGTTTTGTCTTGTTCTGCGCTCCTATTGTACTCTTTCATTGAAGGCTGCCTTTGATAGCGGGCATGTTGGCAGTTGAAAAAGCAAAAGAACCAACAAAAATTAAAACAAATATTTGGTATATAAATCAACCAATATGACTCATGCCGTAAAGACCACATTTTGTAGCATTGGCACTGCATGATTAATATATTTTGTGGTGCCACAAATCAAGGACAACTGCGTGGTGAAGGCGACGGTAAATGCATTTCCTTTTTTCTTAGTAAAGTAAACCGTACAACATTGGTTCAAGATGAGCATTGAAACGTTTCCTATTAGCACTGTACGTACTTATGTACGCACCTTCCTGATTAACAGCAGGTCCAGGGCTAACGTCACTGGAGGGTTTGGTTTTAATGCGTCGGTACTTAAATATAAAGCGGTTGTAGGATTTATTTGGCCCCATAGTCCTGAGTTTTAATACCGAAGCTATAGCTCCTTCCATGATACCTTATTCGCTTAATAATTTTTTTGACGTCCACTTCTATAATGGGTTGGCAGCAACTGAATTCAATATGAAGCAATAAATTTACAATAGATTCCAACTAATTGAATTTGCATTTAACAAGGGGGACAGATCATAAAGTTGCAAAAGAGACTTTTCATTTAAAAGCTGCGAAAGTACTGAATTTACCGCCTCACAAATACACCTCATACGAAATTCTAGATATTCTAAATGTCCGAATATTGCGAAAGTCTTTTCACAAAAAGGCTTTCAGCATAAAGGGTGGCTACAGATTTATCGCATCTTGGCGTTATTGGCGTTCTACTATGGCTATATATTTCATTGTTCCGTGTGGCCATCCTACCATAAACAACAAATCCAGTACAAACTATGTCAGCGACTTGTTTGCGAAGCCTACAGAGCATCGCGTACACCCAGGGTATAAAATATAATAAAATAACTCTCTTCGCGAAATAAAAACGTTACTTGTACACATTTCTCTAAAACCCCGCCGGGGTGGCGCAGTGGTTACGGCGCTCGACTACTGTTCCCAAGGACGCGGGATCGAATCCCGGCCTCGGCGGCAGCTTTTCGATGGAGGCGAAAAGCAAGGCGCCCGTGTGCTGTGCGTTGTCAGTGCACGTTAAAGAACCCCAGGTGGTCGAAATTTCCGGAGTCCTCCACTACGGCGTCTCTCATAGCCTAAGTTGCTTTGGGACGTTAAACCCCACAAACCAACCAAACAACATTTCTCTAAACTCCGATCTCCACCTAAACGCATCCGCTATACTTTTGCAAAACAATATCCCTCCAGTGTAGCATTCAACAATAAAGCGCCTGCGACACCAGCCAATCCGCAGTGGTGCAGTGGCTAAGATGACTACTGTGCCGAGTACCCGACCACCGGCGGCTGCGTTTCGATAGAAGAGAAGCGGAGCGGCGTCCGTGTGCTGTACGATGTCAGTGCACGTTAAAGAACCACAGGTGGTAAAAATTTCTGAAGTCCTTCATTACGGCGTCTCTCGTAGCCTGAGTCACATTGAGACGTTAAGCAGTACAAACGAAACCAAACCAACCTATTGCTCTTGCGATGTGTATTCGTGTTTTAAAAAGCCACAGGCTTTTCAGGCTTCTTTCTCGGTTTTTAACCTGTGGTCAGTAATAAATATGTATTCATTCACAGTTTCAAATAAACAATGTTCTTATTTTAAACGATATGCCAAACTCTCGCATTCCGGAGAGTGTTACTTAGCATTACTGAGAGATATAACCAAATATCTTAATTTTCCATATTTTCTGATACCTCCGAACCCATTCTCCCACAGTTCTGTGGAACAAGTTCCATAGCAGCATATATTTCGGAACTTTTTTGTCGTTGATAAAAAGCATTGTATATTTTCGCTTTGTACTGATGTTTAAAAAACAGTTGATTATGTAGGGCGTCCAGTGGGCCGAGCAAAGAGATAGAAAACGTTCACTTCTACATAGCGCATGCGCCTGCATTGCTGAACATTAAATAGTATTGTCGCCGTAAAATAATGTGAGCAAGAAATTTAATAACAATCTTTTCTGATTCCCTTTACGTACTAAAGCCTATATTCGCCCAGGAAATGCAGTTCCAACAATAATTGGAGTCATGATAAGCAATGTAAAAACCGCCGCAGCTCAGGAGAATATCAAATACGTCATCGTTTTGCGTAATCTACAATACAAGGCAACAAAAGAGGAGATGTGTGCGCTGATCAAACTTGACATAAGCTAATGAAATACATATACCCTCACTCGAGTGTAAAACGTTGGTGCACTACTAAGCAACAACGTATTAGGAAAGTTATTTAATGGCGCCTTATAAGCCCGCATTTACACAGATTGTCATACTGACAAAAGAAAACAAACTTCTATCTGAAGCTCGCTGATATAACCTTGCTCTATATGATCTCTCAAACATGTAGAAAATTCGAAGCACTAAAAGAAGCATGTTTTGACAATGCATTCTTTTACAATGTATAATCTCGTCTCATTAAGAACCCAAGGGCGTCAATATTTCAGGAGCCCTCAACTACGGCGTCTCTTATAGGAAATGTCGCTTTGGAACTTATTCCCGTAAACCAAATAAACCAAACTGATTATTGCCTTTACATTATAGTGCCCTCACTAATCTTTCAACTACTCTAACTTTCTTTTAAATAAAACAAACGTCTTGATAAAATTCTAGATTCGGAAATCTCTTCTCTAGAACATAAAACTCAAGAGCGATGCGCAACCGGCTGAGCTTTGCTGTAACCGTTACGACACTAGAAGCATCTCCTTTTTTTATCTTGTATTTTGTTTTGTTTTTGTTAATATCCTAATCATCTCTGTACTTTATATTTTATCTCCCTGAATGCCCTCCAGCGTCGTTACGCAAAACTAGAATTATGGACACATTCGCGTGAAGTTGTCGCAGGGTATTCAACAAAAACTGAAGGTGCTAGTGGAAGGCGATAAGACGCCGCATATGTCAATGTTAAGCCCACGCAATTCAGTCAAAGTGGGTTAGGACTTATTATCAGTGCTAATACAACCCCGTGCTGTGATGTGCCGCTGGTGCATTGTACTCATTGATTTTTATTTGCGTGGTGTTTTTCAAGCATGCAATATTGAAACAAATAGGAATACATTAATGCTTTCAGAGCAGTATATACAAACGGAAGGGTTGTGGTCGGAGTGTTGGTGTCGACACAATTTTTTCTTATCAATGAACGCACGAGGCAGGCCGCAATGACAAGCTCTGTCCACAGCACCTGTTCACAGGCCCTGTATACGCCTCTCATCAAGCAAGAAAAGCTTTCGGCTTAAAGGAAATAAACATATTTAACCTCGTGCTTGCCGTATGTTGGAGGGGCTCCACGGCAAAAGTCACGACAGATCATCACACAAAAGTTTGTTCGGCCATATGACAATATTTCACTCCTGAGCATCACAGGCTCAAAGTCTGCAGACCCAGCCCCTGATATAATGTCCCTGAAACAAGAGCAATCAAAGAAACAGATTAGGCAGCGGAAGAAAGACTGACACAACAGAAATTGAACTCCCATCTTAGGGTTCGGATGCAGACGTTTTGCGCTAGTCGAGAGTAACAGTTTTGAATTGGGTAAATGACATCTTTAGTTTCAGACACACCTCTTGCGGTGGGCAAAGGTACGCGTAGACCCGAAGAGAAAGTAACCATATGAATATAGGCAATGTTTAAAAACATTTCTGTCCGTAGAGGCTACTGACAAACAACTGAAACCAATGAATAAGACCTAAAAGGCAAACAAATTGAGAGCTTTGTTTCAACAACTATTCTACCAGAACACAGAAAAATTTGCTAATTGATGTGTACCGGGATGCTGTCAGCACCTAAAATCGGTCAGAAAAAAGATGTGTGTTATTTCCTGCACAGTAGTATCTAGCTATGTTCACTCATTCCCTTCACACTTGTCCGTTTACGCTATAAATGTCTTTCGACACTCACTCGCACAGAGTAATGAAACGATTGCAGTCTGGTGACATAGGCTGAGTGTTCTAATTTTAATGAACACATGCGTGCGCTATCAGAGCTACATACGTAAGAAGGGAGACAACACGCACTGCCCCAAGGGGGAAGCGGAGAGTATTCTGTATTTTTGTGCAGCAATATTTAAACGTGGAGATAACTGATAAAATTCATGCTGCCATTTGTGTCAGTGGCTGTTGGGCTCCTTCTTAAAGCCCCTATTTTCCCTGTATTTGTGTGCTGAATATTTCAACGAGAGTTACGAATCTGATAGTGTTGACGCCATAGATGGCGTAAGACGATTATCACCCAGCTGCCAACCTTTGCCGCTAGATTGCGTTCATTGTACCATTCGTACGTTAGGACGTTTCACGCCCGCCGCTGTTCATGGAGTGGGGTAGCACGGGCTTAAGGTCTCAAAGAAACGGTACACACAACGTAAATGCCTATAGATAGTGGAAGAATAAACAGCCGTCACCAAATACAGCTGGTAAAGCACAGGACGCGAAATACGGAGGTCGTGAGTTTGGTTCTCACCAACAGCATATGGTTATTTTTCTACTAATTTGTAATCATTTATCTCAACGGTTAATTACTACTTCACATCGATAATGAATTATCTTTGATTTCCTCTGTCTGAATGGCTGTTAGCGGTCTTCTTATATGTTTGTTAACGAAGTTTTTCCTGCAGCCCTTTCGCTGGGCTTGTTCCCTGGTCAAAGCTGTATGTAATGCACGAGGGAATACAGTAAAGTTTTCTGAGCTTCTCATATATGCAGTTTTCCTTCGTTTACAACTGTTTGTTTCTCGCAAAAAAACTACTGATCATAGGTAGTTTTTGGAAAATGGAGTGAACCGGAATGAGTTACACGATGCCCTTCCTTCATAGAATTCGGCACGCAGATAGCTCACAATGTGTGTATGGCCATGAAAATAATGTTATGACTCATCTATTATTGAATTCCCGGGTGCACAACAACTTCAGGTCGCGAGCGAAGAGAGACGAGCTATTAGGTCCGTGGCCGACCTATGCAGTGTCGAAGCGAGCACCTGTGGCGTTTATAACACCCCTTCAAGAGAGGGGCATCCTTGGGCACTACTAATCTAGTAAATGTGGCCTGCTCAATATTACAGATCCTATCCCTGTTTTAATCAGTACATAAATATGGTAGATACTTGGTTTTGTTGCGCTCGCGCAAGAAATGGTTTTATTCTTTTTGTTTTTCCATTAGTGACTAATTCCAGAGCTTTAAAATTTATTTTGCTGTGTATACCGCAAATAGACGTATATTTGTTCATATGTAATTGTTTATTCATATCTTTCGAATATATTGTGTTATATACTGTTGCACGGCCGCTCAATGGAGGCGCACTTGGGTGCGGCCCGTCGCGTCGCCCAGAAGAGCCGTATTGCGCCTAGTTCTCATCGCCACCGCTCCGGGAAGAGTCCGGGCGGAGAGCTGCGCGCAGCGGCCTTGGCTGTGCTTTCGTTTCGGCGTCCGCGTGGTCTGCGCTTGCTCAAATTAGGATTATGAGCGGCGTATGTGATGCTATGTGCATGTTCGCTATTGATAAGGTGATAGCGGCAAGTCATCTTCACTAGGCTTTTCTAAGTCATTCGTGGTCTTTCGTTTACAACGAGAACGAGGCAGTCGTGTGCTTCGCTGAGTGCGCACCATATTTAGTTGCGTTTCAACCACTGTAATAACGTATTAGATATTGCAATCTTGATATCGAGACATGGTTTGGGGCCATTTATTCCAGCGTGCACTTTTCTAGAAACTTACAATTCAGGACGTAGCGTTCAACATTATTGTTCAGCCTGTTCCTCCGTTTTCACTGGAAATAATATTCAAGTGGGTACCACCACCAAAACATACTAGCTAACACAAACTGTTGCAAAAGAAACAACACAAGACAGCCAGTTCCACGACACGCCCGCAGGCTCAGGAAATTTTTTTCTCGTTTGATTATGAAGCCGCGTGATTCACAGAAGACACGCAAGCTTGTTTTACAAGCGAAGAACTTTTCTCGAAAAAGGTTTATGTGCAAGCGTGATTTTTTCCACTGTCTGATTGATGTTGCCTGTCGGCAGTGTCGCATTAGTTTGGTTAGGTCCTTAGTGTGACTGCGGTCTTCTCTCTCGCAAATCAACTCCGGAAATTGCTAAAAATAGGGAAGAAGGGATGAAACTAACCTGTTGCATAGCTTGCTGCTTCTTATGACCTGCGGGCACTTCATCACCTTGCTAACAAAGGTGCATGGTGATTTTCAGATACTTTAGGCGTCCATCATCAAGAATTTTGATAAGTCCAGGGTTTTGCAGGAATCACAAAGCACAAAGTTAATAAATAGATGGGGACTAATAAAATAAAATTACTGACACTCCAAAGTAAGCACTAGAAGTTATTTAAACTTTGGTAATATATAAATAATGAAAACAAGGGCAGGAACTGAAAACAGATTAAATAAAATGTTTCATGAGATTCTGTAAAAATATTCATACTTTCTCTTCAAATGGACGTGCAAGGTAACCAGCCAAGAATGCAATCGGTGCTAACTCTATGTCAGCTGCTGGTTCACACCACACATGAATGAATCCAAGCTGACTCGAAAACTCTCTCGCAGCAGACGTGATGGCAGTTGGCAAGGTACGACTTCCATAATCACGAATGCCAAGTTTTATAGCTGCCTATCGCTGATAGGTGCGTTTGCAGACCGATGCTTGCAAGATGCCAACCTGCACAAAGCATGGCAAAATGTGTATAACATCAGTCGATATATTTTTTTTTTCGCTAGTGGTACCTTCAGTATTTTCTCTGAAGTGAAAACTGCAGCCCTTGCGTCAACTTTGTCGTTCCCGCCTTTGAATTGCCTTAGGCTGCTAAAAAGCGATACAATAGACCCACTTTCGGAGCCTGCTTTAGGGCGTTTTGGAAGCTGAAAATAATATTCGGTTAAATGCAATGCACTAGTAAGGCACACAGAAGACATTGTTGTAAGATACTTGATGTGATCAAGAAGGTACTTAATTAGCGCCACTGTGGATCTGGTTGTCATGATTGTCACTTCGTACGTTTGTTTGGTTAGCCTTTGCTTCGACGTGCCTCCTTGGACCTGAATGTCTTCGATATGGCCAAGTCAAACTCTAACCAATAGAGTCGCTCGTCATCTGACAAATAGAGCGGCTCCTCTTGGTGTCTCCATGGCTTCACTTATGCGATGCTGGGCAAGGCATACAATTTTGATATCATCGTCATAAAAGTGATCGTGGCGCAGCTATCTTCAAACACACATGCTTCAGGATGACACGAAGCGATGACACGGGGGGCTGTCCAGGAGGAAATGAAGCGTAGCTATAACAAGTGGGGAAAATAAAGCTACGACCTGCGCACATTAATTTTTTCAAGGCTGTTTGGCTCAACATGAGCCCGCGTGAGTAACTTAACTTGTAATGTGGGCATTTCGGGAGCACGGAGGGGACAGCTGAAGGAAGCAGGATCTTCAGTTTTATGGTCTTCCTGTAATCGTCATCTGTGAAGTGCAGTGAGCATATCAGTGACTTGTCAGTTGGCTCCCACCGGTTTCCTTTTCCATCCTAGCCCTCCCAAAATATGTTTTTTCAGCCATGCTGCTCGACGTTGTGAATCGCACGGGAACTCATGGTAACCGATCTTTTCTTGCTATCGTGGTGCACAGCGGCACACAGCAGTTACCTGGCATGATGCTGCATACGCTTAGGACGCTGTTAACACAGGCACTGATGAAACGCATGCAGAACTATCAGAACCACGCGGTTATGCTGAGTAGTCAAAACGATAGCATGCGCCAACCCAGCCAGCGCCTGCTTCCGCGTCGTCTGCTCGTCCGTGCCGGCGGCGCCTTGTCCTGGAGTGGTGACGCCCCCGCGGAGAATGACGGCGGAAACTGTAACTCCTCCCAATATGCGCTTCCCCAGCCATTGAGGCGCGACGCGACGGGCCGCACCAAGTGCGCCTCCATTGAGCGGCCGTGACTGTTGCGTACATTTGCATACATCTACACATATACAGAAGTTATACCTGATGCTTTCCTTTCATCTTGTGTGCTGTTTATGGTTGTGTAATGTTACGTTGTAGCATATGTGTAATGTAGTGTTGAACAGTATATCGAAAGGCCAGGCTGCGCCTGAAATAGGAGAGAACGAGTTACCGGAGTCGGTGTGGCATCAACCTATCCTTGATTGTTCATGTAAATAAAATATCCTAGTAATCAAAGACAGCACTTCATACAGAGACTTCATAAACCAAGTATTTTCTTTTGGAGGGGGGATGTAGACGGCTGTTTTCGGAGGACAGTTCCGGTCAGTGGATGTGAGTAAAGCAGGCTTTGGGAGAAAAAGGGAGCCTTTGCAGAGATACCGGCTTTCCCACCGAGTCTAGGAATTCAATTTCACCTTTACTTTTACAGTGCTAGCCGAGAAACGCGGATGTTGAAAAAAAAATTGTTCCCTCGTCAGTATGTGACTTCATCTAGAGTGAGGAAAATTGGAATACTATAGGAATCTAGCGGTCCGCACTCAGACGACAAGCTCAAGGTAATTTAGAGCGCGTGGAAAAACAACGCCGGGAGCCGAAGTATGATGAAAAAGAGAATGAGATTTCCTCTGCCTCTGAAGAATTGGGCACGGGAGGAAATCATGGACAAGCAAAGCGAAGACAGTAAAGTGGTGGGTGCCGCTTGAGCCATTTAATAAAGCAAACTCCACTTATCCACTCTCAAAAGACAGGGAAGGAGAAGTAATAGGGAGAAGAACAGCAAACAGAGAGCAAGAAACGACGATTGACAAAATGGAAATAGGCACGGTGTGCTTTGCTGCGATTACTGTACGCTCGTATTGTTCCGGAAGAGTAGATAGGCAGACAGCCGGTAACAGGGCGACTGGAATATATTTAGTTATTTATTTAGGAATACTGTAGCCCTCACTTGAGGACCGTTAAAGGGATTGAATAAAAAAATCAGATAATATTACCGAAGCACAAGTTCATAACTAGCACTGAGGGAGAGAGAGAAAAACAGGACCAGCATTAAGAAGCACTGACAAGATGCGTCAAATAATAATAGCATGGTCAATCGCCAATTCCTTTTGCCTCCAACACATTTCCTAAAGGCTCTCATTCTCTGGCAGATTTAGCTGCTACAATATTTTCAAAAAGGCCATTCCACGTATTAATATGTGAAGGAGGAAAACAATTTGAAAAATCATCTAGGAGGGTTTTGTAGGAACTTATTGCGGCAATGTGGTTTAAACGAGCCCTGTGTTTTAGACGGCGTGAAAATATGTCTTTTTCTTTATTTTTATTTGATTTCTGTTGATCTAAAAAAGCAGTTCCATTCGTTATTTTTCTCGTCGTGTTTGTTTGTGATGTCTGAACCTCGCATCATCAAAGGCTGCAGCCCGGAGAGAAATAAGTTTTATTGATTCACTATAATTTTGCCGCAATAGCCGAACTGCCCCGGTGGCGTGCAAGGTGGGTCTCTGGTGCGTAGCAAGAGCCATGTATCGCCGGTAACATTTGTCACTTCGAGCAGCCAGCAACTACCTTCGCACAACCTTTCAGGTTGCAAATTGAAAACAATTAAATTTCTCCTTTCATTCAGGAGAAGGGAACATTCACTGAGATGTGAGGATGCATGACTCGAATCGGCTTAGAAGTTAGTTCGATTCAGGGTAGTGATGTATTTACATTTATGATGATGCCTTGATTCATCGTGTGCGGTGGGCAGATAGAGCAGGATTGTGTATGACTGCTCTTAAGAAGCTGGTGGTGTGCCGCATTCTCACAAGTAATGGTAATTAGGTGTCCTACAAGCTTTCTTAGGGTTTTCTGTGGGCCTCCTTATCTTGCCCATGATAGAGGTAGGTGATATTGGGCGGCTGGCTTTCGGTTACATAAAAGAGAGTGAGCCTGGAGTAAATAGGTGATCGAAGTGCTTGGTGGCTGGAAGTCACCTAGCTTGAGGTCTGCGATGAAATGTGTGTGTTGCTTCCGATGTGTGCATGCTTCATGCACCAGTGCTTCCCATCAACGTCAGCGTTGTCGTCAAGCACCAATAGAAGTGTTATCCTCATAAGAGCTGTTAAAAAGTAGGTCGGTAAAGTTTGTCTCTTGTTCAGTCCTCAAACAATTCGTCATTTATTCTTCGCTTTTCAGTACTTTGAAGACTGCCCACCTTGCTGGTTGCACAGGACAACCCATTTTGACCAGTATACCTCATGCTACAGGTATACCTCAGTCAAGAAAACCAACGAAGGGCACGTGCTTGTTCAGAATTATGAAGTTGAAGGGGAAAGGTAAGTATCTTGCAGCATCAGCTGCATCACTTAAGGTTAAGCGCCATACCTGGGAAATTCAGTGAGGCAGTGACGCCTATATCACATACCCCGAAGCACGATCTTGTGTTTTCTGCATGCACTTGCCTCGACCTGCGAGCTAAGGCTCTCCCTCAAACCAGTGCCTCTTGCATTCTGTGTAGCCAACTTATTTCTCTCTCTCTAGTATTGAATATGTGAAGAAACTTGACATTCAGCTTCGTAAGACTGCCAACAGGAACGGTCCTGAATGAGAGATGATAGCGGAGCACTTTGTTGGTAGACGTCAGGTAATCCCGTGGTGTCCCAAACATAACAGGGGCGGGGTCAACTGCGCACCGTGATGCAATGCAGTGTACTGTGGAAGGGACACTTCTACGGGCGGGGCTGACTGCGCTCGTGCAACCATCAGAAGTTGGTGCGTGCTGGATATCTGCACCTATTCTACATTTCCACTGATGAAGGGGCTTGAGAAACCAAATTTACGTAAACACAAAATGAAGTTATTCTGCAAGTGGTAGCCTGATTTGACGTGTCTACGATCAGCGGGGACTGTCAAGAAATCGGCGCATATTTTCGTCGAGTCAACGGCGTGCGAAAGAGGCACGCGCGTGGTGTTCCATAGAGAGTTTCAGAATATTCGAGAAACGTCTCCTTTTTCAAGAAAGGACAGCCCGTAGCCTTGCACGCATCGGCGTCACCCCCTCCTCATCACTCGGCGGCGACGGTGACTCTACCGGCAGGACAAGCAGCCCAAGTTTTCCAGAAAGTTCTAACGCGCCTAGCCAATGGCCATGCGCGCCTTGTCGGAAGAAGTGGGGATGCTTGCAGAAGGAAAGGTGCGTGTCGCTGCACCAGCCTTGGTGCGTTGTAACACCGACGCGGTGCGCTCTTTTTTTTTTTTTTTTTTTTGAGGTCACATCGCTTCGGCAGCCAGCCAGCCAGCCTGTCAGCCAATTATCCAGTGTTGCAGCATGTGCTGCAGTGATACTAATCGGCTCCGGGGGTCAACCCGTTGTTCGGCTAGACCACTGATCTGCGAGGGAGCGGCACTCATCTACAGTCTCATGGAATGAAATCCCATGCTCGAGAGTTGTGCGCGAGGTTTGTGCGTGGGATCTGCCATATTCTGCAAGGTTCCACGAGACGTGTTCTTGTCTAGGGTTCCTGCTATCTGCAATCCCACACTCTAACGCTAGTCAAGGAACGCCACGCGACAAGAGCGATAGTGTACCGTCCAAACACACTTGCCGGAGACAGTGTAACAGATTCCGCGCCTTTCTTTTCCTATGAAACGATTATAATTAAATGTAGTAATCAACCGACGCCGATAAGAGGCAAACAATGCGGAGCAAATGATTGCAAAGGAAGGGTAGGCTTTTGCCATTCTCCTCTTAAGAGACAGCTGAATGACCCTATGATTTTCTTTCATACTTGTAAGCCCCTGTGTTTGTTGAGAGTCTCTTCCGTTGCATGCTCTGCGTTGCCTTTTTGTGAGCCACTTTTCTGTGTATTTGAAATGTTAGTGCGAATTCCTCTGTATTGTCTCTGGCTGTATAAAGATTGTTTCGTTCATTAATTCTGACTGTGGCTCTTACTCTGTCTTGAATCGGGAAAGGCTTAGCACCAAACGGCCACCCATTCTGTCACTCAGGCAGCTGGCTTCCGGCTGAACTTACCCGCTAGTCGAAGGCATCTCCTTTGAGATTGGAACAGCTGCACCCCCCCCCCCCCCTCCACTCGAAGTGTGTATCAGAGTGTGCGCATCATTCATGGTGCATTGTTAATAAATTATAATTATTAACGGGTGACAGTTGCTCTGGCGTCCATGACAGGACGTTTGGTGCGCTCGGAGAGGGACGAGTCGGACGTGTTTAGTAATAGGTCATACATAGTTTAGCAGCAGGGCAAAAGCGTGAGGTGCATCGATGAAGCTGTTTAGGGTCCACCAAGTGCTGCTGTGTGTTAGCATTTCGGCGATTCAAATTCAAGGTGAATCTTATTGAGATTATTGAGTGGGAAGGGTTTAAAAGGAGCAGAAATACGAGAATGAGTGGACAAAAAAGAAGAGGTTGACGAAGAAAGTGAGCAAAAAATGACAGAGGAAGAAAGCAGAGGGAGAGAGAGAAGAAAGTGAGAGTGGATTGTTTTTAAACGAGAGAGATTCTTCTGAAGACGCTGGCTGAGGTCCAGCCTTTGCAGAGTCTCACACAGACTGAGGAGGTTACCTTTCCCTATATGAAGAGGTAACGTAAAACGATTGATTCGTTTACAACCACAGATGATGTTGAAACTAATTCCAGAAGTCAGAAAATGATTTTGGAACAGCCCGTTTTTGCAACAGAGATTTGAGAAAGAGAGGAAAGGATAGAGCTAAGATTTCTTAGGAACGTGACAATGGACCCTCTAAACGACTGGTCTCGCAGAAGCTCTGAAGTGGCTGTTCAACCAGAAAGTCCATCCATGAGCCTTCCCCTTCAGGATGACGAATATTCGGAGATAGTTCGAGCTGAGAACAGCACTGTAGTCGAAGTCGAAGAAACGGTTTCGTGTGAATGCTCAACTACCAAATAGATCCGTCCCACTGAGAAAGATGAGGAAACCTTTCTCTCAGACGAAAGTAACAGAGCAAACAATAAACTTAGATTCAAAAATAGAAGAAATTAAGAACTGTTCTCTGATGGAACAGTTGAATGAGAATTTTCAGAATGGCGAGTTAACCAAACGTGAAGAGAGTGAGTCTCCAGTGAAATATCAGGCCTAATCTAAGAAGGTACGACTGCAGGTCGTGAACAGAAACAAGAAAATTGAGAGAACTGAAGGAGAACGAAGGGGTTCTCAATTGGATGATTAATCTCGAGAAAGCCTCTAATGATGCATGAGGAATCGGACTCAACGGGCCCCAGCAAAAAGTGAAAAAGAGAAGAGAATCTAAACCTGCCAACGCAAGCGAAGGCGTGCGGAAAAGGTCCCGGATAAAAACAAGGAAGAAGTGGCTGAAAGAATAGAAGCGCAAGTGGAAAGAGACCAGCACAAGCCGGAAGGAAACGAGAAGGCCCACACGAAGCAGCACTAAGGATGCTAGGACTAGTTCTGTCCGCAAGCGCCTGACTTACAGTATCTGAGACAAGGGCCGAACTTCGAATTGGAAATCGGAGAGTATAAGAAGAAAGAAGTGAGAACCACGCCCATAAGAAGACTTCAAAAGATAGTAGGAAAAAGAGCAGGACGCGCAAAAGAAAGAAACGACGTGTTTTGTCAGAAAGCGAACTCCCGTACCTGAAAGGTCGAGAGGAAGTAATCGGTTCCAAGCAGGAGGCGCAAGCCAAGTTTGGAAGTTTAGGTAAAAGTATGCCTTGAGGGTGTGTGCATTTGGTTTGAAATTTTGCAGTTGTGTGAACGATTTTTTACGTGCTTTCAAGTGGGATCGAATGCTGTTTGGGAACATCATTGTACTTATGTATGTATTTTGAAATTTTTCATTGGAGTTTGTGAAATTCGTGCAATTTCTCTTGTTATGTTTAGATTTGCCCCACGCAGTTTATGAACGAATGCACGCGCACGCGATGTTCGTGTGTGTGAGAATACTGTAAGACAGTGACTATTTTTAGAGATCTTTTCGCTGCTGCTTAAGCGGGAAAGCATATTAGGCCTTTGTTCCCACCGATATAGCGGCGCACCTTCATCGGTGTGTTACACATCGCAGCAGAGAGCATGTAGCCGGCGTGGCTGCACCCAAGCCTAGAATTCGCGTCGCGGGCAGACAATAAGAATGATTTTATATTACTGCCCTGTGTGATGCGACTGCCTAATATAGGCTGCTGCTACTGCGGAGTGCCAGCGGTTCTAAGGAATGTCTGAGCGGAAACGCATGCCACTCGCATGTACAGATCTGAAAGCCTGAAAAAACACTGAAAGTTTAGGGAAAGAAACGTTTTCTTTTCGTTTTTTTGCCTTCACACGAGAAAAAAAAACATCAGAAAATTCACAATGCAATTTCAAGGTTTTATGATTGCTCGCTCTCAGTTTAGTTTTTTTTTTCTTTGAAAACCACTACATAGTGAATCGTTGAACGATTGGAGAGCAGTCGTCATCGCTGGTGCCAGAGTGCTTTTTAAACGTTCGTGCAGCGAGTACTCGGTTGAAAGCCAGGCCACATAGATGACCCAGGCTCGACCTAAACACACCTTTAACACTTGAACTCACAGCTGAAGGAGACCAAAATGGCTTAAAATTTTACAGAGCGACACACACGCCACAAAATAACATAGGCTGCTGCGCACGTAAACGGCTTTAGCCAAACACAATCCTAGCTTCTTGGCGACAGATATTGGCTAGGACGGCTACACAGTAACACCAGAAACTCTGGTAATCCTAAGCAAGATGGAGCGTGATAGACTCGCACTTCCATCTAACTTATCTTTTTTGTGCAATGGAACAAGAATTTCGTTATACAATATGACATGTATAACTGCATATTCGGCTGAACTTCGGGGCATTAATATTGATCATTGTTCAGTTTCAAATAAATTTGGTTTCGTAAAGTTTTGCAAAACTTTCAATTTTTCATGAAACAAATACTGAATAAACGGATTTTTTTTTCAACCCCATTCACAATTTCCTGAAATATTGCATCTCTACTCGCATGACCGTACTGAGAACCTTAAACCGCCCTCCAGTAGTAGGAGTAGGCTTATTTGTAGCGCTTTTCCTAAGTTTTTTAAGCAACATCTTATGCGAGATGTCAGAAGGGCGGTGTCAGCTAGAATTTGTCTGAGGTTCTGTGCGCGCGCAACACCTATATCGCCTTTTCCCATTATGTGTAACGCCTCATATTATATGCGGCCCATCACTTTTAGGCTCCGTTCTTTTAGGTGTTTATTTTTCAAAACAATTGGTGTATATTTCCAGTGTTTATATACATTTTTTATATCGCTGTTTTTCGGCTAGTTGCATGGTGCAAAATTCAAAACGTGTCGATTATCAATGAAGAAAATTCTCAAAGGACACAAGAATATAGAAGCACAAAGGCAAACACTTACGTTGGGGCAAAGGCGATTTAGTGTTGAATACATTTTATACAAGAATGCATAGACTGTCATCAGCTATCTCGGCGTTCGCTCCTTTGTGCTGGCAGCCTACAATGCTCGCACAGTTATTTTTTACACAGGAAAATAAAAGGAGGCTAGGCAACAACGCTCACCTGTCTATAGGGTGACTAACTCCTGACTCGAGCTCCTTCCCTAGTACTAGACTAGGAGATTTAGATCTGTTCATATCTAATCAATTTATTCAACAGCTCTTCTAGGACGTATGTTACTATATTTACACGATGAATATGTAGCGTCGTGTTGCGTTCTAAAATAATCCTGGGGTCACGCTGACTTGCAGGTTATCCGCAAATCTTCCATTACTACAGCGACGAATATGCTAGATGGTGTGTTTAGGCGGGGGCGCCGCAGAGCCTCCAGTGTGCCCAATACAGCATATTGGGCCCTTAAAGCCATTGAGATTATGACGGGGTTACTAATTATTACTCTTAATTATCAGCGCTTGCGCGAACATTTTTATGTATTTCGACTATGGCTTGATAGGCGCGTAAACCAAGTTCACCGACTCCTTTAAAAAGAAATATATAAAAATAATTAATGTAGAATCCGCCACCGGCTACCGTGAGGCCAACAGTTTTAAATGGTACAAACCAACGTACCGGGCCTTAGTGGCATGAGGTTTGCATCGACATAGTGACCGCGCGCTTCAGTGAGATTTTACTTATGACCATTTTGCCTGTATTCACGCCATATCCCTAATTTAGAAAACAAATCTATCAGACTGACTGTTAGCAAAGCAACGAATAAATTGCAAACAAGCAGGGACCCAGTGCGGCCGCAGTTCTTAGAAAACGCACTAGAGATTCGTGACCCCCAAACAGTGATCTGCCGACAACTCATTATTGAGGTTGTCTCTGGAGCGAAATGGGTAACAGAATCTACGCTCACAGCATACTTCAGGCTGAACGCATTTCGTGAAGGTGTCAGTAGGACCTCCCTATCCGATGGTAGTTGTTCACAAAAACATAGAGTAAAAAAAGGCAGCAGTGGTGCTGCCTTTGAGAATAAGAGGCAAAAATATTGCCGCAAACAATTGAAATCCGTATTTGTTCTTTTTTCGACAGCCATCGGCATGCGCCCTTATCACTATGATTCTGGCACGCGGATTAGTTCTGTATTCTTTGTTTGTTCATGGTCATTGTTGTGAGATGCAGCAATATCAGATTATTTGCAGCGCAAGATGGGTGGAGATGTGTCTCTAGATTCCGACCACTCGCCTATGTATGTATGTATGTATGTATGTATGTATGTATGTATGTATGTATGTATGTATGTATGTATGTATGTATGTATGTATGTATGTATGTATGTATGTATGTATGTATGTATGTATGTATGTATGTATGTATGTATGTATGTATGTATGTATGTATGTATGTATGTATGTATGTATGTATGTATGTATGTATGTATGTATGTATGTATGTATGTATGTATGTATGTATGTATGTATGTATGTATGTATGTATGTATGTATGTATGTATGTATGTATGTATGTATGTATGTATGTATGTATGTATGTATGTATGTATGTATGTAAAGCGTCGTGACGCTGGCCAAGCGTCAACCCGGGGTTAAGCCCTACTCTGCACTACCTCATTTGGCCCATTTCTGTTGTGAGGCTTGTGCTTTTCGAGCGCACACCGGGCCTGCTGGACGGCCCATAGTTGCATGTCCTTGTCTGTATTCTGCACAGCACTTTGAAGTTCCGGCGGGTATGTCCTGGATGCAGCTTCGGTCGGGAACCTGGCACACTCCCACATGATGCGCCATTGGTCCGCCGGACCCACTTGACATACACTGCATATATCACTCATTATTCCTGTAATGTTCTAGGTTGTGCTAGTCACCGTTTGCGCATTTATCTCGATGTTTCTTGGCCGCCTTTAAATTGAGCGTTGACGGGTGCGACGAGCATTCTGAGCTCGACGACCGCCGAGCACGTTAAACAAACGTGCTCGGCGGTCGTCGAGCTCGGCAGCGGCGTGATACGCAGCGGCGATAAAAACATTATCGCCACTGCCGTTTCTCTTAGTTATTTTGCGGGAGCAATTCAGCCCAATAAAGAGTTTTATCCAAGTGCAACGCCAATTTCTTCATCTGTAGCGTTCCAAATAAATAGAATTCTACTCGACAACCATATCGAAAGCCTAAAGCTTATATATATCGTCCAAATTGCAACCTACTGTGCTTTGGTACCACCGAGGGGAAATCATTGTGCCGATTGAATGTTTAAATAGTGTACAAGTGACGCCGTTTCGGTCGCCCTTCATGCGCGTTATTAGTGAAGAATCAAGTATACAAGTTGGGGGTCGCCAGAGGTGCCACCAGATATGCAGCAGGCCACCTCATATCAATTTAACATGAACCATATCTCATGTTTCGTACTGCGTTTTACTCCGCGATACACAACTTTTAAGATTTCATGAGACACAGCAAGCATTGTGCGCCAATTCGTCATGAGTATTTGTTTTCTTATTTGTGTCATTTCATAGCGGAACTTCGAGGCAAAAGGACACCACCAATTGGTATAAAAAAACCATAACGGGAAATGATGGCTCTTCCTCGACGACGTTGGTCAGAATGAGGGGTAAGATGAAGTCAGATCCCTCCTCATTTCAGAGTCATTTGAAATCTTACTTGGGTTCCCAGTGGCGAGATATGTTTATGCAAAAAATAAAAGCCTTCTAGTCTTCAGTAGTGGGTAGAACGTGGTATAACCCAAAATACTGAACGTTGCATGCTTGATTCTGCCTATTAGCAGGAGGACGCTAGTAAACCCTTTCTGGTTAAAGGTTAAAAATAATTTGAAGCCATCACTAGACATACCTAGAAATTATTTTACCATGGCTTTGTTTGACACTATTACATTCATTTCATTGATGTTATGTCGCATGGTATCCGAGGTTTTTGTAACGAGAAAACAGAATGATAAGATTAACGCATGTAGCCTCCAAAAGTGTGCGCCGCAGAGCGTTCAAGCAACCGATTTTGGAAGAAATATGTATCCAAAGCAAATAGCAACCCGTGCGACTATAAGGCATTACAACATTGCATGCAAATACGTCCGCTACCGAGCCCGCCGCGATGGCATGAAATACTACTTACAGTGTGTTTCACATAACTTGAACCAAGGATGAAAAAATAACACTGCAGCGAATCTTGGTGTAACCAACTGCATATAATTTTCGTCCTCGCTCCTCAGATTATTTTTACATTCAGGTAAATTAGTTAATCAACTAATATAAATATTGCGAAGTCTTTATATTCAATTTGCGGCCAAGTGTGTTAAATTATGTTATGGAAACAGTATGGCAACAACAAATCCAGTTTTTTCGACCAAAGTACCCATGACGTGGCGGTTTTTTGCGGCATTTGAAGAAATCCCGCGGAATATAACATAATATTAATTGACTGTGCCCGTCCGTTATAATATTGCAGCACTCACTGTCAACAACCTTTTGGAAAAACGAGACGCACGCGATGACCGTGCCCAAGTGAGCCACTACGTTGGGGGTGGAAGGCGGTTGTTGTTGTGGCGCGCGTTTTTCTCTCCCTCTTTTTTATCTTTCTTCACTATTTTCTCTTCTGTCCGAAATGAAGAGGCGTCCGTGTGCTGTGCGATGTCAGTGCATGTTAAAGATCCCCAGGTGGTCGAAATTACTCCGAAGCCCTCCACTACGGCTCCTCTTTCTCTTTCCACTTTCACTTCCACCTTCCCCCTTCCCTTACGGCGCGGTTGAGGTGTCCACAGAGAACAAGTGAGACAGTTACCGCGCCTTTCCCTTCCTATAAATCAATCAACCTCTCTTCTGTCCGCACGAGACAGCGGAGGTAGCTCAGCTGTACAGTTATGTACAAGTTGGCCATGCAGGCGGTGAAATTAAAGATGCAATCTTGGATAGAAAGTAACAAGATACTCAGAGAACTTCTGAACGGCTTTAAAAATGGTATGCGCTCAGATGATAGCCTGGTCGTGCTCACCCAATGCATCGAAATATCTAGAGTGGAAAATAGGTCTTTGTATTTGGCCTTCCTGGACATAAACGGGGCGTACGACAACGATAACAGGGAACTCCTGTGGAACATATTAAAAGAGGAAGGTATCGGACATGAGATAACAGAGTTCCTACCGGAAATATACCGGGATAACAAAGGAGAAATTACGTGGGAAGGGATAAGGAGTACGGAAGCTGTCAAGGTATGCAGAGGATTAAGACAAGGTTGTCCTCTATCACCGCTGCTGTTCATGCTGTTTATGATAAACCTGGAGCCGAGGATACAAGAAAGTAACCTAGGTTTTAATCTGTCGTATAGATTAGGTGGAAAGGCGGTAGAGCAGCTGCTCCCCGGTTTAATGTATGCAGACGATATTGTGCTGCTAGCAGAAAGTCAGGAAGAATTTCAAACTCTAGTTAAGTATTGCGGAGACAAAGGTGACGCTCTAAGCTTCAGTTCTAGAGCAGTTAAGTCGGGTTAGATAATTTTCAACGCCTCAACTGATCAGGGTCTTAAAATACAAGGCCATGAAATACCCAGACTAGCAGAATATAAATATCTCGGAGTATGGGTAAACGAAGGATTGGCATACATTGAAAAGCATGAGCAATCACTTAAGGCAAAAGGGCGAAGAAATTCCGGGATAATGAAGCATAGGGTATTGAGGGGATGCAACATGGGGTATTTGAGGGGTATTTGGAAAGGAATTATGGTGCCCGGGCTTACTTTCGGAAATGTTGTTTTGTGCATAAAATCAGAGGGACAGTCGACATTAGAAATAAATCAGAGAGCCGTCGGACAATTAGTACTAGGGGTCCACGGCAAAACCACAAATGAGGCGGTACAGGGAGATATGGGCCGGGCATCTTTCGAAGTACGGGAAGCTCTGAGTAAAATATTATATGAGGAACGCCTGAGGAAATTGGACAGTAATTGATGGGCAGATAAAGTATTTAAATATCTGTACCTAACAGGTTTGACTCCCAATGGAGGAAAAGAACTAGGAAACTAACCAGTAAGCATGCTGACCACAAGGACGAAGAAATAAAGAGCGTTAAGCAACAGGTGAAAAGCACAGAAGGTAAAAATTGGATAAATTCGATGGAAAAGAAACAGAGTGTGGAATTACACTGAAAGTGGAAAAGGCAAATCAGGAAGGAAGCTTTCTTTGATAGCCTTACTTTTTGGAGCTAGATCAGGGTGCCTTAGAACACGCAGCTACAAAACGAAATTTAACAATGAAGATGATGCATGTGCTGTATGTGGTAACTCCAGTGAAACAGTTGACCATATTATACTCGAATGTAATGGTATCCATCCGGAAGTTGATGCAGGCGCAATCACTGTTCCTGAAGCTCTGGGGTTTAGAGATACCAGTGGTATGGTGGCTACCAGTGGCCGGGTGAATAAACCTGCGGTAGAAACTAGCAAAAAACGACTGGAAGACTGGCGGCCTAAAAGCATAGAAGTGACTTAATTTTAGTAATGTAGAAACAAAAATTCAATAAAAAGAATGATGGTATTGTTAACCAATTTAAAACAATTATTAAGATATAGGGGGGAAAATGAGCATGATAGCAACTGCTACCACCCCATTTCAAAAGGGACGCTCCTATATTCCATCCATCCATCACATCCATTCATCCGTCCATCCTACACAGTCAGTAGCAGGCCCGTGTTATGGTACCCGTGTATTTTCTTTTCCGTCTTCTTACAGCCACAACAACAATAACGCTGTTCAACGCTGCTCATCTATGACACAAAAAAGAACCAGCCTTGAATTAGGCAACTTGAGCGTTTTTTTTTTATTATTATGTCAGTGTGATAGCTCGGTAAAGCATCTGTCCCATTTTGCTGCCGGTGGCCTGCCCATCGCTCATCTCTGAACGTGGCTGAGGCTTTTTGGTCCGGCAAAATGTGCAGACGCTGTTTTTAGACTGTGCTGATACCAGCGTCCGTATGCCCCTCGTTTCGAGACGGGGAGCGTGCACGCTTCGTTGTTTCAAAATGTGTTTGGCAAGGCTGCAGTGTTGTTAGCGCTAGATCAGTCACGTGGTATTTTTTTTTTTTCATATTTTGGGGGCTTTTTTCTTTTATTTCCTTTTTACATATTTCTATTTTGTATTTTATTTTTTTATTCGATTCATAATTATGCAATATTAATTTATTTGTATTTGTTATTAATTATCTTAATCGCTATTTATAATTTTACAGACGCTACAAGTGGTTTCATTGGTAATTGGTTTGCAGAAAAGAAAAAGCGCCGTATTTGTCACGCTCTCCTGGATACCTGAATCATAAAATAATAATTAGTTTACAGGAAAAGAAAAGAGCCGTATCTGTCGTGCACATCCTGACAGCCCGGTTAGACCTCGTGAAATAGTGCAATCGCACTAAACCTCTACTGGTATTGGCGAAACTCACCTCTTCATAATGCTGGCCGCTTTGGGCAAGGGAAGCCATCTTGCCTGCAACTACAAACGACCTTCCATACATCTCAGATTTACGCGAACACTGGAAAGAGTTCGACAAAATTACTACTGGCCCAAACTTGTCTCAGGAGCGAATATGGGGACCGGGTTTAAGTGCCAGAATAGGAGGACGCCACTCTCACACTGTCTGTAATGTAGTAGCAAGTCGAGCCTCCCAAAGCATAATTTGTATGTGTTGGCACGGGCCTCCTCAGAGCATATCCTATGCGTAAATGGAAAACATTTGGATACTATTTGACCAGACTACTTGATGCCTTACGCCGAAACGCAGGGTCTTCATTATGGCACATAGTTCAAAATTGCACGCTTCTTCATGCTCACGATTGCGCTCCAACACGACGATTTATTCGTCATCATCACAGCTCGAAGCAAGGCATTCACAGCTGAACTTGTCCGCGCCGTCTTCGAGCCCAGTCTCAGTTTATAAACTAAGACAGCACACCATTCGTGAACAACTGGGCTCACAGAACGGCTTTATAAGACAATGTACGATATAATTTCAATGTACATGAATGCAAAACACAAAACGTAGGACCTAATACTTCCCTACGTTATGCTCACGAATATAACTATCACTCAGCAAAACAACTCGCTCTACACCAGTCCATCTGCTAAACGAAGAGAAGTGAGGATATTCCGGCACGTGATGCTCCCGTGCGTGGGTAACGACGCACATCAGACGCGGGCTTCTTCGTCGAAAAAAAAACGAGCAATCTCGTCAGCCTTCTCGCTTGCAAATGAGAACTGTTATGATCGGGTTTCTAGTCGCGGTTCCCGCGGCTCCTGCAGCGGTGGACGACTGAAGTCGAGCAGGTACCGGCGAGTGCCTGGTGCCGCTTACAAGCCAAGGTGTTGGGCCACATGGATTCGGCGCACTAGGGAGAAGCTTTGTGGTAGGGCTGCGTATTTGGGTTTGCTCGGTACGGTGGCTCCGCAAGAGCGAAAACGACAGAAGAGACGAAGAAAGCGGACTGTTCCGACTAGCATCTACCGCCCCCAGAGGCAGCGCAAACGGGTTCAGGTGTGCAGAGACTCAAATAGGACAGATACTGCGCCTTTCCCTTCCTGTGAACCAATTATTATTATTATTATTATTATTATTATTATTATTATTATTATTATTATTATTATTATTATTATTATTATTATTATTATTATTATTATTTGGATACTATTTTTTTTTCTTTTTTTTTCCCAAGATGGCGCCCAGTAAGGACGCATGTGCGCTGTGCTCCCGCGCGTTTTTTGGCAAGCAGCAGTTTTTACGATGTGCCGACTGTGCGAAACGTGTTCACACGAAGTTCGTCACCTGGGCGGATGACGAGCTGCAACTTCTGAAGCCCGGCTCTCGACCATTCTTGTGTAATTTGTGTGCGTCGTCGTCGTCTGACGGTGTTAGGCTTAGCGACGGTGGTGCTAGAGTCCCTGGTGCGGTTTTCCCCCTTCAGCCGCGACCGGCGAACATGGCGGTGAGTTTGCCTCGCTACGGGCTCTCCTCCTCGACGCGCTTGAGGGAATCTCTTTTCTGAGCGATGAGGTTGCGCAGCTACGGGAAGAAAACGAGCGCCTTCGTGTAGAAAACTCGCGGGCTTTCGTAGAACAAGCAGAGGTTATCGCCTCTCTACGTGCCGATGTTCACGGCCTACGCCAGGAGCTTGTGCGGTGCGCTGCTTCGCAGTGTGAGCGTCCTCTCGTCGAGCGTCCTCTCGTTGTCTCCGTGGGCAATCCTATCCGTGAGGAGCAGCCATCTGTGGACTACTCCGCCGCTCTTCATCGAGGGATGACTCCTGGAGATATTCCCTGTTCATCTTCTGCCTCTGCTCCTCGCCGTGCGGTTGACTTACCCAGTGCGATGAAGAAGCACCGAAGTCGAGCCATTACTGGCGCATCGAGCTCATCTGTCCTGAACGTTGCCATCTACCAAAAGAAGCGTCCGAAGACTATTTTCGTCTCTAAACTCAGTCCCGATACTCCATCGGTAGACCTTACCAACCATCTAAAATCAGTGAATATTACTCCCATTTCCTGCCGGCAGCTGAAAACAAGGTACGACTCCTACTCGTCATTCCATATTGAAGTTGATGAAGAATCCTACAGTAAGCTTGTTGAGCCTTCGATGTGGCCGATGGGTTGCATATACAAGGACTTTCGTGGGAAGCTTTACGACGATATGCTTCATCCCTCTGAACTGACGCAAAATTTCAGTGGCCCCTAATTTGGATATCTATTATCAAAACGCCCGAGGTCTTCGGACTAAGGGATCAGAATTTTTTTCTAGCGTCTTGTCCTCTTGTTATACCGCTGTTGTGGTTACCGAAACCTGGCTGTCAAGTGATATTCCTTCCAATGATTTCTTTCCAAATAATTACTCTGTTTTTCGTAGCGACCGCACTGAAACAGGTCCCAAATCAAGAGGAGGTAGAGTGCTCATTGCTATTGCAGTTTTGTGAAGTGTGTTCGACGTTCCGATCTGAAAACTGTTGAAGAATGTGTGTGGCTCGAGCTCACTTTAAATCGACATGAAAAACTTTTACTTGCAGCTTTCTACATTCCTCCGAATCTACCTCCTTCAGCCTATGATGATGTTCTGCTCTCAATCGAACATGTTATAACCCGTCATAGCAAACACAAACTTCTTATTTTAGGTGATTTTAATACTCCTGGTATCAACTGGAACTCACTTATTTCTTCTCACAACAATCATTACATATTAAGTAAGTGTAACGCTCTACTTGATTTTATAGCCTTTAACTCTTTGCAGCAACACAATTTCATTGAAAACTGTTGCGGTAATATTCTTGACATCTGTCTATCGAATTTTGAAAGTGTTCGAGTCTCGAGTTCAGACATACCGCTGACTCGCTGTGACAAACTTCACCCTCCGCTTCTAGTTACTACTGCTGTCTCTGCCTCACCTTCTACTAATTCAGATCGGGTGGGGAATTCGCCCCGTTTCGCGTATGCACGTGGTGATTATGTCGGTCTTTTCAATTTCTTCACTTCCGTCGACTGGTCCCTTTTAAATGACATTAATGATTCAGATGGACAAGTCAGTCGCTTTACAGAAATAGTCCTTGATGGTATGCGTCGGTACATACCTTTGCATACTCCTACGCGTAGGAAGTTCCCTTCCTGGTTTTCAAGGGAACTAATAACGGCGTTAAAGCTCAAGGAACGGGCCCATCGTAAAGCGAAACGCCCTGGGTTTCACAATTGGGCAGATGAGTTTCGCCGTGTGCGTTCTTTTTGCAAATGCTTATACAAGCGGGACTACGACTCCTATCTTGAGTCTTTAGAGAGGAATGCCTCAAATCGTCCTAGTCAGTTCTGGCGTTACGTTCGCAAGCGTTCCATTAAATCAGATCTAAGTATCAGCTTAGTTGACTCTCAGGGTTCGGAAATTCGGGATGTTGCCGACAGTTTTTGCACAACATTTTTCCTCCGTTTACAAACATCCACATTGTGATTCCGTTTGCCTCCCATCTGGTGCACTATCTAATTCCATTCTCTTTGACGAGGAGTTGATAACTGAGAGTCTTAGGCGTCCGAGACCATCTTTGTCTCCTGGACCTGATGGCATTCCAGCTGCCATAATAAAAGCCTTCAGTTATATCTTCGTACCAGTACTGACTGCCATATTTAATAACTGTTTAAAAAACGCTGCCTTTCCTCGCGTGTGGAAAATGGCACGCGTGTTTCCTGTCTTCAAGTCTGGAAACAAATCTGATGTTTCCAATTATCGTCCGATTTCTCTTCTCTGTGCAACCTCTAAGCTTTTCGAATTAGCTTTGCACAGCGTACTTTCCTTCCATCTCAAACATATCATAGTACCGAATCAACATGGCTTCATGTCGGGTCGCTCTACTTCTACCAACCTAGTCACGTTTATGACGTATGCCTCTGCAGCAGTCCTTCAGAGGGGTCAGGTTGACACTATGTACTGTGATATGAGCAAAGCTTTCGACGTTGTTACTCACTCACTACTTCTTGAAAAACTCCTACTCTCTGGCGACGTCTCTCTCGTAGCCCTCCTACGCAACTATCTCCTTGATCGCTTCTGCTTTGTCAGTGTCAATGGACAGACTTCTTTCGTTTACCCTGCAACGAGTGGAGTTCCTCAAGGTTCAGTACTAGGCCCGCTTCTCTTCTCCGTTTTTATTAATGATGTTTCCGCGGCGATAAAGAACTCCTCGTTTCTTCTTTATGCTGATGATATAAAATATTCAAGGTAATACATCTTATCAAGTTTGCGTGTTGTTGCAATCGGACATATCTGCTTTTTCTGATTGGTGTGCGATGAATCGACTTACCCTCAATTCTTCCAAAACTAGGGTTGTGTCCTTTACTCGTAAAACACATAGCTTTCTCTACCATTATTCTGTGAATTCTGTGCTGTTGGATAGGGTTGATGAAATTAATGACCTTGGTGTACTTTTTGACCACACCCTCAGCTTCTCCTCTCACACTAAACGCATTGCTCAGCGGGCTATGCGCCCACTCGAATTCGTTTGCAGACTTTCGAGAGAGTTCCATACTCCACTTCCGTTCCTAAAACTGTACCTGTCCATATGGTTGCCGGTCTTGGAGTATGCGTCGGTTGTTTGGAATGGCACTTGCAAATCGAACTTGGACAAGGTTGACAGAGTACAAAAAAATTTTTACGGATATTTCATTATCGCTTTCCTTGCGCAACTTCCCCCTCTCGCTCCACCAGGAGCGCCCAACTGAATCTTCCTTCCCTTCACTGCCGTCGTATCAGACTTGATATCATATTTCTGTACAAACTCCTTCATGGCCACATTATGTGCCCTCAGCTCTTAAGGCTGGTTCACACTGGCGACTCGCGGAGGTCGCGCGGCTCGATTCGTCACGGAGGGGGAGACCGGCGACAATCGTCGATCAACAGGGAGTGTTCACATCGGAATGCGACTCGCTTCTCGACGAACCCCTCTCCGAACGAGATTTGAACGAAGGCCCGGCTTTCGCGCCTTTACGGCTTCTGCTACCGCGCTCGGAGTAGATCAATTCGGACTCGTTTCGGTTATGAATATGTGAAATTATCAGCGAAGAACCGGATCTTATGGTCATTCCTATGTTTAGGACTGTTTCGACCGCCAACGCGCTATAGTTCGACGAAGACGGAAGCGGCGGTGGTGTGTGCGCTGTTGTTAGCGTTCTCGCGAAATAGCAGATCACGAAATCGCCTCATGCCCGAGCGTCAAGCACATGACCAAGGATACGAGTACAAACGTGAGTTAGTATGCTTCACTCTCGCAGTGCTCCTTAACATGTGTGCCCAACAACTGCGGGCGCAGTAAGTCGATCGTGCACACGCGCGCATGCACTCGAATTTTCCCGCCTTGGAAGGAGGCAGAAGCGCTGCGCATTGGCTCAGTTGCTTTGCGACTTCAAGTCGTGTCGCAAGAAATCGGTCAGCGAGCGACTCCATGGCGACTCCCTCAAACGGGTCGCTGGCGACTCGTTCGGGTCGCCCCCTCCGTGACTAATCGCCCCCTCCGTGACGAATCGTGTCGCGCGACCTCCGCGAGTCGCCAGTGTGAACCAGCCTTTAGAGTACATCCTACTGCGCGTTCCGCGAAAGAGCATGAGGGAATTCAGACCATTTCAGGTTTCTCCTCTTCATTCTCACTCCCGTCTGGACAGGATGCAGTGGTTATTTAACTCTTTTTGTCCTCACCTTGACATCTTCCAAAACTCGCTCTGTTCATT
Organism: Amblyomma maculatum; assembly: GCF_055883805.1. Taxonomy (NCBI): domain Eukaryota; kingdom Metazoa; phylum Arthropoda; class Arachnida; order Ixodida; family Ixodidae; genus Amblyomma; species Amblyomma maculatum. The sequence continues at coordinate 60,264,104 of NC_139354.1, forward strand.
TACATTGGATGTTCGTAGCGTTGTATTCTAAATAGTACTTTATCACATATAACTCCCACTTTCTAGCTTAAATTGTATTTACTTCACTTTTTGCTTTTTCTCCTGTTCAATGCTGTCTGTATCGTGAACTACTTTTTATCCGTTTCTTATATTTCAACTATAAACTTTATATTCGAATCTTACTGTCCCTTGTTTAATTTTACTTCTTTATTGTATTATTCTGTATTTCTAGCCTGTGTTTTAAGTACCATGCACTTGTTGCGCCTGGAATGGTTGTTTATTTTATGTATATTTCTATATTACTATAATCAATGTCAGTTATCTGTTGTTGTTTTTTCTCTTCTATCTACCGTTCTTTTTTTTTTCTTTATTTCCTGGTGCGCTCACTGTGTATATAAGTGATGCTACTCATTGTTTGCTTACTTTCCGTGATACTTTTTGTCTCAGTTTCATTTCATGTATTATTTATTTCTTTTTTTTTTGTGTTCTCTCTGTGTGTGTAAACATGTTTGTGCTTTTTCATTTTTTTATTTGTGCTGCAGCACAAAGACCACATGGTTGTTCCTGCGCACATTAAATAAAGATTGATTGATTGATTATTATTATTATTATTATTGGTTCACAGGAAGGGAAAGGCGCAGTATCTGTCCTATTTGAGTCTCTGCACACCTGAACCCGTTTGCGCTGCCTCTGGGGGCGGTAGATGCTAGTCGGAACAGTCCGCTTTCTTCGGCTCTTCTGTCGTTTTGTCCCTTGCGGAGCCACCGTACCGAGCAAACCCAAATACGCAGCCCTACCACAAAGCTTCTCCCTAGTGCGCCGAATCCATGTGGCTACGCTTCGCGCCGAGCTTATCTGTACTCGTCAGAGCGACGTGTCCAACTCTTACAGGTATATTCTCGATCGCGGCAGCCCCAATTGATGCATTTTTTAGTTCTTCCCTCTAACAGAATGCGTCAGTTGCCGAAGCCTTGTCGTGTATCCACGGCCCCCTCTTTACGAGTCAAAGAAGTTGCCAGACACCCTGGCGCCTTAAAGACCGCCGGTGCCATGCAGGCGCGCCTTCTCTCCCCACTCTCTCGCGTCGTGATGAGAGCCCAGCGCGCTCACTATTGGAGCTCTTAGGCCGCTGCCAATTCTTGCCTCTGGAGTGGATTATTCGAACGCCAACTGCTTTCGTGGCCTATAAAAGAAGGCGCTGCCGTTTGTCGGAGGAGACGAGGAGACCGTCGTGAGCGTCGTCACATGCCGGGCTGCTCGCCTGCAGTGGACGTGGCGGAGTCTCCCTTGCCGTCGCAGTCAGCAAAATGAGCCTTGACATCCTGACCCGAGGCGTGTCAAGACGCAAGAAAGCACGGACTCTAGACGCTGCAACCTGAGCACAGGGAAGTAGCCCACACACCAGGTGACCGCATGTGGATGCGGAATGCTGTCGACAAAAAGCAGTTATTGAAAAAATTGCTTCATCGCATTTTGGGACCCGATGACATGCTCCGATCGGTTGTCAACGGGACTGATTGATTGAATGTCCTTTATTGAATGGGAAGGCTCATGGCCATGGATGGGATAAAGGGGAGTAGATATAATCTCCATTGTTTAGGTCGTCACTCGAATCACATTGCTCTAACCAGGCCACTAAGCGAGCCATACTTGGCAAATATCATCTGTGTGTTAGCATCAGTTTCTAGAAGGGAACGGTAGTTCAGGCGGTAGGGTTCGATCTCGGGGCGTCCAGTAGAAAAAGCAGGGCATTCCCAAAGTAAATGAGATATGCCGCCGCAGTTTAGAGTCGTACAGTGGGGGCACGTAATCATTTTCTCCGTATACGGACGCCAGCGGGCTATAATACGTGGCGTGTAAGCCGCATGGGCGATGAGCTTATTCAAAAATACTTCTTGACTTCGGGTGAGGTGGGTTCTTCTCGTAAAAGGTGGGTCTGGTGTGGCCACCTGCATGCGATGCTGACTGAGGCTACGAAGACTGGTCCGAGTATAGTGCATAAGGGCAAGAGAAGGGGTGAGTTGCCCGCCCAAGGTCGAATAAGGATGAAGCAAGGGGGGTGGGGAAGTAAATGTGGGCATCCAGTATGATGTCGTTCCTAATGACTGTGGCCATCGACCAGCACGTACTCATACTGTGAATACATTTCCTACTTAACCAGATTCTTTTAGTCAGGGAGCAGTGAAGCTACGCTTTGAACTATTCTCGTCTTGTCCCCTTTATTTTTATTTTGTTCTTTCTTTTTACTTTCTTCGTTGTGGAATCTGTCTCAGCATTTCTTTTTAGTTTTCTGCCTTTTTCTTTCTTTTTCATATTCTCTCAATTGTAACTGCTCTCGTTCCTATCGGACGATGTTCCTTCCTGGTAGACTAGTGCAATGTAAAGCCGCGAAGCCGAAGGCGGAGCTCCGGATAATATCATAAAAATGCTATCTGGCAACAGGGACAGAAATGGCGACAAGTGCATGCCCATAAAATAGGCACCGCCGTGATAGTCACGATCGCAGAGTGTTGTTGGTAGGTGGTGTTCCAATGCACTCTTTCATGAAACGCAATCGGCTGCATATTGTGTATTACTTTTGCTCATGACTGCACTCCTGACTCGAGCTACCTACGCCCATGGCCCGACGAGTACGTAGCGGTCGTTGTCAAAAGAGGAGTGCTCAGGCTCTGCTCTGGGCTTGGAATTAAACAACGCCCTTTTACGGCCCCGTCTACATCTGAGACCGCCTTTAATCTCCTTTCTGACAATTTAAAAAGAGAGTTTGCAACCACATGCTGTGTGTGCGTGGAGCGCTGGGCTGTCTGTGGGTGATATAATAGGGGAGGTATTTACTACAACTTGCCACAGTTTATATAAGCAAGCGAGTTTTGCTTAAATTCTTAAAAAGGTGGCGAAACGAATAGACCGCCTGCGTTCTCAGCGCTGTGAACGAAACATAACCGGTATGACTCAGGCAGGTGGAAGGGCACAGGTGGTTTAACCCCCCAGTTATTCTTCGTGGGATTGTTCGATGTAACAAGACTAGAGGTTTGCTCATTTGAGCCGAGAGGATGGAATGGGATTCAACCTTCCAGTGACCTTGAAAGCTGAACCAGGCAAGCAACTCCTAAATGCCTCTCAGGCACTTTTGCAGAGCCTGGTTACAGCTGTATATTATATCTAAATCGAATGGTCTCTTAGGATGAGCAGCTATATAATATTATGGCTTAGGATATTAGATGCCGAAGTCAAGAGATCGATCGTCTCCAAGATTCTCGAAGGGAGCTGCACACAAGAGCCGCTAACGCTGTCATGTCACACCCTAGAGGTGATGCTTAAGTTCCCGAAAATTTGTTTAAACGCATAGATAGTCGCAGAGTAGAAAAAAAAGTAGAATATCAAGCTAGAATTGCAGATGATATTGCTAGCATGTCACTGCAGACAGGGCGCAAACATCGCCGCCTGTTGTTTAATAACATAATTTCTTTCACATGATCTCCAATCCGAACAGATTTGTTTGTAACAAATGTAGATAATCTGATATAAAATGACGAAACTATCAGTCATAAGCAGTCAGTGGCCGTGTATGTGAAAAATATGCAAATACACCAAGCCATGACACGGACTACTCACCGCTATCCTATCATAACATTAAGCTGGAGCTTAAGCTTGTTATAATGTTTGCGAAATGTTTTACTAACTTCTCGCTAAGTTGCCTCCAGCCTGTTATATTAAAGTTACCCGCCCTAGTCCGCTCAATGCCTTGAGAGGTGTAGACTTTTCAGTTCTTGTACTTGTGTTGAGACTTCAGGTACCGAATATGCAGTCTTCTCATAAACAAGTGCGAAATTAAAACAAAAATTAAGCAAGAAAATATTGAAGATGTATTCTCGTTAAAGATTGTGGGGTGGGTTTTTACTCCCGCTCCTTATTCTTAAAGTGTTTTATGCCTAATGCTCATATAGCAATTTGGTCCCTCAGATTCCAAGTGCATTCTGAGGAGCCATGGGAAACTGACAAATTCCTTTCTTTCTTACAGATCGTGATAATATCACTTACCAATTAAAATATTCGAATGAGAAAGAGAATTGCTTTATCGTGACATTCACCCAAAATGGTAGGGTATCACGATGTCCTTTGTTAACGAAAAACTTAGTACTTTCATTAGAGTATAAGCGCGTTCATTAGAAATTTACAGCTGGAATTATAAACATAATAAGAGCCTGTGTTCTGAAAAAAGAAATGGCTCCTGGTGGTGAAGATTTGGGCAAGACATGCAAGTTAAACATTTTACTGAACAAAACCCAAAAATATCTACATAACACACAGATTTGACTGAATGGCATTATTTTTTTACCAGTCAAAAAAAAACGTTTTTCTTGCCTTCCAGGGCAAACAACTGCTAGCAATTCCGTCTGTGATTGTTTTCTTTCACAGTTCGCTGAACATTCGCATGAGTTGAATGTAAATCTGAGTCCGGAATGTTGTGACTACACCTCAATCTATCGCAAAAACTACGTTCCTGCACACGCGAAACCCAAACACTACGAGATATCGCATATTATTCAGTAAACAAGGCAGTTTCTTTTGTTTTTCCCAATAAAATATGTAAAAAGAAATAATAGTTGTCTAATATTAAGTACAGTTATACGGCGTTTTCTTCATACACACATAGCACATAAATGCACCACTAATTTCTCGGTTAGACTGATGGATTCAGGTCCCTTTAAAAGGTCAGATCTATGCTCCGTCTGACGGCCTGCAATGACCATGTAGCATTATTGTGCATTTTGAATGCGAACCTCAACTAAACCTATTTGCAACAAATTTAAAGATGAACAAAAATTGTATAAATTGAAAAATAAAAGTTATCTCATTAGAGCATTTACCTCCGTCATTGACACGCTAATAATTCAAATAGATTTTTCTACAAGAAAATCAGCGACCACTCCTGATAAACGCAAAACTAGAGCTATGCATGTTGGTATAACTGGATGTCAAGTTCAGAAAGCTGTTTAATTTCGATCCGGCCGCGGTTAGAAATATAATAGCACGCTCTCGAAAGAAACAGGGAACATATATTCAAGCAGCCTTTCCCTTGCGATTATTAAAAGCCAAATGTTGCGTGTCTGCGTGCATGGAATAAGAACTTTTAGTCATTCAGGCTTCATCAGAATAAAGTACATCACTGCCACTGAAGCCCATTATTAAAATAAAGCAATGATATCTCGCAAAGCCTGCTGCTGGCTTCTTCCGTCCGCCTTCCCGTTGGCAGAAAGCCGTAATGTGTTTTCGTGGTCTTATTTTGCTAGTTTGGTTAAGACCTGCTCTTTCGCCAGGCCAAACAGCGTAGGCGGCGCACACTAACACGAAATTCAGCAGGGTGGAGAGTCGGGCTAGTTGGTGCAAGTCGGACATTTTTAGAAAGCGCTAAAACAACATGGATGGAGAAGAAACAGGGAACATAAATTCAAACAGCCTTTGCAATGCGATTATTAGCGCGCGTCCCTGTCTGTTTATTCTCCGTCCATGTTGTTTTAGCGCTTTCGAAAAATGTCAAAATAACACGAAATATCGCTATAGTAAAGTTGGTTCGATCTGTTCCCTATTTTTCACTTCTTCCGCACATCGACTCTTCGAGGTGATGACCGATTTGGCGGGCGACATGTAGTTGTCTCACAAAAGAACGAACGACGATCAACTTGAGCAACAGCCCCAATAGGCTTTATAAACTATAACGACCCCGCGTACCGAAAGCTATTTGTAAACGACTTGCTCAAAAACAATTGCTTAAGCTTGGTACCGCTAAACGAACTAGCTGCTAATTATCTTACATTGAAACTTCTCACGACCTTCTATAAAGCCGCAGCTTACCTTCTACTGCTGACGAAGCCTCATCCAGAACCGATTATCGAAGCGCGTGTCCCTCTCAAATAGCCGCGCCCGAAATTTGCAGAAGTGCGAGGGACGCTTGGAGAGAGCGCAAATACCGAGGCACCTCTGAAGTTAGGCCGTTTTCCTAAATCCTGACAGAAAGCCCTCGAACTGTTTTAAAGCCCTGGCCCCCACGTGCGAACTTCCAAAGCACACGAAAAGAGTCTGACCCTGTACGAGTGGTGGGAACAATTCTCTGGTGGCTGTACCTTCTCCTACATTCGAAAATATCGCAGCGGCTTCAACGCAGTCTGTCGCGAGACAGCCTGGCACTCGTGCTGGTGTGGTGAGAAAGAACGTGTCTGGACCCGAGAGAGCGTCATCAGACCAAATGCAGATGGGTGCCTACTGGAGGCAAGAGTGGCGTAAAACTGTAGCATTGAAAAGAGCAAATCACATTGACCGTTTGACGAAGGTGGCGCAGAGAGGTCAACGATGAGCCAATGCTGAGGTCGCCCGCGTTGTGGCAGTGACTGAGAGCTAATAACAGAAGCATTTCCGTGGAGCTGCTTATTGACATTCAGTCGATATTTCGGGAATCAAGCATGGTATAATAGAATGGATTGTGGTAAAAATACGCTCGCTGAAATGCTCAAGGTAAGCTAACACCGGAACTTACTCCGGAGTGCCTCTGCTAACTCTGCCCTGGGTAGAGGGAGCGACAGTCGAAAACCAAGAGGAGAGGTGGTGGCAAAGGAAGAAAAGAGATTTTTTAATGCTTTGTTCACTGAGCGGTTTTAGCGTCCTGCTGTTCCTATCTGTTGTCCCATTTGCGAGGTTTTAATTGAATATGTATTGCGGAATAGGACGTGTGCTTGCTTCCCTAAGGTAACTGACGAGCGCAAACATTATACGATCCACGGAGAAGAGACAAGAACAGGCGCTATATGTGGATCATCTGTTGTTTGCGCTGATCAGTTGTCTTACGAAAATCATGAAGCAACTAGGCCCAACCGACATTGTACTCAAGTGTGCTTGCTTTCCTTTCTTGAAAGCACTGTGGTAGAAGTAAGGAAGGAGTCCTATAGCCATGCGTGCTCTCTAACTTCCTATTTTTTTCTTCAGGTAATAACGAGTGCGACCTTTATGTGCGGAAGAACCTTCCAAACGAAGAAGGAGAACTTCCAGAATGTGTAAAACAACTCCCAATTGTGTGTGGGCGACCTGTGCATCGCAAATATTTTGCACCAAACTGTCAACAATAAAGTAACAGCATCTGAATAAACTGTCCTAATGATACAATTCCTTACCGCTTCTCAAGATACTATAAATGCGAAAGGGTTCCATGGCTCATGTGTGGCACTGACAAGCCTCTTGGATGCACGAACAGTAAATAGAGAGAAAAAGTAGCGGGACACTTAGGCTCCACCATTAATAGTTAGACGCGATAGTATTTAACACAAAAGTAGTTTTCTCAGTTTATATCTTTATTTTGGTCATTTTTTCTTATGGCCTTTCTAGCAATGATGTCAGCGGTAAACTCGAACGCCACTTCTTAAACAAATGGCTGTGGTTTAGCTTCGATTAAACCTATTGTGAAGCAAGCGATTGCTGAAGCGGCCATCTGTGCTGCTCATCGCTCACGCCTTTCAGCATCGTCGCGGCTGCATTTCAAAAGACGCTCCTCACGTCGTTCGGCCGTTTCCTCCGATATTATGCGAAGCATATTGCTCGAGGTAAACCACAGCTCTTCGTGACGGTTACACGCCGTGCAAAGAATGTGGAATGCTACGTCACACCACGTGATACGCTGACGTCACGACAGAGGAGAGACGGGGTACAGTGTAGACGGGGGTCCAGCTCGCGCCGTCGGCTGCGGTTGCACGCCGTGCGGACCACGTGGTATGGTGACGTCACACCACGTGATATGCTGACGTCACGACAGAGGAGAGACGGGGACCGGCTCGCGCCGTCGGCTGCGGTTGCACGCTATGCGGACCACGTGGTATAGCGCAGGTTTATATATAAAGGGGAGACCATGGAAAGCCGAGTTTAGCAATCAATATGCTTCGCATCTGACCGGGCTTAACCAAGTTAAGCCTCAGCCATTTTTTGCCTTTAGCCTCTCCTCTTCACCGCAAACTTGCAGCTGTCAACGAAATATCTTCCGGATGATTCATCATCATCATCATCATCAGCCTGATTATACCCACTGCAGGGCGAAGGCCTCTCCCATATTTCTCCACTTAACCCGGTTCTGTGCTAGCTGCATCCACTTGACCCCTGCGAACTTCTTAATCTCATCCGCCCACCTAACTTTCTGCCTCCCCCTACTACGCTTTCCTTCCCTTGGAATCCAGTTTGTTACCCTCAGCGACCATCGGTTATCCTCTCTTCGCACTACATGTCCTGCCCATGTCCATTTCTTCTTCTTAATTTCCACTAGAATGTCATTAACTTGAGTTATTTCTCTGACCCACTCTGCACGCTTTCTATCTCTTAATGTCACCCCTACCATTTTTCGTTCCATAGCCCTCTGGGTTGTCCTCAACTTAAGTAGAACTCTCTTGGTTAGCCTCCACGTTTCAGCCCCATAGGTGAGTACAGGCAAGATGCAACTGTTGTACACTTTCCTCTTGAGCGATACCGGTAAGCTGCTAGTCATAATCTGCGAGTGCTTGCCAAATGCGCTCCATCCCAATCTTATTCTTCTTGATATTTCCTTTTCATGGTCTGGATCTGCGGTTACTACCTGTCCTAAGTAGACATATTCGCCTACTATTTCCAGTATTTCGCTACCTAATGTAAACTGCTGTTTCTTCCCGAGGCTGTTGAACATTAGCTTAGTCTTCTGCATATTGATTTTCAAGCCTACCATTCTACTTTTTCTGTCTAGGTCATCAATCATTATTTGCAGTTCATCCCCCGAGTTGCTTAGCAAGGCAATGTCATCAGCAAATCGCAGATTACTGAGGTATTCTCCATCTACCCTTATCCCTAACTGCTCCCATTCCAAGTCTCTAAATACTTCCTCTAAACAAGCTGTGAATAGTACTGGGGAGATTGTGTCTCCTTGCCTAACACCTTTCTTTATGGGAATTTTATTGCTTTCTTTATGTAGAACTATGGTTGCTGTGCAGCCACTATATATATCTTCCAGCACTTTCACGTACGGCTCGTCTACCCCCTGATTTCGCAATGCCTGCATCACCGCCGAGGTTTCAACTGAGTCAAATGCTTTTTCGTAATCAATGAATGCTATGTATAAGGGCTGGTTATATTCCGAGCATTTTTCTATCACCTGATTGATGGTATGGATATGATCGATAGTAGAGTACCGTTTCCGAAACCCTGCTTGATCCTTTGCTTGATTGCAGTCTAAGGTTGTCCTGATTCTATTGGCGATTACCTTAGTAAATACCTTATACGTAACAGACAGTAAGCTGATTGGTCTGTAATTTTTAAGGTCCTTAGAGTCCCCTTTCTTGTGAATTAGGATAATGTTTGCATTCTTCCATGCTTCCGGTACCGTCGATGACACCAGGCACTGCGTATACAGGGTGGCCAGTTTTTCTAGCACGATATCCCCCCCGTCCTTCAGCAAATCTGTAGTTATCTGATCCTCTCCAGCTGATTTCCCCCTTTTCATAGTTTCTAGTGCTTTCTTGACCTCGTCCTTCGTCACTGGTGGAACGTCTGACTGTTTTTCCCTACCGCCAATCTCACTACGGTCCTGACTACTTTGGCTACTGTAGAGATCTGTATAGAACTCCTCGGCTACTTTGACTATCTTGTCCATATTAGTGATGACGTTGCCCGCCTTGTCCCTTATCGCATACATCTGGTTTTTGCCTATGCCCAATTTCTTCTTTACCGCTTTAAGGCTTCCCCCGTTCTTTACAGCATGCTCAATTTTCTCCATGTTATACTTCCTTATATCGGCCACCTTGCGCTTATTGATTAGCTTTGATATCTCGGCCAATTCGATCTGGTCTGTTGGATTGGAAGCTTTCATACTCTGCCGTTTCTTAATCAAATCTTTCGTATCCTTAGACAGCTTACCGGTATCCTCTTTAACTATCCTACCGCCTACTTCTACTGCGCACTCAGTAATGATATCTCTGAAATTATTGTTCATTGCCTCTAGGGTAATGTCGCCATCCTCAGTTAGAGCTGAAAACCTATTCTGTAGCGAGATTCTGAACTCTTCTGCCCTCCCCCTCACCGCTAATTCGTTGATGGGTTTCTTTCTTACTAATCTATTGCGTTCCTTCTTCAGATTTAGGCTAATTCGGGACCTCACCATCCTATGGTCACTACATCGAACTTTCCCGATTACCTCTACATCCTGCACAATGGCGGGGGTTGAACACATTATGAAGTCGATTTCATTTTTAGTCTCTCCGTTAGGACTTTTCCATGTCCATTTCCGGTTCTTCCGTTTGCTGAAGAAGGTATTCATGATTCGTAAGTTATTGCGTTCTGCAAACTCAACTAGTAACTCCCCCCTGCTATTCCTAGAACCAATGCCATAGTCACCTACTGCCTTGTCTCCTGCCTGTTTTTTCCCTACCTTGGCATTGAAGTCGCCCATTAGTACAGTATACTGCGTCTTTACTTTTCGCATTGCCGATTCTACATCTTCATAGAAGCTTTCAACTGCCTGGTCATCATAACTACATGTAGGTGCATAGGCCTGTACAACCTTCAGTTTATACCGCTTATTAAGCCTAATTACGATGCCTGCAACCCTCTCATTAATGCTATAGAATTCATCTATATTACCCGCTATATACTTATTGACAAGAAAACCTACCCCTAGTTGTCGCCTCTCTGGTAAACCTCGATAACACAGTACATGCCCATCCTTCAATACAGTATATGCCTCATTCGGCCTCCTAACCTCACTAAGCCCTATGACATCCCATTTCATGCCCTCTAGTTCCTCTAACAGCACTGCTAAACTAGCTTCACTAGCAAGGGTTCTAGCATTAAACGTTGCCAGGGTCAGTTTCCAATGGCGGCCTGTCCAGCGGAGCCAGGCTTTCTTAGCACCCCCTGCTGCGTCACAGGTCTGACCGCCGCCGTGGTCAGTTGTTCCGCAGCCGCTGGTGACTGAGGGCCGGGGTTTTATGGAGCTTATCATAGGAGGTTGTGGCCAATTACTGCACCAGGGTGGCCAACTCCTGTTCTGGTGAGGGAGTGCGTTGCCGGAGGTGTTCACCGGCATCAGGTCGCACCCCAAACCTGTATATGCAATTCCATCGACACGCGGATTTTTTTTTTTTTCTGTCATCCGGTGGAGAATTGCGCGGCACCGGGATTTGAACCCCGGTCCTCTTGCATGCGAGGCGGATGTTCTACCGCTACGCCACCGCTGCAATCCTCCGGATGATTAGATGCAGCCAACCGACAATCGTAACGAGCAGGGCTGCTCAGTTGCTCTTCCTTCGAGGTCATGGCGCGGCTCTGGCCGAGGCGCGGGGCGCGCTGTTGTATATACTCGAGATCAACGTCACCGATCATGTGCGCCACGCAGCTGTCACGCATTAAGCTATTTCCCACGACAGTTGACCTTTGAACTTGACCTTCCTCTCAAATCGCAACAGGCCTGCCGAAATTACATGCGGGGTAGGATAGCGCCACTAGCCCGCAGAATGTTATTGGCACATACGAAAAATTCAGATTAGGCTACTAGTAAAAAAAAAAGATTATGTGGGTACCCGTCCCAGAGACTGGAGGAGAACGAGACCGCTTACGCGGCTGCCCGAGAGTTCCTCCCTCGGGGTTCCGCTCAATCCTCTGGTTCTACCGAGGCAACCGTACCAATCCTGCTCATAACTTATGCGGACATTACAAATTATTTGCGCCTCTGCAGGACGGCACTCCCGGGACCCGCCAAAGGTCTCAACAGATCTGAGGAGTGCCACCTTAAACGGCTCCAAACCGGGTGTTTTCTAAGTCCCACCATACTAAAACACATGGACCCGACACTCACGGGTAGGTGCAAATTCTGCGGGCAGTATGCTGACCTATACCACATGGTGTGGGCCTGCCAGCAAACCACAAAAATAAAAGCAATAAAACAGCCAACTAGGGAGGGCTGGGCGGCAGCCCTGTCCAGCTTGGACCAGGAGGCCCAGCGTGTCCTGGTCCAGAGAGCTCGGGCAGCGGCAGCGGCCAATGGCGTCCTGGAATAGGATCTGCCATTCAGATCCATAACGAAACTCACCCACCTTTCCAAATCATATCATCGTAAATAAATATTTTCTCCTCCTCCTTGGTGGGAACATTTACTTTACCCAAGGTGATTCTAACTTAAGTTTAAACTTGACCTCGAAGCAGTTTGAAGGTCATCGGAAGCACACGGTGACCTTGGCTTTACCTCGCGCAGTGAAGCTATCGCTTCAGAACTTGGTGAGTCTCAGTGCGCGTATAGCGGAATGCGCTGTTTGTGTGAGGTGAAAGGCCTGGTGGACTCCACCGTTAATTGTGCAATAGCGTTTAGCACACACGAAGGATGTTTTTATCTTTTTTCTTTCATTTATTGTAGTTTTTTGTTTTACAACGGCCAACAACGCCGAAACCGGATTTTCTGCGACACGTAAAAGAGTGTCGCAGCGGCTTTCGAACCCGTGCCACAAATAATAGATCAGCCTCCATGGGCCAGGCACGAGAACACTAAGCTATCGTCGATTTTCACTTCATTGCTGACTTCAATAGTTAATTTTGCACGGCAAACAATACGCGACGAACACTGAATATAGGTAATACCATGGACCTGCACAGCGCAATGTGCTGTACAATCGGAGCGTAAGAAAGATGTCGCACAAATCCTTATAATGTTTCTTTCAAAAATTCGAATCTTGTTTGAAAGACATGACATGGCATGTGAAGTTCTTTAAGGAAGTTTTAACTGCTTCCTTGAACTGTTACCTAACATTAAAACTAAATTTGGCAACGCTTTGTCCAACTTACCCTGACACACAATCCACTGGCAAGAAAATAAATTACAAATTACAGCAAGTACCAAAATAAACCAAATAAGCATTTCATTCTCTAGGAGTTCTCACGGGCATAAAAATTATCTGGTTACAATATGGCTCAAAATCATAACAATTTTCCAGCGGCAAAAAAATATTTTAGTGGTGTTGCTACCCAAGACATATTCGCAAAATTGGTTGCCGTTGTGGGTCATTTGTCGTGCCCGAATTCCAAGCTCCAGAACTCTAACCCAGATAAAAGCACTGCCAATGACAAAACAAAAGTCCGTCACCAGTTGGACCGTACGAATCATTTCGTAGTCGGCACAGACAGAAGCAATGTCGTCGGTATACGCGAGTTTTGCGGACATTCGACGCATGCATAGGAAATCCGCAACGTTGCTGCGCTCCCTAATGTTAAGACAGGAAGATTCTATATAAAGCTGAATAGGAATATCCACACGGGGCAGCACTGACTAAGAGAGCGCTGCACGTAGATGCGCGCACCCACCCCCTTATTTACTCTCAGACGCACCGTGCATGCTCTGTACGCCATGGCGACTCGATTAAAAAATTGATCTCACTTTCAAATGCTCTAATAAAAAGAACAAGACATCATTTGGCACCTTGTCGAAGGCTTTCTCCAGGTAAAACTGAGGCATGTCAGCGCTATCGCATGGCGACGCAACGCTCCAGCACAGACCGGCTCTTTTGGATATTAGTGCATATGATGCAGCCTTTAATGCTTCGGGCATGATGTGATTCCACTAATTCTTTCGCTATGGTTTAGAGCCCTTTAGCCCCCATTTTCATGAATATCTTATGATATTATTTTGTCAGCGATATTTTCGGCTCCTTCTAAGATTAGTACTGGCCTATATATGGAATTTTAGAAACGACGGGAGAAGCATATATTGCCACAGGCGTCAAAGAACAGTGGAGTCGGAACCGCGCAGAAATATTATTTGCGTGCTTTTTAAATACCGGCTACAAGCACGTCTGGTTCTACAGACTTTCCGTGGTCGAAGTCTTCTATGGCATCTTTGAAGAATATTGACAGCTGTATATATTTGCTCGTTCCGTCTTTCAGCCGCGAAATTTGAGACGAGAAACCAGTTTTCAAGGCTCCGGTTCTCACCCTGGTATACCAGATAGCCCGCTATAACATTCATAAAATTGCTGCTATAATTTGACTTATCCGAGCAGACTACACCGCTTCATTCAATTTTTGTTATTTCATTCTTACAGGCATGCGTCTCTTCTAATTCAAGAGCACGGTTTTGGGGAATTTCGCCAACTATTAGAAGGTTTGCTCTCTTCTTCAGTATTCAATCAAGACTCAGTTTATTTAGAGTTTATTTCTGCACAGAAAAAAAAATGCAGGTTAAGAAAAAAAATCTGCTTCACGGGCAGCTTGACGACGTTTCTTAGTTTCCGGCTACAAATAACTGAAGCGTAGAATAAAACACAACCTATATTGCAACTGTTACTAACTAACAAAGCAATACATTAGACATCGTTAAAATGCGCATATTTCGATGCCACTCCGTATCTGTTGCCTCAAATTCCTGCTTAGTGGAGCGGCTTTCCTTCATTCATTCGCGTGTGTGTTTTTCTCTAAATACCAGAAAGGTCAGGTTGTTTATAGGCGCATTTGCGTTCACCCCTTGCTTTTATTTTATAGCGCGGCATCGTTCGATAGAAGACATTTTTATTGCCTGTTCAAATCTTTCGCACGTCTCCCCTTCAGATTCATTAGCCGTATATTGCAGCTCGTTTCAAGTTGACGCTCCATGCTCCACAAATCTACCCTCTTCTAGAAACTCTCATTTATTGCGTTTCCAGTTTTCCCATACTATTTCTCTTTTGTTTCATTTCTTTTCGAAACGCAAACGACAAGACGGCGATGACGGCTAAACGGCATTGGTTGTAAGCGGTATTCCCAGCAGTACGGTATCAGATCGGTACATACGTATACTCGATCGAAACATGCGCCTTCTCAGTCAATGGGTGAAAAGCAGTCAAGCAGCACATCCGAGGCAATCACCCACATAAGACGACACCGATCAATTATGTTACTCACACGAGTCATACTCGCATCTCTGAGGGGTGTGGAACTAGGCTTGTGTGTAATGCATGCCCAGTTGAACTAGCCAACAAAATAACCAGACGATCAGTGTTTCAATAGTACCCGACAGTCTCAAAGCGTTTTCGCCTTTATTTTGCTTTAATGTGAGTGTAAATGCAAAGCATATGCAATTTCAAACCAGCTAATGCGATGTCAAAGACTAACAAACGACCAAACTCGCTGTTGCACTTATTAACAAATCTTTCCCGACGATTATCTATTAAAAAACATACGCTATCATCGCACGACACTCAAACATCATTACGGCAATTGAAAGTGCGCACCGTACCGTCGGTCTGGTTTTGACTCTCTAATTTTTTTCTCTTTCACCGCTACAATATTTACTCGTAATTTTTCCAGTCGTAACAGTGGATTTTGCCTCCGTTTTTAGGTCACGCTCTTGATATTAAACGTTGCTACTATGAGCTGCTTTTCAGAAGCCACCAAAGCGGCCCTTACCTTTATGTCTACAAAGTCGCGCCGTGTAGTGGCGTCCCATTATTTTAGGACTCCAGTAGTTGCCGCGAGGAAGTGAAGACGATCGTTACCAAATGCTCATGTGCAGCTTTTTCACATCGCCGATACACCATTGTGTTCCAGCCGCCGCTAGCGTTACTCTTTGTTATTCCTTGTCACGTCTTCATTGCGCCGTTTAGCAGTCGTAGGGTCGACGTCTATGTATTCCATGCTTCTTTTTCAGGGAAGGGCAGGGTATCTTGCTGTGAACAGGTAGTCCTGCTCGTGGTATACGACTAGCTTGGACTAAGCTTTGATACTGGAATCACTGTCCTAGCATTGCTTTCCACTTTGTGCGATTTGTTCTTGGCCACTGCGTTTGAGGCCACCTCCTCAGCTTCATCGTCAAGCATTTGCAGCTCACTGTTAAAGCTACAAGGCTACACTAGGCTAGTCAGCGGCGCAATTGGGGTAAACGTCGCAAGTCACTATTGCGCATGCGCCGTAATTATTACAACTAATGGAAAAACCCAGAGGGCTATGGAGCGCAAAATGGTAGGAGTAATGTTGAGAGGTAGAAAGCGGGCAGAGTTGGTGAGTTAAATGACATTCTAGTGAAAATCAAGGAGAAGAAATGGACATCTGCAGGGCATGTAGTGCGAAGAAAGGAGAACCGATGGTCGCTTAAGGTAACAAATTGGATTCCATGGGAAGGAAAGCGTAGCAGGGGCTACAGAAAGTTAGGTGGGCGGATGAGATTAAGGAGTTCGCAGGGGTCAAGTGGATGCAGCTAGCACAGAGCCAAGTTACTTGGAAGAATATGGTAGAGGCTGATGATGATTAATGACTACGATGCACAGAGGACAGGAATAAGAACAAGAATAAGGCAGGAGAGTAAGACTCTAGTCAAATGTAGCAGGCAGATTCAGAAAATGAGAAGGAGAAAGTGAAACCCTTGTCTTTTCTTCCTGAGCAGAGCCATCTGTCCAGGGTTTCATGTGCCGCCATTATCCTGCAGACCCGCGAGCAGCTGTGCTGATCTTGTGGATTGATGCTAGTGAGAGCGGCCTGGGCAAACGATGTGTTCTCAATCCAGAGCCTCGTTTGCCACAACTAATAATACAAAAGCCTTTATATGACTCATACTGTCGTCGACAAAAGCTGCCCGCGCGAGCGGCGCACTTGATTGGTCGACAAAGAAGTGACATCATCATCATCATCAGCCTGACTATACCCACTGCAGGACGAAGGCCTCTCCCATATTTCTCCACTTAACCCGGTTCTGTGCTAGCTGCATCCACTTGACCCCTGCGAACTTCCGCCCACCTAACTTTCTGCCGCCCCCTGCTACGCTTTCCTTCCCTTGGAATCCAGTTTGTTACCCTCAGCGACCATCGGTTATCCTCTCTTCGCACTACATGTCCTGCCCATGTCCATTTCTTCTTCTTAATTTCCACTAGAATGTCGGTAACTTGAGTTTTTTCTCTGACCCACTCTGCACGCTTCCTATCTCTTAGTGTTACCCCTACCATTTTTCGTTCCATAGCCCTCTGGGTTGTCCTCAACCTAAGTAGAACTCTCTTGGTTAGCCTCCACGTTTCAGCGCCATACGTGAGTACAGGTAAAATGCAACTGTTATATGCTTTCCTCTTTAGCGATACCGGTAAGCTGCTAGTCATAACCTGCGAGTGCTTGCCAAATGCGCTCCATCCCAATCTTATTCTTCTTGCTATTTCCTTTTCATGGTCCGGATCTGCTGTTACTACCTGTCCTAAGTAGGCATATTCGCCTACTACCTCCAGTACTTCGCTACCTAATGTAAACTGCTGTTCCTTCCCGAGGCTGTTGAACATTACCTTAGTCTTCTGCATATTGATTTTCAAGCCTACCTTTCTACTTTTCTTGTCTAGGTCATCAATCATTATTTGCAGTTCATCTCCCGAGTTGCTTAAAAAGGCAATGTCATCAGCAAATCGCAGATTACTGATGTATTCTCCATCTACCCTTATCCCTAACTGCTCCCATTTCAAGTCTCTGAATACTTCCTCTAAGCAAGCTGTGAATAGTACTGGGGAGATTGTGTCTCCCTGTGACTGTGGTACCCACAGTCACAGGGAAAAGCTAGCAAGAGCTAATTAGTACCGTGCAATGGCTTGAAAGTATTCCTCGCTTCCTCTAGCTTTTTAGCGCGCTAGCAGTTACGCTGCATACACGTACCGGGAGCAAAAGTGGAGCAGTCGAAAAGGTTCTCCTTCAAGGGTTGAAAGTAGCATGCTTGTCATTGGGTCAGTGCGATCACTTGCACATACACAACCGCGTTTATATCACATCGAGCGGAGCAGTCAGCGCGGCAATGTTTTAGCAAAACGACGCAGCAGAAGGCCCGCCACAGCAGGCGTCTGCCCCAAAAAGTTGACAGCTGTGCTGTTCTCGGAGCTTTTACACGTGCAGGACCTATTTCCGCATCCGTAGACAGCGCAAGTGACCATTATTGTAGCAAATTACAGAGTTCATGGCACCTCAGATCTTCCGAACTACCCAAATGAAACCTCAGCGGAGGACCGGAAGCGGAAATACTTCATTTTTCCCGTCGTCTCCTGCGCGGCAGCCGACAGTGAATACAACCTATAGAAATAAATGTAGTACAGCAGGCATCAGCGGCGTAAGGCTTCCGCCTAGAAGCACTTTAGTACGCCAAAGTTCCCTCTGATTTTTTTTTAATTCTTAAGACAAAAGCATTTAATTCGCTCATACTGTTGTTGTTGTAGCTGTAGGAAGAAGGAAAAGAAAATGCATGGGCCTGCTACTGGCTGTGTAGCGGAGCCACCTCCGCTGCCTCGTGCAGACAGAAGAGACAAAGTAGAAAAGGAAGAAAAACAAGAGGGAGAGAAAGACGCGCGTCGCATCAGCCGTCAACCACCACCTCAGCAGTGGCGGGTGCAATGACGGCCTACAACAGATAAAAATTCGGTGACTGACTAGCCCCTGCCGCAAGCGGCGTTGACCTACCGTCCCAGCCCAGTAGAGCCAGGAACAGCCACCCTTCCGGGTCTGCTCATACTGTCGTCGACAAAAGCTGTCCACGCGAGCGGCACACCTGATCGGTCGACAGAGAAGTGACGTCACCAGCCGCCAAATTCGAAGCGACAAACCAGAAGTCTCATCTCTTCTAGCGTTCCTGCCATCTGCGATCCCACACTTGAAAGCGCGCCAAGGAACGCCACGTGATGGTGTACCGTCCAAACGCACCCTTGTCGGCGAAGGTGTAACAGATACAGCGCCTTTCCTTTCCTGTCAACCAATTATAATTATATGCAGCACTGCAACGAACGCCCATAAAAGACAAACAATGAGAGTCAAATAATCGGAGAGGAAGGATAGGCTTTCGTCATTCTTCTCTTAAGAGACATCTAAGGAGGCACTGCTAGTGACACGCACCGTGTCATAAGTAAACTGCTGCTGCCACGCACGGAAATACGTCACGCTACATCATGATAAACTAAGCAAAAGGAAAAATGTGCACAAGAGCAAATGAAACATTTATAATTCTAATTTCTAACTTAAAATGTTGGCTGAAAAAATGTTACTGTTTATTTTCTTAATAATTCTAACTTACGTAGGTGTCGGCGGCGTCGACGTTTGGCGCGTGCCGTAGCGCGTGCCAAGAATAGAGGAACGCGCGGCGGCTATGGTTTAGATCTGCATAAAGGCCCATTCATGCCCATCTACCTTGGTCTGCATTGCGCGCAGAATGACGGAGCTTGGACGCGCTTGATTGTGATGTACAGCTGCAAAGGAAGTTCTTCTTGTGTAGTGCAATTTCTGGCTTCGGTCTGGACTTCAGGTTCGGCTGTGCATTGTGCGCTTCACTCGAAGCAAGGAAATTTGGCTCCCCGTAGGCTGCTTATCTCGTTGATTTGCCGAAGGTATTTTGCCTCCTTCAAATACAAACGGCCGGCTGTTGTTGCAGTGTTCTGTTCCATAGCTCTAAAGCTGTACGTTAGGGCACGCATGTATTTATCTCCGAATTCTTTTTTGCGGTCAACTAGGCTACGCGTCCGCAATTAATAATTTAGTGTTCAGTGTATCTTATACAGATAAAAAATACAGGCTGTATGGCCGGTTATCGCTTGTCAGAAAGGAACTGCAGTCAGGAACAGCTGGTGAATATACGAGGTTGCTTTGGTACTTATATGAAACTATATATGTATGAGCGCAAATTGGGTTTGCATTATGGCTCAGCAGTGCGGCTGATCAAGCTATTTTGTAGGTCACGGTTCGGCAGGAAGCGCGGAGGCGGCTGAAGACCCGAAAAGCTCACGATGGATGGTACGTAGTATGACAGCCATCGCCACACTCAACACTCACCAAGACAGGGTAGGTAAAAATAAAACTAAATATATACATTATTGCACAATATACAGTAGTTTGTTTGAGGCCCACCAGTGTGGTCAAAAAAGACACAGTGGTGTGTGCTGATGTTTCTTGGGGGACTCGCAGCGCTTTAAACGACAAACGGGCCGCTATAGCGAAACAGCAGCTTCTGGGCTAAACCACGCTTGTGCAGCGGCGTCCACAGCAACACTAAATCACCGGGCACATAAGAGTCATGTGGGCGCCGGTTGTCATAACGCTCCTTCGCAAGATGCGGAGGTGGGCAACGCGGCGAGCTTCTTCGGCTCGACATAAAGTAGTGGCGATAGAAGGCTCGTTATGGTGGGAGAAAGGAAGGATGGTATCAAGACAACTGCGGGAACTCGAGCATACAGGAGGTAAAACGGACTGTAGCCAGTCGTTTCATGATGTGCAGTGTTATACGCGTATGTAATGAAAGGGAGGATGTAATCCCAGCTCTTGTGATCAGAGTCCACGTACATCGCCAACATAGTGGTCAGAGTGCGGTTGGTCCGTTTAACAAGTCCATTCGATTGCGGGTGATACGAAGTTGTATGACGGTAATCGCAGGTGCATAGACGAAGGAGTTCATCGATAACTTCAGCCGTAAATTGGCGCCCACGGTCACTGATCAGAACTCGAGGAGGGCCATGGCGTAGGACGAGAAATCGCAGACGAAATAGGGATACTTCGTAAGCAGTGGCTGAGGGTATTGCGGCTGTTTCTGAATATCGAGTGAGATGGTCAACGCATACCACTATCCACCGGTTACCGTTCGAAGATCGCGGAAAAGGACCCAAGAGATCGATGCCCACCTACTCAAAGGGTGCGGTCGGAGGCACAATAGGGTGCAGCAGTCCCGGTGGACGGGAAATAGGGAGCTTGTACTGCTGGCACTTGACACAACTAGCTACATAGCGCTGAATGGCTTGACGCATTTTGAGCCAGTAAAAGCGTTCCTGTGTGCAATGAAGGGTCCGGGCGACACCCAAGTGCCCCGATGTGGTATCGTCGTGCATCATTTCAAGAACGGGAATACGGAGGTTTTCCGGCACGACGAGAAGAAAGCGTGCACCTCCGGGGTTGAAACTCTTCTTGTAAAGCAGGCCGGCACGAACGCAGAAATGCGCATCTCTTGAACCATGAGCGACAGAGAAGAATGGTGCCAAAGTCTGGTCGTTGCGTTGTTCTGTCTGGAACAGTTGAGGGTCAGGAAACGTTGCGAGATAGGCGCCAGGTAGTCATCAAAGTTGTCATCATCACTACCAGTTGACGAAAGCGGCAAGCGTGACAGTCAGCGTCAGCATGTTGACGGCCACTTTTGTATGCCACAGTGAAGTTAACCTCTTGCAATCGCAATGCCCATCAAGCGAGCCGGCCGTAAGGGTCACGAAGATTTACGAGCCAACAGAGCGAATGGTGGTCAGTGAGGATGGTAAAAACATTGCCATATAAGTAGGAACGAAATCGTTGCACCGCAAAAACCACTGCGAGGCACTCTTGTTCAGTAACGGTGTAGTTACGCTCCGCCTCGCTTAATGAACGACTAGCATAAGCTATCACGTGCTAATCGGTGCCATGACGCTGGATGAGCACTGCGCCAACGCCTACGCCAATAGCATCGGTGTGAACTTCGATGGGGGCAGAAGGACAGAAGTGACGTAGGATAGGTCCTGATTTCAGGAGGAATTTCAGGTGGCGGAAGGCAGAGTCGCGGTCAGAAGTCCAATTGAACGGTGCATCTTTGCGCAAAAGGCACGTCAGCGGGTATGCGATGTCAGCGAATCTGGGCACAAAACGACGAAAATAGGAACACAGTCTTAAAAAGCTCCGAAGCTGCTTCACTGATTTCGATGGTGTAAAGCTGGTTACAGCCGCAATCTTCTGAGGATCCGGCCGAACACCATCCTTATCGACCAAGTGACCAAGAACAATTGTTTGGCGTTCGCCAAAGTGGCACTTCTTAGAGTTGAGGATGAGGCCTGCTCTCTCAATGCAATCAAGAACGATGGCGAGGCGGCTATTGTGTTCCTGAAAGGTCCTGCCGAAGATCACAACGTCGTCCAAATAGCACAAGCAAATTTTCCACTTGAGTCCGCGCAGAATGGTGTCCATGAATCGTTCGAACGTGGCAGGCGCATTGCACAATCCAAAGGGCATTACGTTGAACTCATAGAGACCATCGAGTGTCACAAATGCTGCCTTTTCTTTGTCGCTTGGATTTATCGGTATCTGCCAGTACCCCAATCTCAAGTCTACTGAAGAAAAGTATGACGCCGAATGAAGACAGTCGATTACATCGTCAATACGTGGAAGCGGATATACATTTTTTTTTGGTGACGGCGTTAAGGCGACGATAGTCCGCACAAAAAACGCCATGTGAGTTGTCTTTCTTTTTACCGAGAATAACTGGAGCCGCCCAAGGACTTCAAGATTCCTGGATAACGGCACGTTGGAGCATGTCATGAACTTGTTCGTCAATAAGCTGACGTTCGGTCGGAGACACACGATAGGGCTTCTGTCTGATCGGGCGAGACATTCCAGTATCAATCGAATGATGGATGCGAGAATTTGGAATCGGCGGCTGATGATCTCTGGCGAAATCGAAAACCGAAACATGCTTGGAAAGCAGGTCAGTCAAAATTCGGCTATCCTGTGCTCCCAAAGATGTGATTGCCTGGATTCGAGACTCTGCAAAATGGGATGTTTTCTCTTCAGGAGCGTGATTATTTAGTGCCGCCACGTAATTCGATACACCTTCCTCGTAATGAGCTAGCCTCATTCCACGAGGCAACACGGCTGGCTAGTTAGAATAGTTTACAGTCCACAGCACGGTATGGCCTCTGGTGACTGAAACTATGCAACGAGGCACCTAGACGCTCTTCTTTGCACAGGCCACTGTTGTAGGTTCCACTACGGCGTCAAAATCCTTGCATAAATTCGTAGATGAAATAACTTGAATGAATTCTCCGGACATCGCAGGTACAACTGTATCTTCAGACACAGAAAATGCTCCTAAATGGAGCGATGAGGTTTCTACAAGAGCCGACATCAACGCAGCATTAAGCGAGATCTGTCCACTACGGTCGTCTAACGTTGCACCACACTGTTGCAAAAATTCTATAACTAAAATTACTTCATGCGTGGAACGAGGCAACACAGTGAATTCTGTTCGAAACGCTTGGACACCAATCACAACTTTCGCATAGCACACCCCCAAAGGCACCAATGATTCACCGCCAACACCACGGAATACCACAGCTGATTCACGCTAAACGTCACTTTATATCCTAATCGATTCTTGAATGCTAAACTCATAACAGAGACTGTTGCTCCAGTGTCAATTAATGCCATAGTGTGGATGCCGTCAATGGGTACTTCGAGTTTGTTCTTTAACATAAACACAGGCAGATGTATTGGGAACGTTGGTTTTCCGGCGACCTCATTCCCATCGGCTGCGTCTTCTAGTTTCCCGAAGGGGAAGAACGGCGCCGAGGAGACGGTGATTGTCGCTGTCTTTGGGTTGGCGGCGTCAAGCTGCGGTTCGAAGCAGGCGATCCGCTTCGCATCTGTGCCGGGCGGTATGTATCCAGAGCCGGTGTCGAATAAAATTCTGTGTCAAAATGATCAGGAATGTTGGGCAGCGAGCGATTATCTTGTAGTAGCAGGCCCCGCCGACGGCAATACCGGGAGATGTGTCCGGTAATACCACAGCTATAACACAGAGGTTGCTGGCGCCACCGGTCCGAGTAAATGCGGGTGGAAACTCGTTCGGGTTTCCGGTAGTAATCGGGACGGCGCTGCTGACGAACCACCTGGCGTGTGTAGGTGGTCCTTTGGCCCATCCGTGGCTAAAAAGTGTTTAAATCATCTGTCTGCTCTCGCCAAAGCGTGACGCATTTAAAGCCGGAGACCAGGAAGTTGATGGGGTCGCGGGTTCTGCTTGCAGCGCGCAGCCGTCATACTGGCGTTCGTCCCGGCACGCAGAATCTTTTTCACACAGTAATTCTTCCCGCACGATCCGGCGTATCAGATCAGCCATGGACTCCGGAGCACTGACATCAACGCTCGCAACAGATGTGACGTTGGTCAGTCGCCCAAATTTAGGAGTGATGCGACGCAACTTCAAGGTTTCGAAAGTGCGGCAGTGCCTGATGAAGTCAGCTGTAGAGTTCAAATTATCTTTGCTGATAAGAAAATTATAGACATCTACAGCGATACATTTGAGCAAGTGCCCCACTTTATCTTCCTCGGACATTCGAGGGTTTACAATCTTGCACAATTTCATAATATCCTCGATATATGCGGTGCAAGTCTCGCCAGGTACCTGGGCCCGCTGCATCAATGTTTGCTCTGTGCGTTTCTTCTTCGCGGATCCGTCGCCAAAGCAGTCCTTTATCGCTTCTGTGAAACTATCCCAGCTGGTAAGCGAGTCTTCATGATTATCAAACCAAACTAGGGCAGTGCCTTCCAAGAAGAACACTACGTTCGCTAGTTTAACGGTCGCGTCCCAACGATTGTACCGGCTCACCCGCTCGTAGTTGGTTAGCCACTCGTCGACGTCCTCGTCAGGCTTGCCAGCAATTGCGCGCGGCTCGCGGTAGTGCTGCCAGTTGCTCACCGCAGGTGTTGTTCGGTCAGCGTCGCCGTCTTGAGCCATGTTAGATGGTAAGGATGGCAAACCAGCGAGTCGGCGGCTTCGTCGAAGACAACGGGGATCCATGTTGATCTACCCCGCAAACTCCACCACAACTGTTACGTACTCAGTACTTAACGGGGGTGTTTATTTGTCGTCTAAAGCGCTGCGAGTCCCCCAAAGAACACCAGCACACACCACTGTGCCTTCCGTTTCTTCTTCTTCTCCCCAGCTTCTTCTTCCTTTCTGGCGCCCCGAAGAACGTGACAATATATCAAATGCCAACTTGGTCTATGAGGTATTGAGCAGTATTCGTGGTCGTACATGTCAATTCATAAGACAGAGATCTTGACGTTGTGGCACATTTAAGGCAAATGATAATTTGTTCTAAACGTTTTGATGCGGTAGCGTTACAGGGCTCCGGACTTAACGAAACCAGGCGTTGCCGCGTCGGCGTTGTGAGCGAAACATATAGATTGAGTCTCGCATTGGCAGTAGGTATGTGACATGGCCGAACACTGATTTATCCGTGGGTTATGTGACATCATAGCATAACCTGGGCGGAGCTACTAACTGAGTACAATTTGTGTAACAGCCTCTCTCACAGAGAGCTTCTTAAGGACCGTAAACCCCATAAACGAAAGCAAGTAAGAAACGAACATATTAAGTCTCATCATGTATCAGACATGCTAGTCACAGGTCCAGTAAGGGTATTCGTATACGACTTAGTTAAACCAAGCAGGGCTATAGGTCGCCTGGGATGGTTTATGTATTTATTTATTTCAGTACCCTCAGAGCCCAAGGGCATTACAGAGGGGGTGGGTTGCAATAAAAGCAAAAAAAAAAACAGTAGCAAAGCAGTCAGTAATAATACAAATGTGAACAGTAATATCACTGGCACAAATAAGCAAGTTACAACAATATAAGAATACACATTAATAGCTACTGGCATAGAAGTATAAGCTAAATATATAAGCACACAAATATACCATGTAAACAAAACATAGAAACAATTTTATGAGCTGTCAGGAAAAACAGTTGCTGCAATATACCATCATACACCTAATCAGCAGCACAATTTAAGGGGGAAAAAGCGAAAAAAAAAAGTAGTTTAATAAAAACAGCAGATGAACTAAAAACTATAAACAAATGGCAGTGTGGAATAATTAAATATACTATGTTAACATAAGACTAGCTAAAGCAGATTTAAACGCGGAATGGTCCCTTATTTCGACAACCCATGGGGCAAGGCGTTTCCATTGTGCCAAGGTGCTGGGGATGAATGAGTTGTAGAAGTGATTTATTTGGCACGAAGGAATACCAACTTTATGACGGTGATCGATCCGAGCAGACATGTAGCAAAGTGGCGTAATGAATTCTCTCTTAAGGATGGGGTTATTATAGTAGATCTTATGAAATAGACAAAGACGGAATATATTTCTACGTTGAGACAGTAGTGGCAGTGATAAGCTTAATTTCATAGCAGTGACACCAGAATTACGATGATAGAGAGAATGAAATGGGCCGCACGGTTCTGAATAGATTTGAGTTGATAGATTTTTGTCTCTTGATAGGGGTCCCAAATGGATGAAGCATACTCCAGTTTACTACGAACGAACGATTTGTAAAGGAGCAATTACGGAGCTGCAGGAAAGACTAAAGTTACGACGTATGTAGCCCAGCATGCGATTAGCGTTGTTGGTTACGTGATCTATATGATCATTCCAATTAAGGTTATGGGAAATAAATACACCTAAATATTTATAACAAGGCACAAACTGAAGGCTACTAATATTAAGACGGTATGAGGATAATAAAGTGTTGCGACAGTAAAGATGCATATACTTGCATTTGTTAATGTTTAGTTCCATGTTGCACCTGTTAGCCCATTCAAGGGCATGATTAATATTGGATTAAAGGAAGAGCTACGTGAGAGTCACTGTAATTTCACAGTATATGACGCAGTCATCTGCGAAAAAAATTTATTGTTGATCATAAGTTATCAGGTATGTCATTGATATGCATAAGAAGAAGAGGTCCTAGCACAGAGCCTTGTGGCACGCCTGATCCAACTGGAGAAGTGAAGGATGATGTGTTATTAGCAGTGACAAAGTGTGAACTATCTGTAAGAAAAGAATGCAGCCACCTGAGAACGTTAGGGTCAAGGTTAAGTTTACGTAGTTTCAGAAAAAGCAGTGGATGAGAGACCTTGTCAAAAGCCTTTGAAAAATCAAGAAATATGCAGTCGACAACGGAACCCCTGTCAAGGAATGAATTTAGATCATGCGTGAAGGTTAAAAGCTGCGTTTCACAAGAAAACAACTTTCGAAACCCATGTTGACTGTCAGTAAAAAAAAAAACATTATAATCAAGTAATGATGCGAGGTGAGAGTAAATAACATGCTCTACGATTTTACACAGAATGAGGAATACAGCCTATGGGGGAGACCGTTTCATTTCACTGGAAATGAGCTCGGTCGCCACAATTTCATTTGCTTTTGCAATGCGCTCAAATGATATTAAAAATAAGCTTGGTAAATTTATTAGTAAATAATCCAAATATATTCTTAAAACATGCAAAATTACTATATATATAAAAGTACGCTTCGAGGATACTTTGAATAGCGAAAAATATATGTGCCTTTAGCATGTTGGTAATGTATCGAAAATATATTTTTGCAATTATCAAT
The DNA here is from genome assembly GCF_055883805.1 of Amblyomma maculatum. Classification (NCBI taxonomy): domain Eukaryota; kingdom Metazoa; phylum Arthropoda; class Arachnida; order Ixodida; family Ixodidae; genus Amblyomma; species Amblyomma maculatum. The sequence goes on from NC_139354.1 coordinate 60,291,248, forward strand.
TTATTTCATCTCAAGTACATTTCAAGTCTCGCTCGATATTCAAACTGCATTTTTAAAATCTCTCGAAAATGCTAGATATGAAAGCATGTTGGGAATGCATTCAAAAGTGAATAATGATAAATATTATTATCTCACAGAAAAGGCAAGGCGCTTTATCTGTGACACTCTGTGTACACCTTAAGCGCGCTGTAAGAGAAAATGGGAAGGTGGTAGTGAAAGCAGAAAGAGAGAGGGAGAGATTTACGCGCCTAGTTTAATACTTTGGTGTAATTTCGACCACCTGGGAATTTTGGTACAGACATCGCACAACACATGGATGCCTCTTCGTCTCACCTCAATCAAAACGCAGCCGCCGGTGGTCGGGATCGAACGCGGACACTCCGCCCTGTAGTCGAGCATCTTAATCACTGCACCACCGCGGTAGGGGATGAAAGTGGATTCTGCCTAGAATGCCGGTGAAGTTGGATATGTTCGACGGAACGGTGGTTGCCTTCGATCGCCCACTGTTAAAATTTTCGCTTCACACTAAATTCAGCAGCATTGAACCTCAATTTTTTTTTTTTTGTTCCTTCGATAAGCAAATGGAATCGGCTTTCACGTCAACAGGTGAGCTGCTGTGTAAGTGAATCCATGTTATTTTTCACTCTGTAATCCACCTGATGTAGCGCCTTTTTTTTTAACCAATGCAGTAATTCAAAAAATAAATAAGCAAACAATGAGAGACTTTAGAAATTATCTAGATATCCCTTTCACAGCTCAAGAGATTTCCTCACAATTTCTATAAATTTAGAATTAGTTTACTAAATAATGCAACACATTTTTAACATTTTGGCCACTTTTCTTTCGATTTCTCTTTAGTCTGCGGCAGCACTGGTAGAAGGCAGCGATATATACGCAGCGAATGCTAAACTTCGACTGTGCGACCGCGCTGCGCTATAGGGCTGCGAGGCAAAGAATGTTGATAGACGGACTTATGAGGAAGAAAAACATGCGACTTCTGCAGCGGGACACGGCGGGGGGCTAGCAATGAATTCCGTAGCTGCTATCGCATACTTCCAGTTCATGGAGCATGCATCCGTAAAAGAGGTAGAAGGTGTCCATAAAAAATTGGTCTGGCTTAGCTTATCGTTAAGCCTAGGATGCGAAGCATACTAGCATTTCTTCTGCGCGCTGCTCCTTTCGTTTCTCACTTTGCTTCTTCCGGTAAGCACGCTCCTTTACAAGGCGCTGTTCCCGCTGTTCAGGAGTTTCTTCAGCACGCATTTTCCGTTTGGTAGCCTTTCGCCGCTAGAACCGAGTAGAAGTACTCGAATCTTCATCCTTCATCTCGGCATCGGTTGTCGAACGCTGCCGTCTAGCTGCATACTGTGCACGTGGCTTGGCAAGCCGTACTTCTCGTTCTTCTTCCGTTTCCATGGCTGTTTGTAACTTGTACCGTTGTCAGATGGGAGGAGGTTTGGCTCCAGAAGGCGCCGCGCCTCAAGGTCTCACATAACCTATCTGCCCGTCATCATTCATACATCATCCCCGGTACCTACCCCTCCTCCCAGATGTCCGGGGGGGGGGGGAGCATTTTGATTCGGGATGACGGCCGTACCCTGGCAAGGGGGCAGCCGTTTGGTGACACGCACACAGCAGTCACCGAACACTATGCCAACTGTGTTTAAGGTCCCCGCTGTGACAGCAGGCCGAACACAGGGAGACCGGACCTTCTTTGGACCTCGGATGTTCTGAAGGACAACTGTAACTTTAAAGGGCTTCATATTGACACTGTTATGATACGCCCAGAAACCTCGCAAATAATCGGTGGCCTGCTCCACGTGTCTATGAACTCTTGCTCGCGGAGGTGACGCTGCTCACGGCTTAGGTGAAACCAGACCTCCCTGCGGACTCGTGCGAGCACCTCATGAAGGCCCGGAACACTGCGCGAAAATGCAGCGGCGCACCTGGCAGACCAGACTTGGTACATGCACTCAACGAGCAAGAGCACAAACTGTTTCACAGCATGCCTGGGTAACGGGTTGAGGTACCTGACAGTTTGATATGGCACTCCTAGAATACTAAACAAGGTAGCCACTCGTCGAAGGAGGGCTGCTGGGAGAATACATTGTGTAAAGATGTGCACAATGTCTTCACGACCACCACAGAACGGGCAAACTGGATGCAAGCTCGCTCGTGTGAATGCCGTGCTGCGGATGGGGAGCCGTCCGTGTGCAAAGCGGTACATGAACGTTGCTCTGCTTGCATCCAAAAAGTTTGCCAGTATCAGATTCCAGCTTGGACGCATATTAGACAGATCTGTTTGAATATACCTAGGGGGGAGCTTCGGCGTCAAAAGATTGGCTAGATCCTTTAACGGTACTGCCAGAATATCTATGTCGGCCTGGAGGCCTCTGAGTCGCTCCAAGCAGTTAGCTGCTTGTGTATAAAAGGGCGAAGGAGAGCCAGAACGGGGAACACAGTGGGAAAACGTGCTTTGCCAAAAAAGGCGAAGGCGGGTGCTCAGGAAGAACGAGGTCAAGCTTCGAGTCAGGGACATGTCTGAATTCAGGGCTGTCTGGGTCCATCTGACGTGTAGCACTGCGGTTACTGTGCCCAGGTCGGGGAGGCCAAGGCCTCCCTTGTCCCGAGGCTGTTTCACCACAGGCCTCCCGATTTGATCAATCATTCCGTTCCACAGGAAATGGAAGAGGATTCTCTCAAGCTGCAGCTTGGTACGTGCCGGCAGAGGTGTTATGCAGGCAACATAAGTCAGGAACGAAAACAGAATTGACCGAACGACAGTAGCCCGTGCCGTGAGAGGGCACGCCAACGTCCCATATTCTCTAACTCTCTTCTCAAGCTTCTCTTTAGCAAGAGGCCAGTTGGTCTCTGATAACCCGTCGGAACGGAAGTGGAATCCTAGTGTACGAACGTCATCCCTCACAGGAAGGCCATGAGAGGGGTTTGGACTGGATGGTGCTTGCCTGATATACAGGGTGGCACTCTTGGATTTATTCAGCCTAGCCCCACTAGCCCTGCAGTACCCTTCTATGACGTCAGGGACGGAGCACACAGATGCCTCGTTCGGAACGACGATAGTCAGGTCATTTGCATAGGCAAACATGGGGGCAGGCGGAGAGCCTGGCGGTAACGGGAACCTGCCTATCTGGGAGTCTTTTGCTAGTCTTTGGAGGAGAGGTTCGATTGCAAGCACGTAGAGAGCAGGTGATAGGGGACATCACTGTCGAACTCCACGGCCTACATCGAAAGCCTGCGAAACCATACCTTGAACTGTTACCACAGAGATGTGCCTTGAGTACAAAACTCTCACCATCCTCTGAAAATAGAGTGGAGGCCAGCCTCCTTTAACACTCTGAACAAGTAGGCATGACTAATGATGTCGAATGCCTTTTCTTGGTCAAAAGAACAAAGAATGCCTGATACATTACGCGCCTGCGCCCAAAGAAAGAGATCTCTAAGGGTGAAACCATGAAGCTGAGTGGAGCGACCTGGAACACAACAAGCCTGATACGGACCTAATAGGTTGCTAAGGAAGAATGTTAACCGTTTGGACAGGCATCTCGCGATGAACTTGTAGTCGCAGTTCAGAAGCGTGATGGGACGCCAGGCTCTCAGGTCAGTGAGTCTCGACTCGTCCTTACACAGGAAAGTGATCAGCCCCTCCCTTTGAGTATCTGACAAAGCCCTCTCACTAAGGAGCCTATTTACTAATGAGGTGAAAGGACCCCCCAGTTGCCCCAAAAATTTGACATACAACTCAACGGGGAGGCCGTCCGTCCCTAGACTACGATTCCGATTGGAAGCCTTAATGGCTGCTAAAATTTCCTCTGCCTCTAAAGGACCACCTGGGACATCTACCATTTTTGACGGCCTCTCAAAAGGAAAAGAGGTCGTTGACGAAGGAGGAGCTGTGTACAAATTAACATAAAACTGCCTTGCCAATTTCAAAGTGCCCTCAGGTGTTTTTTCAATGAAACCTGTATCGGGGTCAGTTACAGCTGAAAGGATGGCCTCTGTGCGTGCTAAGTGGCGTCGTAGCAGATGCCTACTGCACCACGTCTCCCTTTCCCACTTTTCAGCGCGCAATGTGGCCCTCAAACGATTCCATCTGCGTTGGAGGAGAGCGCGAATATTCTTTTCGAAGTGACTGCAGTGCAGCGGTCACCCCCGGCCCCCCGGAGAGAGGCGCGGAAGCCAGGAGGATAGCATCAGAGACTATTTTAATCTCCTTGCGCTCCTCACGTGCCCTCCGCATTCCCCAGGACCGGCAGCAATCGCGTACACTAGCCTTCACTCTATCCCAATCAGCACAATCGAGAGAATTATTCAAATCGGAGCTTAAATAATGTCATCTGCTACCTCCTTATCTAATAATCGCGGGTTGAGACACCACGGTCCCTTGCCACGAGGAGCTAACGAACCGTGAGCGAAGCGGAGAATGACTAATTTATGATCACTAAGGGCTTTGCGGTCTGCCGAGCCGCCCTCTCCATGGCCGACATCTCGCTACTCAACTGACTCAACGAGTTTGTCGCCTTTTATACAATTGCGTGACGTCAGTATCTCCTAGTGGTAGGAGCGGGAGTTAGGCCGCCGGCGGAGGCTGCGCGTCCGCAAGCGAGCGCACGAGTTGAGCCCCAGCTTTCACAGCTGTTGTGACGTCATATCACGTGGTGCGCCGATGTAGGTCAAGTGGTAGCTACGTGGCCGCGCGCGGCGCAGCAAGGAAGAGCTCGGTTGTGCGGCTAGTATGCTTCGCATAAAAGTGAACCGGTCTGGTAAACGCGGTCTGGGAGCACAGAGCTGCGCTAGAATGCAAGAAGGGATAGAAATGATACCACGGGGCTCTTGCTACATTTCAACGGAACGTGGTGTGCCGGAAAATGCTATGGAAACTGAATGGCGCTATCACTGTCATAGTAGGCGACCCGCTTGGAGGTGGACGTGCATAGATTTTGGAGGGCTGGGTGTCGACGGGCACTAATCAATAAAGAAATGAGTCAAGCCCTTGAAATTAAAATAGATTTTAGGGCCTAGTGTCCGCATACGAATCTAAGCAAGGACCGATCATGAGTTTTAGACTGAGCTCATGGTATGTGAGGACCTGGTAGAGCACATTGTTATGATCAAGTGCCCATCCAGCATCGCTATTCAGAAAAGGAGGTCTGGGGTTTGGAATGCCGGAAAATTCAGAAGCCGGGGAAAGGCCAGGCGCGAATAAGGGGGGTAAATCTAGTGGCTTGTAAACGGCCGATTCGGAATGCATATCAAACTGAATGTAGGGCGAGCCCCTATTGTAGAGCCTGCCGCTTCGGAATTTCGTCAAGGACAAGGAAGGCGAACCATTTTTTTAGTTGCACAGCGCCGCTATCGCAGGACTAAGTCGTCGAGACGCACTTCCAAGGTCACCGTCATCGCGATAATAAGTGGTCTTGAAGGAAGGGCGCCTGTGGTTGAGGGCAGCCCAGCCGAAGCTAGTCAGATGGCGGGACGGACAGGGGATGTTTTTTCACTGAATCAACGCTGGGGTGTGCTCCTCTTATTTACCTGAACGTTCAGGCTGGGGCTCGTGGCAAGCCGTTTTGTCATTGGTGTTGAAAGAAAGACCGCTATATGTCATTGTATTTATGTTGGGTGTCCTTGTAATATGTTGTGATAGCTTACGATAATACCCCAATGATTGTTTGAGGTGAAAGAGGTACAAATAAAGACATTTGTAATGATGAGGCGTGAAAAAAAGCACAGTGATGGAAACAAGGATCTGTAGGACTAACGCGATCTTTTCAGAACCTTAAAGGCAGAATAAGTGTCCTCGTAAATTGTTGTTCGGACATGCATTGGGCTCCTCTTGCTTGTATGCGTTGTGGATGTTGAATGTACCGAGCTGTTGTCGGGCTGATCCGTACAGATAGGAGAAAGGAGCGGATGGAGTGTTCAGATTTATCTAAGTAGGTGGTGGAACGCCGCAAGTTCGTGTTTTTTGGAGAGTGGATGTAAAGAGAATTTATTTGGTGCATACATACATACAACCAAAAACGCACATTACTCACAGACCAAAGCACTATACAAAACACTATATCATACATATAGATAATGAACTCAAAACATAATTTTTCAGAGAGGGGAAAAAATAGAAGGGGGAGGGGGCGGGAGGATTTTAATATAGGACAGTAGGCATCTCAAGTCTGCTCCCCCGCACAACATAGAAGCGCGTGTGCCAGCACCGGTGAACCCGCGTTGCGCCGTCCGTTTCTAACTGTCCAGGCAGATACTTCCAGACGACGAGGCGCAACCTCTGCAAGGGTGGGCCCCTGAACTGACCGAAGCGGAGTGCTTTACTTTTCTTCATGTTGAACTGCCCTCCTGATAAAGTTGCGTATTCCGAAAAGATGTTAAAAAAAAACAATGAAACTTTCTTTGTGTGCTTCATTCACAAAACCTTAAAACTGAGAACGGCTATGTGTCTCCAACTAGCCCAGGAAATGCGATTCCAGCAAAAGCTCTTTTCAAGTCCATTGAAATTTTGATTTGAAGGCATTATTTCATAATTACTGAATGCTACTCTCATTTCAGTTCTTTCAAAACTGCTCATCTTGCTGGCTACACAAGACTACATATACCCCACTTGATTACATCCTCTGCGTTAGGTATGACACAGTTGAAGGCAAAGACATAGGCAACAGTTCCGTATTTCGTCACAGTTATGACGTTTATGATGACACGTAAGCATTGTTTCATAATCCCTTATTACTTGCAAAAAAGGAGTTATCTTCGTGCATGCCTGAAGTTGAGGACAACCCAGAGGGCCATGGACCGAAAAATGGTAGGGGTAACATTAAGAGATAGAAAGCGTGCAGAGTGGGTCAGAGAAATAACTCAAGTTACCGACATTCTAGTGGAAATTAAGAGGAAGAAATGGACGTGGGCAGGACATGTAGTGCGAAGAGAGGATAACCGATGGTCGCTGAGGGTAACAAACTGGATTCCAAGGGAAGGAAAGCGTAGCAGGGGGCGGCAGAAAGTTAGGTGGGCGGATGAGATTAAGAAGTTCGCAGGGGTCAAGTGGATGCAGCTAGCACAGAACCGGGTTAAGTGGAGAAATATGGGAGAGGCCTTCGCCCTGCAGTGGGTATAATCAGGCTGATGATGATGATGATGATGATGATGATGATGATGATGATGATGATGATGATGATGATGATGCCTGAGAGTGCTTACAAAGCAATACTTTTTCCTGATTGGTTTTTTCGCGCAAGAATAAATGTTCTGAGTATTAAACAATATAATGAAATATTTCATGCTGCGTGCGTGGGACGCCTGCACACGCCTGTTTACTCATCAAATTACTTGCACCTGAACTGCAATTTCTCTATACCTTATGACGTAGATTATTTTGCGTTACACGCAATCCTTGTTTAATGCGCGTATATGGCTGCTCACGAGAATCAAGTCCCGTATAATACTTTGAACTTGGCGTCGCACAAACGGATTACGTTACAAATTTTGAATAACGTAGCATGTACCGGTCCTCTGATTCCCAATACTTATTGCTGTTAATAATAAAACAAAAAATATGTAAATATTATTATGCACTATAGGAGTCCGCAAATGAAGAATAAAAATTTCATGACTCATACTACCTTGTATCTATTTACAAATTCGGGAATTTGTGAATTGTAGTTCAATAAATGACGAAAAGATAAACAGACAAAAATACATTTCAATAGCTACCAGGGGCGCCATATCCTCGGTATACTTGAAGTTCAGATTTTAGTATAGGACACGGTAAGTTTAAGGGACCTTTCGGGATCCCAACGCTTCAATTTAGCTGTTTGCCTGAAATGTCTATGCTCCGGATGGCCATGTCGGATCGCAGGAGGCCGAGCAGAATCTTACGCTGGTCATTGCTAACGTGGTGGGCTGGCTATAGTGGCAAATTCTTATAATCCACTGTTACGCATACGCTACTGTTACGACGCTGAGTGCAGTAACAGCCGGCCAAAACCTGGGCTCTAAAGGACAAAGTGCAAGAATAATTTAACTAAGTGGAACACGTTGGTCAAAGGCACTGAAGATGCAAGCAAAATAAATATTATAATTTCTTCACAGGTTTATCTTTTCGGTTCAGACCTTGAGGTATAATCCAGAACCTGGTATTTTCATGTTTTATGCAAAACTAAGTTAAAAATCCAGCGCAGTAAATTACTATCGATACGACAGGATATTGATACGTGTAAAATAGCACAACTATCACAGTTGTAAGTATTCATAATTACCCGCTGAAATGTAACAGACATTACTACTGCTAATTTGACAACTGTGTTTCCGAGAAACGCTGAGGACGTGCCTCGGGTTCTGAGTAAAAGCGCGCACGGAATACTTTATATGGCCAGATAACAAATAAACTTTGTACCTATATTATTTCGAAGAGGTCAGACTAAGAGCGCAGAGGAAGTCGTTCGGGCACAGGTGATGGAGAAGAAATGAGTCTACTAGAACACCATGATCCAATAAGGCCAACATGTAGTTCAATCTCTGTACATCAACTGCCAATTTTATTGAGTGTTAATGGAGTGCCTAACGTAGCATCTGCATACAGAATACCCAGGCCACCAGAATAAGCATCCCAATAAGAGCCGATCCATCATTGGCCGTATAAGTTTCCCTAAATCATTTGTATCCTTCGACGAGTAATCTATACTCTACATGGCGATAACCCTCCAGATGATAACCGTACACGCAGGGACTAAAGCCTTAGGTGAGAGGAAAGGTATTCGGTCCCTGTCAGATCATCGGGCGATTACGATAATCGGTAACTCGAAACGTAAGCCCATCTACTTAAGTCCCGTAAAACCTGGTATCGTCTTCGTAAGCGGCGTGAGCGAGATGCATGCTTTTCTTCTGTGGACAATACAGTCCCTCGTCCATAGTTCCTCCTGTTGAGCAGCATCACCTCGTGGCCAATTGGAGACACATATGCCAACATTAGCGTGATCCATATAGCTTCCGGTCGAGCCGCGGGAGCTTGGCAAATCCAGAAATTTTAATTCAATGAATGAGAGCCCCAGTCAAACGGGCCAATTTTGGCGATACCGTAGATCTATCTATTAGCGCTGTGTTATGAACGCTAAAAGACGACGTTAGTATCCAATATCACCGTTTCTTTTCTTGCTTCTGTTTCTTGCTTTATTCTACCGGGTAATTCTCTGGGAGTGAAGAAATGTTTAGGGGCACTTAAGTTTCGCTTTCTTTTCGGAGCAGCACGGGATACCATTATTAGATTGCCTTTGTTCATGTACGCTGTGGTTCATCAAACTGTCGGATGAATGGATATTCCGTGTGAAAATAAGGCTGCCCAAGATCCAGCAAAATTTTGTGCCCAGTTTCGTCTTGGCTACTTCGAATAAGACCGCCATATGAATCAGTGTACGTTTGAGGTCCATATTTAAGCGTAGTACACAATAGAGCCAATACGTCTATCAGGATTGCAATGCTTACGTTCATCAGACTTTTTGAGACATTTTTGCTCCGAATGACCATGGCAGGTTTCAGACTACCGAGCAGGATATGCGCTCCAAGGTGGCCTCGTACAACTGCCTGCCCTGCCTGTTGCGGATTTGTCGACGGCGACGCCTGTCAGTCGAGGAACTGGCCCCTAATCGGTATGCCCTAGAAATATTTGCCGTGAGAAGACACGGGAGGCGCCAGATTTCCTAGTATTTGCAAATTAATTAGGTTAGGCATGACGAAATTTCTTCAAACCGCATTTCAGCTTTCGGGTGAATCACTTGCTTCAATAAACAATGATTTCTATCTTTTTTAAACACCGAAAGCTTTGTGGGCTGTTTGAACTTGAATTCTGTTTTCCTCCTTTTAACCCTTCACAGCGTGATTAATATGTACACGGATGTCTCGCGTTGGTATGAGACAGGAATGGAGACAGAAAGTGATGGTTCTTCCTCGATGACAATGATCAGGATGAGGGGTAAGACTAAACGTCAATTTGCTCCAATTCACTAAGATTTGAAATGTTGCATGAGTGGGTACTCGCGAGAAACGCTTATTCAAATAATTCATACGTTTTAGCCAGACGCACCGAAGAGGAGTCTTCGGACAAGGTACCACCTTAGTAGGTAAAAGAAGAACCGAATATAATTATTACCCAGAAGACAACAGCAAAATTCGCCTAATGAAACCTCCAAAGATTGTTACCTCAGACGTGTTCTCAGCATAAATAACAAGAATTGATATTTATTTTGTCGGACAAAAGAATGGTTTTAAAAGTGCCGCGTAACAAAGATTATGCATTCAAAAGGACCTGATTAGAGTTTGGCACTACAGCACCGAAACCAAAAGGTTTACAAAGGTAAGCCTAAAAATCTTGTGAACGGCTGACATTCGGCTACGTATCCTGAAAACCAAAATACAGGAACAAGTAGTTTTGTTTTCACTCCATGTTATGCCAAAAAGAGGGAGAATCTTACACAATCTCTGGTAGGTATTGAAGCGAAAAGCTTCACTATGCTAGTCAACACCGCGCTTCGCCCGAGCCGTCATATGCCGGAGCACGAGTGACGTCATGTGCGGAGCAGGTGGCCGCTGCCGCACGTGACGTCACGCACGGCGCAGGTGGCCGCCGCCAAGCGCTACGCGTCATCGTTTGACGTTCGCCGCACCCCTCGACCACATAATTTGGAAGTGCCCCCAATATCCAGGGCTAGGACAAAATATTACAAGTAGAGAAGCCTGGGATACCCTGCTGCGAAGCGCGGACCCTGCGATCCAGCACCGCACCGTCCATCTGGCGGAAGAGGCCGCAACAAGCCAAGGGCTACCTGCCAGCCTCTAAACCGCGGGCGCACGACTCCCCGTCTTCCCCGGCACGCGTGCCGGGGGCGGGGAAGAGGACGCCCATTTCCGATGGAATTAAAAGTTGTACAACCAACCAATCGCCGCAAGCGCGTGTTTATCACGGAGGCCGGCTATATAACCGCTTGCCAGAGAATAGGCGTGCGCATTCAATATGGAAGGAGAAGAGAGTGTTACTACCGATACAGAAGTGCTACCACTGGAAGTGGCTGAAAAGGAGCGAAGAAATGAAAGGCTGAAAGCTCAACGAGCGTCCGAGACACCCGAACAACGAGAAGAACGTTTCGCTAAACGACGCAGCAAAGCGGAGCCTGACACGCCAGAAGTACGAGAGGCGTGTCTCGCTGAACGGCGTGCAAATGAACCTGAACAGCGACGTTCGGCCATGTCAGTTGATAGTAGCCAAGATGGTGAAAGTTCAGGAATTGCTGAGCAGTTGCAAAGGAAGAATGAAAAGGCCAGAGCCAAACGAGCTAGTGAAACACTGGAGCGAAGAAGAGGAGCATCTCGCTAAACGAGGACAAGATTCTCAAAAGCGGCTTCTAGCTGCCAGTGCCAGTAGCATCACCGAAGCTTTTCGCTTCGAGATATCCAGGCTTAACCTTAGATAAGCCCCAGCCAATTGTTTTTCATTGGGGAGGGTGGGGGGGGGGGGGGGGGGGAGAGCGAGGTGGTTGGGCCTACTTAGTATATGGAGAAGTAGGATGGTGCAGTGTCACAAAGATCTTGAATCAAGGCCAGTTGAACAAAGCTTTGCAATATATTGTGAAGTATCACACTTGTGGATCCAGCACCTGGCTGGCTTCCGCACATTCAAACATTAGAGTCATTGCAATAATTTTAGTCATGTTATCTCATTCGAGTGCTGCTTAGAAGTTTACTGCAACTATTGCCACATGCTTTCCATCTTCTAGTGCCACCAAGTGTCCGAGCCATGTGTTGTCATATGGTTGAGCGTCGTCCTTGTCTCTCTCGAGCTTCGCTTCATTAAAAGGGCCTACTCGGTTGTTCTGTTGCTTGCAAAGTTTGTTGCTGACATTTGATGGATTGAGCAGGGTAAAATCCCATGTACGTTGCCCTCGAAGACATCAGTGATGCTGTTGATCGACGCTCGGGCGCCATTCCCGTCGATAAATCGAGCCGTCTCCTCCGAGGCCTTCAACCCGAGTTCGAGCCACTGACCACACCGGCTTGAGCCATGACATCCACTACAGGTAGCCAGACAAGTCAGTATTCCAGCAACGCCCCACCGTTCGTCTTCGCACCTCGATCATCGTCACCATTTCACAGTGACCGGTTCGAGGAGGCGGAAGACTGGTTAGCCAGTTTTGACTGCGTGGCCGCGTTCAACGAATGGGACGACGAGCGGAAGGTAATGAATGTGTACTTCGCCCTACAAGACTCCGCAAAGACGTGGTTTGAGAACTATGAAGCGCCGAGGTTTGTCTATTGGGAAACCTTTCGCCGTTAGTTGCTTACAACATTCAGCTCGCGTGCGTGCAATGGAAACTCAGATTGCCGTTCGTTCGAGGTCTCAGCAGTTCAGTGAGAGCGCGGCCATGTTTCTTGAGGACATGACACGACTTTTCAATCGGGCCAGCCCTACTATGCCTGAGGCAACGAAGGTACGGCGCTTTATGTGTGGCGTGAAGGAACAGCTGTTCTCTGGCCTCATTCGCGACCCTCCAACAACTGTCGCAGATTTCTCTAGAGAAGCTGCCAGCATGGAACGGTCAGTGCAGGAACGGAGTACCCAATACGGCCATCAGGCAAGTTTAGCGGCCACACCGTACTGCCCTTAAGTACCAGCAGACAGGGACGAGGCATTGCGCGAGCTTGTGAGGAGCATTTTCCGCGAAGAGCTGCAGAACCTCCACTTGGATGCTCCACCTGCAATGAATTCTTCTACCAGGGTTCATCCGTGATGAACTCCGGTGAGCGGGGCAGCCAACACCAGCACCACTACAGGAGCTATACATTATGACTTCTATCGATATCCTACGTCGACCTGCCCCCTTACCACATCCATTCTGTCCCGTTGCCGGACACCCGCATCGCTACCTGCGCCACATCGAGCAGCAACAAGATCTGCACCCCGTCGAGCCGCAGCAAGACCTGCGTCCTGCTATCAGCAAGCCGCACTTGTTACGCATGCCCAACAGACGACCACTCTGTTCTCACTGTGGGGAGCCACCATACTCTTCACAATCGCCCATAATTGAGAATAGGTTTGAGAGGAATTCCACCAAACGCGCCTCAACTCCGCTATGGCGAAAGACCACAGGAGATTGAGGAATACTTGGCTGCTCACGAGATGCATCCGAAATCACCGCAACGGCAGTCGCGATCGTCATCCCCGAGGCGCTTTGCTTCACCCAGTCGATATTCCTCCTCTGGTCAATTCAGAGGTCGGAAAAACTGCGGGGGTGAAGCCGCCGCTACAGCTCAGATTAAACAGCCTCCACCCGAACATTTCGCACGACGGCCCGAGCGGCGACGTCCCGATCCGACGAACTTACCGACGTGCTGCTAACGCATTGTTTCCGGGAAAAGTTTTGTAACCGCCGACAGTTGCGATGTGACCGCACTCTTGAATACCGGCGCCGATGTTTCCGTCATGAGCAGCCAGCTAGCCACGGCACTCTGTAAGGTTCTGAAGCCTCGTTCGGGACCAATGATACGAACAAGAGATAGAAAAACGGCCTAAATATAACCGACCTTTGAGCATTCTGGACTTAGGCATCAGGATGGAGCGTTTCTGTCAGTTGAAACTTTAGCAATCATAAAGGCACGCAGAAATAAGAGTTTAGGTAGGACTTATGCGATAGCGCTAAACAATGTTTACACTGGTTGCACAGTAACCACAATTCTGCGTGAATTAACAAAATATAATAAGGAAAAGTGTTTTGCATGAAGACATCTGATCTCCATTAATATTCACTGCTTGAATGAAAGAAGTTTTCAGGGACCTACATAATATTTTGCTTTTTGGGTGTAATGCGATTTTTGCACAATGTTGAGGGCACTGACGAAGAATCTCCTTTGCAGAATGTGCAAACAATACTTATGGTTTAGAGTTCTCGAGTGATGAAGAAAACTTCTTTGTTGTTACATTCAACGTAAACGGTAGGAAGCTTTAACGTTATCATTTCAGAACCTAAGCATTCGGATTCAAATTTCTGCTTGAAATTCAAACACATTGTATTTGAATCGTCGAAGTCAACACAAAATGAATGCTACTTTCAATTTCATATGGCGAGCTCGCTTTGTCGTCAGTGTTCAGAGCTTTGTAATTAAAGAAAAAAAGAAGAAAATATTCGTATATATAATTCAATGCCTCCAAGCACACTACTCATGTCCCTGTCATGTAATTTTATTTTCGTGCAATAACTCTGGTGTGAATAAATGTCTGGAGTTTTATATAATCTGGCTTTTTAAGAAAGCTGAATGGCGGAAGGAGCCAGAAAACTGAATCCTGGACATAAATTTTCAAACGACTTCAAAGTCTTATTTTGAGCATCGAAAAACGCTGCCACCCTCCCCTATTGCATTAACGACATTAGAGTAACAGCAAAGTATTCACAATAATTCTATAACGGAAGGATTTGCTCACAACGCAACGCCATTTTAATACAGCGGTCCAAATTGCATTGCAAATATTTACCTAACGGAGTTCACCTACGAATATCCAAATTTCACTTCGCATCGAGAAAAGCAGACGTAAAGCATCTCCCTTTTGTAGACTGCAATTATGGTAATAAAATATATTTTACAGTTTCCATGTAAGCTGCGATTGACGGCCATAAATGACCTGAGGCCTTTTTTGGGCATTTTGTATAGTGCCATCAAACGAATCGTGGGTAAAAAGGTTCAATTCTGAGCAAAAAAGTTTCTGTTCACGCACAAAACTATTCACATTCGCGAAATTTACCTTTCCACTAACACACTAATAATATGGGAGATATGCAAGCATTATTGCCTCAAGACCACTGCTGATGAAAGCTCATCTTTAGCTCAACATGTTGAAATAACTGCATGCTGATTAGTAGAAGTGAGCAGAGTCTTGCAGATTCAATGTGGCTACTTTGACGGAAAATTTTTTTAGAGCAAATATATATTTAAATAATGAGATGCCCCTGTCAGGTACATTTATTTAAAGGGCTATAATGTCAAAAACCTTTAAATTACGAACCTGTGGCGCTTTCTGGCTATTCCCGTCAGCAATCGCGGAGGACAACATACAACATAACTAGTTGAAATCTACTAACAGGAAAGAGCTCTAAATTCAAACGCTTCAGCTTCCTGCCTACCATGGCATGGAGGGGCCATCAGTATGGTATACACAGTCTTTCTTTTCTCACTGCCGATGCTATGTTTTCAATATTTTTCCCAACCAAATCCAGATGCTTAGGTTATTACATGCTTTAATTTTTACATTCTACCAACGGCACTTACGATGCCAGACCCCTATCCTTTCAAGTCTACAAATTTTTCTAACATATTCATTTCGGTTAGCATTACTAAGTAGTGAAGACTGAGGGAGAGCAGGCACAAAGTGTATTGACACCTGACGAAGTTCTACCCACCACATAAGAAGAGTGCTTACAAAAATAAATCTCAAGAATCAGCTTATGAAGCTGTACAAGATGAAATACGCACAGAATTATACAATCGAAAACAAGTCATAATAAAGCATATCGCTGGAAAACAGATCAGACGGACATAATATCATATTATTCCGAAATATATGTAGCATACGCACAGAAGGAATACGTATAAGACTACACGGCAACACAGGGACACACGCCTGGGCAATCCAGTTGGATAAAGCGAATTTGAAAATTCAGGCACAGGCCTCTAGAAGTACGCTGACTGTACCTTTCTTCAATGGTTGATCCCTACGGGTTTTGAGGTCTAGATCCAAACTTTGTGGATGAGAATATAACAAATTAGGTAAGAGCTATGTAAGCCTAACAAAGCCATAGCTGCAATCGAGGCATTGTTGTGCGCGGCCTAAAATATAGCTAGGGAGTGCTAAAACACTGTCTCCAAATCTTGTCTTTTTTTTTATGGGCGTGTAAAGTGTCTGTATGATTGTGGAAGAGTTAGCAATCCTGCAGTTACGAGGATGCTTAACGCAGATTACATTTCACTAAAACACGCGCACAATCATTAGCGGCTTCCATAGCTGTCATCGAAAGGCACCTGGATCGTTGCTGGGCCGAGCGTCTTCACGCTTGGCTATAAATACTTTCCCACATTTGAGCAGTCGCAGTTCGCGTATTGCATCATTGCCTAGATCATAACGAGTGTATCGATGGGCGACTTTCACAAGTTATTGCAAATGTTCACCGCGTATCGCTGCTATGACATTCGGTCTAGTTTCCTCGACGCAGGTTAAGAACTAGTGCGCACGTTCAAGTCCGTCCACTCCTTTCACTTGTTCGATGCCAAATAAAATCTTCAAATTGTGAAGCTCAAAGATCCCATATCATCCTCAAAACCAGTTTCCCAATGGCGCTCACATACGCGCGTCAGAGCTAGTCTCACTACTTTCAGGGCAGACTTTTTGCATAGAAGGTTAAGACTATTAGTACGTGAGGGTGACTAAATCTTTTTACGGTAGTCTTCGGATCACCGAGACCTGATCATGACAGCCTTGGTGTTATACGTATATGGGCATTCTTTTCTTTCTATATCTGCGAGTAATTCCGACGTGACCAGAACTCGAACCGCGCTTCTGCTGCACAGGAGGTAGCGGCTTTGTTTCTAGGGCATGGGCACATTCTCAAACTATGGCAAGGTGCTGTTTAAAGACATATGGGTTTACTATACACCGATTAACTCTAGCACAGCATATTTTTTTCATTTGGTTTCTTGCAAAACAAGATGGAGCTCGTGTATTTATCGGACTGCTAAGTCTTTCTCATTTCATTATATAACTCAAATTATAAGCTGGTTATATTCTGCTTTGCTATTTGGTTGACAATTTCTACCGAGCTTAATTCTTACTCATCCATTTTTTTTCTAATGTCGCATTTGCTTAGCACTGGGCTTGCATGTCAAAACTACACGAATCCATACTAAGCCATCGATTGTGCATCTACTCAGCAGTGTTGCTATAGGGGCTATATTTATGCGATAGATACAATTCATGGTTCTGAATCAACTGACAGCTGACAAAATGTTATTTTTCATTAATATTTTGCGATATGTACAAACCCATTCCATTCTATAAGGCCAATACAGCATGGAAAAGTTTCTATTAGATATCTATCAGCACCTAGGACATACTCTTGCTTTATTTCCTTGAAATCTATAGTAGTCACGGCGACAAAGAGACCCTCTGTTCATGTCAAGTCTACATCGTGTTTCCTTTTCGCAGGCGAGAAACACTGCGAACATTATGTTCGGGACAAACTTCCCACCAACGACACGCAAGTACAAACTTGTGGGGAAAAACTTGGAGAAATATGCCGGCAACCTGTACTTCTCATGTTTTATGAAGAAAATTGCCCATAATAAATGAACAGCATTAGCGCGAATTTTCTTATGACTCC
This sequence comes from Amblyomma maculatum, assembly GCF_055883805.1. NCBI lineage: Eukaryota > Metazoa > Arthropoda > Arachnida > Ixodida > Ixodidae > Amblyomma > Amblyomma maculatum. The sequence goes on from NC_139354.1 coordinate 60,308,680, forward strand.
CTTTTTCTTAACACCTATTTGCATTCTAGGGCGTATAGCATGCACTTTTCTACTCCCCATCCAAGCACTGTACCCGCTGGAATAAAAACCGATTTCGCTCTCGTGTTGCGAGCGGCAAACTTTTTTCGTCACAACCTAATGTTTCCCTACACTTCTACCTCGTCTCCACAAAACCTTCTGTAACGCCCATTTATTTTGCAAGATGGAACCAAAATACCATAACTAATGATGCTTTCGTCAGAGCAAGAATTCGTTCTTCTGACGCATATTGATAACTTCGGGGATTTTTTATTTTAGGCAAGGCTAATTTTACACGTCTCCAATGGACGTTCAGTGAAGGGTACGTTCAGCCTGTGTTGTGTCCATGCGCACATGTGGCCTACCTTCCTTGAAGTAGAACACTACACTTGGGGCCTATTTCGACCCTACGTTTTTTCAAACGATGATTACTCATTCCATGGAGGTAGAAACAGTAAAATAATTTTGATTTTATTTATATTTTGGCTCATGTTCAGGAGCCCGTGCCTGACCTTTCCTGGTTTTGTTGGAATCACAAGAAAACGCCGATGAAGCATTACTAACTAATCGGAGGAATGTTTTTATAAAATTAGTCGAAAACTCTTCGTTATTAAAATATGCGATGAACCCTGAGGCATGGAATAAAATTATCAGGTTCTTTCGGTTCTCGTCGCACTTAAGAGCGTTTGCCTGCTCCGATTGCTTCAATGACTGCTGTTTCGCATGCAGCCGAAATAGAAATCATAGATTCAAGTTTTAAAATAACCCCGTCGATGTTCCCAAACAAACTCGTCGTCTTTCTGCCGGCTACGGAAACGCATGTATAGCATAATGGACTTTGTAAATAGTTGCACACTTGTGGCGGTCATGAATTCACCCTTGATTTCACACGCGACCCTATAACTAGACGTCGGAACGTAACAGTGAAATCACAAATGCACTCTTATTAGTAATCTGCTTAAAGGCACACTTAGCATAGCTATATCACAAATTTTTTAGAATAAAAATTTGACAATATGGCATTTTGGGACTGTTTTCACTTATTGGGTACTAAACAGAATCATTATTTGCTTGATTGTTATTTTTTGTTTCAAATCTGCGGAGGTATTTTTTACCGCTATTATTCTATCTCAGCCTTCCCTTACGAAGCAGCTAAACATGACCTAAACGTGGCTTCTGTCATTTCTGGCTCCTGGCGATTAATGCGACCTTGGAGCAGCCAAAATCTATATTACCGCTTCTTGGAGCCACGCTTCGTTTCCACCAGTCATAGAATCGTTCCCCGAACTTTACAATGAAGTTATCGCGTCTAACATTGGCCTGTCCTTCAGTGACCTTGACCCCACAGTGCATGTTATGCTTTTCAGATTGGACGCGCCTTGACTAGCAGAGTATCGAGCCTTTCCGTGCGCCGACTTTCTGCAGGGACTGAACTGATATCTGACAGTGGAAGAGTGCTGAAACAAGAGGTGACACCTGCGCTTGGAAAGAAAAATAGCAGGGTGTCTGTTTTTCGTCTTTTATTTTCTTTTTTTGTCTTATTATTAATATGAACCAGTATACAAATTTCCTTGCTTTATCACCTCATTAAGGCATTACACTTTAATACCTTACTCGAAAGTCATCGTCGCTACCTCCAGTGCATGGAAAGTACAGTACGCATTATGCCACATATTGATGCTCGAGAATGTTTCGTGCGTTACAACAATTGATTGCGTAATGAGAAAACGACACTAAAGCCAACACTGGCAAACTGAAATATTCAGGAATACATCTGTAAATCTCGATACTTATTAAGGATAATCGACGCCGCGCATACCAACTGACAACCGGTCTAGATTGAGCACGCAAAGGGCAATTATTAGAAGCGGTGACAGTTTCAACGCTTCAGGAACTATCTCCGTAAAGCGCCGTTATAAAACACAAGCAAAAATAAGGCGAAACATTTCAGCGCTCATGCTGAAAACTCGGCGTTAGGGGGGGTCAGCGCACTCTGCTTAAGCTCCCAAACGTTCAAGTCCAAATCCTGCATCCTTTATCATATTTTGTTTTCTTTTTAGGTACATTAAGTACTTTAACGTCTGCCTCCATACATTTCATTCTCTCCTCGTAAACAGGTTTGACGACTAATAGAGCGCCAGCACGTACGACAAGTAGATCCCGACTTTGCTAGTGCAACATTCTGGGTAAACTGATTTACCCAATATTTCATAGATTGCATAACAGTTCGTTTAATACAAGACCGTTTCCACATTCGAATCATCTGAAGAAAACAACCTTCCTCTGATTCTTCGCCCATGTTGATACGAAACAAGAAATTCGATACCTATGCACGCGAATTCACGCAGGTTGCCTGCTTTCTTATTTGCCTTCTCTATTTTAATCTCTGTTTTTTAAGTATTCAAAGCACTATAAAAGTGGACAAGCCTCTTAAAAGAAAAACCTGCATCATCATGCAGACCTGTCACAGAATTGCACATTTTTCAACCTCTGCGCTATCACTCAAGATTCTGTGCGACTGATAGCGCGTGTTTACTAACGTTAATGGGGCGTGACAAGTTACCTGTGTTTGTTAGTTTTTGTGAGGTTTATTGCCTCAGGGTATAAAAATGCTTAAAAATGCTATGAAGGATGAAGGGTGTGGTCAAATAAATGAATAAATGTTGGCTGATGCAAGGAAGTCGACGAGTGAACTATGATCTGGTCCCTGCGTCCAAGCCGCATATGACTGCGAATTATGGGGAGAGAGACCAGCTGCCACCAGATGCTAGATCCGCGTCGGCTTGAGTGCTGGACATTCCCGCAGCAGGTGATGGATGTCAGCTTCTGTATTTCTGGATTTGCAGATGGGGCACCCAGGGTGTGGATACCAATGTTGAAATTGAGGCCACTTTTTGATCACTGCCGGTGTTAGGGCCACCCCAACTCTAATCCTCCGAAGCGCCACCTCCTCTGCACGGGTTAGACCGCGCGGGAAGCTTACCTGTGTTTCTACTATGGTTGTACCCTACAAATACTAATATTCAGTACTGGTAGTATAGTTATACATTTCGACTTCAATACTACTTAAAGGACACAAAGCATGAGAACTCCAGCTGAGTTGTGTCCAGGTGATACCGCGAAAAAAGTGAGAAAACGACTTCTGTTACTCAAAATGGCACTTGTGTGAGCTAGGTAGAAATAGAAAGAACAAATAAGCCGCACATGAAAAAAAAAATGAATACATGCAGCATTTTTCTTTGTTTTGCAGGTCTCTGAAGGCGGTCAATAGACCCGCTCCGCAGCTGCTGATGACCCCAGATTTCCCTTGAAAG